>NC_090929.1:237163027-237472240 GCF_040938575.1 Ambystoma mexicanum
TAACTGCAGGTGTCCGTGCAGAGCAGACCCATTTCCGAAGGGATAAGTATGTGGTTTGGGTGCGACAGGAAGTCTGCTCCCAGCACAAACTTCAAGGGAACTCTGTGCTCTAATCAAGAGTCACAAAGGATTCAGTTAACCAGAAACTCACTTTTACCTACAGACAGGGAGAAGGGTGGGACTTGGGCATGTGTTGTCACTCCCTTGTCTGTCCTGTTGCAGAGCACTCTGGTCCTGACCTCAGGCATAACAGAAGATTGTTGGTGGGGACCCAGGATTGTTTCATTAAGGTGGGCTTAACCTGCACTAATCGCTGGGGCCCATTTGGCTTTAAAATAGGGTGAACCCCTCACTTAGCAGATCAACTGAAGACTTTGAAAAGAATAAGAAGAAGGACTAATTTGGACCTGAGCTGAAGGTACAGTCTATCTTACATCTTCCGCCAGTGAAGGAAGGCCAGGAGTTCCAAGAGGGAAGCAAGATAACTCCCCTAATATCTCCCAGGGAACAGAGAGAGATACCGGACTCAGAGCACCCATCCAGCAGCTCCAGAACCGGTACCCAGCCAGCACACAGTGTGCCCTGCTAGGTTCGGTGAGCAAGCTTCCTATGTGGGAAGTGCCGTAGAGTCTCTGGACAAAGGACAAGTCCGTTGCCAGTAATCACTCTCCTGAGCTTTGGGCCATCCACCTTAAAAAGACATGAGCCCTACAAAGAAGCTAGGATGAGTGCCACACAAGCATTATCCAGCGTCCATCTTTTAATGACATTTTTGAGACAGTCGAATCCTCAAACCGCATCCGGCTGCACCGCTGACTATTGTCACCAGAGCTGCCCGAGATGCCTCAACTAGCATTCCAGATCTGCCAACCTGCACAGAGACAACACATCTTGGCCCCAAGCACCATGCCTGACAGCCTGTAGACATTGGTCAGCCTTGCTTGCCGAACTGCCTGCTGCCTGGTACCCACAGCTGTCTTCCGCCACTATCTCCGTTTCAATGGCTGCAAAGCACCCTGCAACAACCTCAACTCTGTCGAGCACCAATAACTTCTTCAGCACCAGGTGCATTGTGTTACTGCCCACCTGGTCCTTCTCCAAAGGCTCCCAGAGACAGTTACGACCCTTTGCCCCCTTGGTCCTGGAACCAAATAACCTTGAACTGTAAGACTGATTACTTTACCAACTACCATCCTGTCCGTATCCAGAGTGCATCCCTTTCCTTCGTGAAACCGTCTGTCCTCTGTGTTCCTTTACAGAGTGGGTTGTATTTTTGTAGCGGGCTAGAAATATCTGTTGTAGTATAATAAATATTTGCATACAACCTTGAGTGGACAGTCCCTTTTAACATTGGGTAATAATTGTATTTTCGCTGTGTTGCAACTAACCAACAATTCACAACCTTGCAGAGATAAGCCTGCTGTTCCGTCCACGTTACCCAACATTGAACAAGGTCTTATAATTCATTTGTATTCCAATCTGTTCAGATCACTTCTGGTGTACTAAAGGTGTGGGGTTGATTGATGGTTTAGAAACCGATATTCATCCCTGGACCACTAGTGCCCCAGAAGTTGATTTGTCACACCTTTCACTACCATACATAACTAAAACCACACCTACGAAACATCCAAATGGAGCACTGAATTCTTATTCTGAATGCTATAGTGTTTATTCATTCAAACATTCCCATGCCTGCCCAAAAAGTCCATGTATTCCCATCACCCTTATTGCTGACACCCACTGACCTCCAACCACCCTCATCCTCAACACCCATGCTCTCCCAACTCCCTTGCCCTCATCATCCAAGCCCTCTGCCCACCGTCATCCCCCAAACATTGTCTATGTTACAGCGCTCTCTAATTTCATGTGTGCTTCGCACATCCCCAAATTGCTGGTGGGAAGGAGGTCACTATTCAGTGGGAGCATATTAGTACCCTACTGGGGACGCATCCTTCTTTAGGGATAGTTGACATTAGGCTGTCCGAGTCTGCCCCTGGATATTCTGGGATGTAGTGTAATGGCACTAGGCATGGTCTTGTTTGTTGTAGATATTGACTATGCCCACTCCTGCACTCTCTGACTAACTACAGTGATGGCAGCAGACATTCTCCTGTTCTGTTTTTCCATAGTGATCATAGAGATGCCACTCTCCTTGATAGCCCCTGAAATATGCCATGCATTGCCTGAGACAAGCCCAGTTGTTCTTCTGCAAAGGAATCAGCTGAGGAATGTGTGTAGTGCTGATGGTGCCACTCCAGTGCATGGCCAATGGATAAGGGCAAAGGAGAAAGGGTGGGGAGGGCCGAGGAGTCTACATGTTGAGTTTCCACCTTGGGAGCAACGGGAGTCTGTGGGTCTGAGTTGGGAAATGGTGCAAGCAGAAATGTGGCTGGTAGTGGCCACAGCTGTGTAAGGAGCCTCAGATTCCCAAATGGCAGATACTGTTGTGGTGACAGCGGTGGTGGTAGCCATAGTGACACTGATGCCAGAGGTGGTGATGGTGCAGATGGTGGTGTGCCCAGGGGCTCTGTGGAGACACAGGGGGAGACCACAGGCATGAAGGTGGCAGATGGTGTCGTACCTGCTCCTTTCTGGTGACTGACACCATGGTGCGGCGTATGTGGCGGCTTGTAGTGGTGTGGAGCTATTGGTGGTAGAAGGGCCTGCAGTGCTGGCTCCTTCATCTTGCCCTTGCCTTGCTTGGGTTCCTATTGGAAGAGTTGTAACAATGTGTCCCTTATAATTAGAAGGGGATGTTGGTGCATTGTAGTTACTCTATTTCCAGACAACTCGTAAATCGTGTATGTAAGTGTGTATCTATTGGGCGCATAAAGGTGTTGCATCCAGGATTACATGCATCCAGTCTGTGCCTTCTCCTGAATGCTATGCATTTGCATTTCTCAGGTTTGCAACCTAGTGGCTGTAGGGGCATTTCGGCTTGGTCATTCTGAAGTGAGAAGGGTGCATAATGTTGCATGCCTTATGAAATAATGACTATGGCTTTAAAACCAAGGAGGATTTGTTAGGCTCACATTAATCTGCTTGATGCTATTGTGGCTTTGCATGCAGAATGGGGAGAATGGAACTGGAGCCATACTCCCATTGCTCAACACATTTCTATGACAATGTATATAGTGTATGGTTAGTTTATTATGAAAGGCTAGTTTATTATGTAATGTGGTTTGCTTCCAATGCATTGATATACATAATTATGTTATCTCTATTGTATAAATCATAAGCACATGAAATGTAAAGCAAAACCTTAATAAATATCTATATCAAATAAGCCTGGAAAGTCCTGCATGGTCGCTTAAATTGGCCACATCCCAGTTTCACCATTTAACTAAGTGTGTGATCCTGAGCAAATTATTTAATCACATTTTGCCTTATCTGCAGCTCTGTAAGTGATTCTGATTCACTTCAAAGCGTATGTTAATGTATCATGCTATTATAATGGAAAAGCCTAATGACTATAGAGTTACTCCACATATAACAATAGTGCAATTTCAGTATTTTGCACCACAAAGTTATTTGTCACTTGGCCTATTTATGGCAACTTATTCTAAAGTCACTTCCATGGTGCCTCCAAGTATCAAAGACTGATGATGCACCTTGCAATGTCCTTTTCTGTGAAGACTCTTCTGTTGGTGCAATCCATATGCTAATTAGGAAGTCTGCATGCATTTTGCCTCCGAGGGCTTGGACAGAGCTCCCCAACAAACATACACAAACACAATACATTTTTTATTAAAACAGTACCTCTGCTCTGCTTTTAAATGCAGCCCGGCCACGTCTCATGTTACACCGACCTAACCTCTTCACACTAATCCGCCTCCAGACAGAAATCAGGAAGCTGAATGAGCTTACTAGTTCTGTCTGTGTGTCACAGGAACACGAAGCCGGAAAGCGATGCTCTGTGCCACTGGCCCCCTGAAGTGCTGCTGCTAGCGTGACAGCACACGCGCCAGGCCCTGCAGCACCCAGTTCAGCACCCTGGCTGCTAACTTTGAGTCAGGTCAGTCAGGGCGAGGGACTGAGCAACATAGGGCATCCCAGCCCTGAATGTGTTGCAGCGTGGCTGCCAGGCATCTCTGCATTAGGTAATGAGACAGTGCAAGCCTTGCTGAGCACCCCAGCTGGGCTCGTCCTGTCCAATTACATAATTGATGATTGCAGCCCACCTGCCCTCCCTCCAAAAGATAGGGGGGACAAAAAGGCATGCCACAGAAGTTGGGGGGACAAAAAACCCCTGTCCCCCCCTATAATTACACCCATGCACTTTAGTAGTGACAGGTGAGGCTGTGAGGTGTGGCGGTTCTCATCATGATTGATGTGTAATACATCATACACAGGCATTGTTGCACCAGGTAACAACGTATTGAATCCACTAATATGTGTGCAGCACATACATGTGTTTGGTGCATATGTACATGACGTCTGTCTAAGCTTTATGGTTTTTGGTTGAAACTGAAAAATGCTGGAAGTACACCACTGGGAAAAAAGGTGAAACCGAAAAGGGTTATGTTTTCCCTCCTGCAGGTGCCTTAGGGACAAAAGCTTGTAGGCTTGGGGCATGAGAGTGGGCTAAAGGGGTGATAGTACAATAGGAGGAGGGGCAGCTGTCTGGGAATGGCTCTCCCTGTTGTGTGTGGTGCCTCCCACTGTATCCCTTTCTCCCATTACTTTCTCTCCCGTCCCCAGACCTCATGCACAGGAAAGAAACTCTGCAAAAACGATGTTGCATTGCTCCATTTTGGCTTACTGCACAAAAACCCAGACTCCCTTATAGTGGAAAAGGTCGCTTTAATGTGACAGGCCAAAGCTTATAAATAACCGCTTACCTGGCTCCCATGGCCTTACAGACTAACAATATGTTTTAAACAACCAATTAATAATTCAACACTTTAATTTTCCCCAGCAAATAAATAATTAAACAATTCTCCCCTCCCTAACTATCCCTTAGTCCCTACCGTCTCCTTACCACTTCTCCAGGCGTCCCGCTTTCTCCCCGGGCCCATGCTCCTCCAGGTTCAATACATGTTCCCCTGGGGTAGCCCGTTTGTGCAAACAGCACCACCCCCATCCTTTCCCGCGCCATTACCCCATTGTGCTTCTCTCCCCCCACATCTAAAGGGGCCCTGCCCCCGGCAACAGAAAAACCCTCCACCGAGGTCTTCTTTCTGCCCCACCCCCCACCATTCTTTTCTACTTCCAGCCCCTTACAATATCTCCCACCACCAAGGTCAAATCCGCCAGATAATAACTATTCCCGAAAACTGACAAATGGACACCATCCTCTCTGAAGATCATGAAGCCTTTATAACCTATTTCTTTGTGTTCCAAAACCTTTACCGCCGCCGAGGCACCAAATTTTAGCAACTCTCTATTTATTCCCTTCCTTGCCCTTTCTATTGCTCCCTCACTTCTTGCTCCCCTCCAAACTCTCTGCGGCAACAACTTAGTCCAAACTACACATGCTTGGGGCCACATTTCCCGGATCCATACCAAATCCCTTTTCATTTTTCTAAGCAGAGCCACCCCTGTATCTCTTACTGGGTCATTTTCCCCTGCATAATGATCACCCCCTCTGTAGACCCATAGCATTCCCTCAACCCCGTCAACATAGGCAGCTGCTGATCCCAGCGAAGCCCCCCTAAACCGGACCATCTTACCAATGCCACTTTGTAGCTGCAACCCAATTGCCTACCAAAGACCCTTTTCTCTGCCTTCTTCCCCGCCCACCTAACAATACAGTGGCCCGCAAACCAAATCTGTGGCATCTCCCCCGACTTCCGCGCAGCATCTGAAAAAGAAATTACAATGTCTCTTTCCATTCACGTGCACCCCACCACATTTCGCCCTCCCCTAGACCCCTGACCATATTTCAGAAAGCCCCTTTGCCCAAGCCCTAATATTCCCTTTGAACTTCCCAGACCTCCACCGTCCTAAAGTCTTCAACTTATAACCGGTAAGCCCGACCCGCTACCTTCAGGTGCCTTACCTATCCTAAATCAATGAGTTCCACCCTCCTCAACCTTCCCCCCACCGCTACTAGCACCTTCCTCAGGCAACCCATCTTCACCTGGCCATCTCCTTATTCCCTCTACGGAAACACCCCCAGTCCTCTCATACCAGTCCCCTATACTTCCCACCTTTAACACCCATCTTTAAACAACTGCACCTACTCCCACTTACATTCCCTTTCTCCTCTATCCTATTACCCTCCTGCTCACCCTTGTCCCCCACCTTACCTCACCTTCCTACTATGGCCCTGTGTTGCCCACCCTGCCCTGGGGGCCCACGTGCACCCCTGTCCATGCAGGCCCTTTTCTTCATTACTCCTCACCACCACTGCACCAGGGGAAACACCTGCGCCCCCGTCCATGCAGTACAATCCATATAACTTACTCTTCCAGCACGTTGCGTCCGTTACCCCATTTTTCCTACCTGCACCAGGGGCCCTAGTGCACCCCCGTCTATGCAGTCCCATCTCATCATTACCCCCTGCTGCACCAGGGGCACTCCCGCACCCCGTCCATGCAGTCACCTCCCTTCAATCCCCCCAGCTTCACCAAAGTTCAAATGAGCCAAGTTCCTCCCGTGCTGTGCATACTCAATTCTCACCCTAACCTATGTCCTGTCTCCTGTGAACCGGGGCTACTACCGCACGCTCGAAGTTGCAATTTCCTCTTAACCTCCGTCAGTCTCTCCGTATTTAGTCTGTGCCGCTAATAACCCTCTCCCGTCCCTCTAAAGCTTGCTCACCTTGTCGTGCGGCAAGCGTGAGGGCTTTGCCACCATTGTCCGTGCCCTCCAATCGATGGCCACCACCCCTTAACATTTTCACCATTACATCCCCCCTGCGGCCCTCCCCCACCCTACCCAAATGTCTTCCTCCTCACCCCTCTCCTGCCCCCTTGGGATCACCCCCAAAACCTCTCACCAAACTTTGTGCCCCCCCTCCTTTTCCGATAAACTGAGCCCGACCTACAGGCCCCCCCACTTTAACTGGCATGCAGTCCTTCCCCCCACCTCCTTTCCCCCCTCCTCACCCTGTCCCACTGTCCCCTGCCTGAAAACAAAATGTAATCGTATGCCAACCCGCACACCTGCTGCACTCGTGTTTAAATTTGCACATCATCCTCGTGCAGCCTTCTTTATTGGAAGCCCAGCATGCTGCTGAGGGCTGACCTCTGTCTCCTACCCCCACCCCTTCCATGGCAGGGCGACCAAGACAAGGTCCGATAAGGCATGGGTAAGCCGCTTGCCATGTGTACCGTTGGAGTTGGCCTCGTCTGCGCCATCCATTGCAACCAGAGATCCATATCTATCTCTCCCCCAACCTCCTGACTGTCCTCTGCCATCCTTGCTCTGAATTCTTCATCGTAACGCACCCAAGCAAAACCCCCAAAACTTGTAAATGCCTTCCTAATCACATCCATGTATTTTAGCAGGGCCACGCATCACTCTGGAAATTTCTCGCAATAGACACTGGCGTAAATAATAAATGCTGACGTCCAATTTCCAATTGTCACTGGGACCCTTGGGTGCAAGGCCAGTTCTCTCTCCTCTTCCTTAGAACCCTCCTTTGCTCTCACTTCCCTATGAAGCAGATTAAAAACATCCACAAATTCCCCTGCCTGAATCTTATCCTTAGCCGCTGTCATCAAGTGCGCACCCAAAGGTTTTGTGATGCCCATGTAAGGTAGCTTTTTCTCCTTACCCTTCACTTCAACCTCTTTTTCCTTTGAAACCTGTACCTCGAGCGCCAATGGCTCAATCAGCTTGTCCGTTTGTACCTCCACTGAGCAATTTCCCTTTTCACCCACCAAGGCTCCAACAGCCTGTACATCAATCTCCCTCCTTACCCCTTGCAAACCCGACCCTTCATTTCCTGCCCCCGTTCTCGTGTCCTCCCTCTGCCATGCAGTTGACCAGTCCCTTTCTCGCTCACCTCTTTCCGCCCTGCCATCGCTGGTCTGTGGCCTGGCCTCCACTCCTATGCTCCTCATCTCTTTTCTTACTGGGCTCCTGCTGCGGGGACAAAACATGTCAGCAGTCTCACCCGGGCAATTATTCCCCTGACCTCTTGCCCCCCAAACCTCTTGCTCCTGTCTTTCACAATCCCTCCTAAAACCCCTTCTCTCGTTCCCCCTCCTCCTTACCACCCTATAACCTTCATACTCCCACTGCCCCACATATTCCTCCATCCCAACTTCATCACCCCTGCAATACCATTGCTGATGCGAGCTCATGCTCGGGTTGAGTAGATCCTCTTCTTGTGAGCCCGGGGCGTCTGCCCCACCACTCCTTTGGCATCTTCTCGGCGGGGCCTCAGAAACCCCTTCCTGGTACTCTTCTCTTGGGCGAGGTGTGCTCTCCTCCACCCTGTGGTCTTCATCGCTAGGGTCTGTGCTGCGCCCTCTAGACTGTCCTTGCGCCGTCCGAGGAGGGGCCGTTTCTAAACCCTCTCCATTTTCCTCCTCTGGAACAGCGGGGGCTGCTCTGTGCCCTCCGCCTGAAATCCTCCTAGCCAGGGGCGCCGTTCCGCGCCCCCCCTCACCTCACTAATTGATGGGGACCTCTCTTTTCTTCTCCCACCTGCAGTCTTCTGCAGGTATTTACCCCTTTTTCCCCTCTGTCCCGACACCCCACTCTGCACTCTATCACTCCCACCTTCGTGGCTCCCCCGACCTGCTCCTTTCTGGACAATCCTAACATCCCCTACCTCCACCTGTTCATTCTGCACTCCAACTATATATGACCCCCCACCCAACTGCCCTTCCCCCCTGGATGCTCTCCTGTCAATCTCCCTTCTCATCTTCCTGCCTCTGGACTCGACTCCCAGACCTCCCATCTACCAGCCACAGGGATGCAAGCCACCACTGCCGCGAGTGCCCCATCTGCAGCTGCTCTATGCTGCGGCCTACACCACCTACAGCCCCTTCTCCTGTGACCTCCACCACCGCCCCCTCCAGCTGGGCCTTGGAAGCCCTCCTTATGATCTCCAATGCTTTCCTCAAAGTCTCACCATCCCCAAATCCCTTCTTATTGGCCCCTTGTCCCACCATACTTCGAAAAGCAGTGAGGCTGAGCAATTGCGCAACACCCCACTACCTAAATTGACCCCGAGCCTTTCCCCCCTTAAGGCCCTAGGAACCTGTGGAACCTGTGCCAATGATACCACCGACAATGGCCCCAAAATATAAAACTTCAAAGACTAGGAATGGAAACTGGGAGGCTGACAAATAACTTTTACCCCACCCCCTATAATATGTAAACTTCTTTAAATATTGCTGAAAAGTACCTGGCCCACTAAAATAATGTATTAACTTCTTAACAACGTTTGTATATATATAAATATTTATTTAGAAAAACCTGCTTGCAAGCAACCACAGAAGCAGTTAAGCAGGCAATATCCCCATTCCACTCCAACTGCAGTCCACAACGATCCTTAGCTAAAGATAATACTCTTTACTCATTTTATATATGCCCCCAAAACCACAGAACGTGAATAAATTGGTAAACAAATACACCTCTAACGCTGAATAATAGCAGCGCAGCCCCTTTAAGGAGAACGCACTGCCACCTCTGGTTTCACACGGCAACCGCGCGAAGGAGCACTGGTAGCAGACGATGTACACGGGCTAAATTCTGCAGCCCTCAGCCGTGCTGAGTGACACGAGAGGCGAGAAGGCCCCCGGAGCAGCTCAAACTCCCCAAGGACCTATAAACCAAACTGAGCCCGCCGGCTTTGCGCCCCCCTGACCTACTGACTGACAGGGGCCCCACAGAAAGCTACGTGCTAACAGCCACAGCCGACGCTTCCCTCACCCAGAAGCCCAAAAACTACCAAGCCGGATAACCAGGGAGACTGACCAAAACAGAGGAAGGGTAACTGCACCACCAAAGGTAAGAGGAGGTGCCTTATGTACGGCACCTCTGACTAATTTTCCCTTTTATTTATTTATTTTTTGTTATAAACTAAACTGTGAGAAACCTACCCGCCCACCTACTAAACTATCCTAACCTTTCCTCACCTAGAACTCTTCAACTAGGCGGCCCACAGCAGGGAAGGCTCGGGAGCAGGCGACTGGGTCAAACTCACGTCCCAACCGTCGCCTGCTCCAGAACCTTCCCTGCGCCTATAAATAACCCCCAGCTCGCTGGCCTGTGCAGCACCAAAATTCACCCCGGGGGGAACGCAATGTCAGTAGTAATGAGCTGTTTGAGGAATTGTGACAAATTTTCCGCCGGTTTAGGGACCATAGGCCTGTCTCTCAAAACCGGGAACAAAAACAAATACATGGCCTTGGGGTACAAATACAAACAATGCAAGAACCATGTAACACCTTTCTTTGTGAAAAAATGTTTTTGCCAGTGGTAAAGGGCTATTTTGAGCAATTGTGGCCACAGTTGGGCCATTTTCGTGACCATAGGACTCACTTGGCAAATGAACATGGGTCAAAATTGGCCCAAATTGCTCACAATAGCCCTTTAACAATGTGTTGCACATTCCCCACCACTTTTAGTTTACTGCACCACTTTGTAATGCGCTATGGACTGGTGGCTAGAGTGACATATGGGGCCTCATTACGACCCTGGCGGTAAGGGGTTTACGCCAGCGTTAGCTGCGCCGACCCCTTACCGCCAATTACGAGGTCCCCTAGCGCCATGGTGCTTTTAACACCTGCTTTTAGCAGGTGTTAAAATCCATGGCGCTAAGGGACCATGGAGTTAATTACGCCACCGTAATTTACGGTGGTGTAATTAACGCCTTCCCCACTCCCATTATGCCCTATGGGGCAAAAATGGGAATGGGGAAGGGTAAATGGGGATTGGGGACTTACCGCCCCGCCAAGGTCGGAATGGGGCGGTAAGTCCGCCAACCACCATGGCGTAAATGTAGTTTACGCCATGGTGGTAAAGTCACGGCCCAGGCGGTAACTTACCGCCTGGGTCGTAATGAGGCCCATGGCCTCATCACGAGTTTGGCAGTAACCCTTAAATCCGGCGGTAACGCCATCAGTGCCGGATTAAAGAGTCTGTTGGATAACGAGTACAAATACCGCTGGTGCCATTACAGCGGGTGCAAGTACAGCCGGCTGTAAAAGTGTCATCTGTAAAAGCGCCAGTATCTATTTGCGCTATTACAGAGCAATCACGAATCTGGCGTAGGCGCTATTAGCACCACAAAAGCGGCGGATAATCCGCTGAAAATACCCCTAGCCAAATGCTGGAGGAAAAAGAACACAGGCCACAGCAATAAGGGCCCTGGTGAAACCAATGCAAATCAGAGGCCTACAAAGGACCCACCCATGCACAACACACCCTCCCCAACACCATTACACCAGCAGGAGCAGGGAGGAGACAGCAATAAGGGCCCAGGTGAAACCAATGCAAATCAGAGGCCTACAAAGGACCCACCCATGCACAACACACCCTCCCCAACACTATTACACCAGCAGGAGCAGGGAGGAGACAGCAATAAGGGCCCAGGTGAATCCAATGCAAATCAGAGGCCTACAAAGGACCCACCCATGCACAACACACCCTCCCCAACACCATTACACCAGCAGGAGCAGGGAGGAGACAGCAATCAGGGCTCAGGTGAAACCAATGCAAATCAAAGGCCTACAAAGGACCCACCCATGCACAACACACCATCCCCAACACCATTAAACCAGCAGGAGCAGGGAGGAGACAGCAATAAGGGCCCAGGTGAAACCAATGCAAAGCAGAGGCCTACAAATGACCCACCTATGCACAGCGCACACTTCCAAACACCATGCTGCCATTTGGAGGCAGGAGCCTGGACATCTACCTGCTGCGCCTGGAGCTACAGAGGCCAGCCAACCAGGCCAGGGCCCTGGGAGTGCAGGGGGTGGTGGGGATGAAGAGAAAGAGGAGGAGAGCAGCACCAGCAAGGCCATCAGCCATCCCCAGGGTCAGGCCAACACCCTGGGCCCTGACTGATGGCCAGTTGGTGACTGAGTATAGACTGAACAGGGCAACCATCACCCAGTTGCTGGACACAATCCAGGATGACATCGGCAACCGTATAGCCATCAGCACAGCATTGCCCCCGCTTGTTAAGCTTGTGTCCGTGCTACAATTCCTCAGGACTGGCAGCTACCAACACACTGTTGCCATGATGCATGGCATGGCCCAGTCCACCTTCAGTGCCATGCTGGAAGAGGTGCTGGATGCACTGTTGATCCATGTGAATGAGCACATTGCATTGCCAGCCACACAGGCACAGGTGAACCAGCTGAAGGGTCAATTCCATGCCATTGCCCAAGTTCTGAATGTTATAGCAGCCCTGGACTGCACACATGTAGCACTCGTACCACCCCAGGCACATGAGGCAGCCTACAGAAACCAGAAAAATTACCATTCCCTGAATGTGCAGATGACATGTAGCCCTGACCTCACCTTCAGCCACTGCTGTGCCCGCTACCAAAGATCCACCCACGACTCCAGGGTCCTGCGCAACAGTACCCTGCCAGCGTACATGGAAGTGCACCAAGGCCAAAACACATGGATGCTGGGTGAGTACAAATGTAGTCCGTAATGCATGTTGAATTACATCTGATGGGGCTGATCATACACAGTGAAATCCCTGCATGACAATAGGCAGCACCAGCACTGCAACATTCCCATGCATGTACCTTGCCCGAGAACCCTTGGACATGTCCAACACAGCAGAACACACCCAGTCTGGATGGCAAAGACATGTGGCAGCACAGTCACATATGGAAGGCCTACTACCACAAAGCCTCCTTTGTGTGTTGCAGTAGAGCTTCCCACCCTGACACAGCACAGACATCCCACCCTGGCCACCCGACAGTCATGCCAATGTTACACAAAAGTAGGCACGTCCACAAAAGCACTACACAAAACTAGTCTGAATAACGACAATGTACATCCATGAAACACTGACCCCTGACTGGCCAATCACATGCCTGGAGAATTGTACATAATAGTGCCAACCAGCAAATGCTACAGCAGCCAACGGGAATGCCAATGATACATGGGCTAAACACATGTCGCATGCACAAGCAGATAGAAGGGTCCCCTCCTCCAGTGACAAGGGACAGAGTACTGTTACATTTAGAAACAGAGGCGTTTCACATTGTAAGTACTCCATTGATTCAATGCTGCCCCTAGGACAGCACACTCCACAATGTAAGTGACCAAACGATAAGCAGGCCACATGTAATACATGAGTGTGATGCACATAACAACTCACATATACATAGATACACAGCTGTATGGCAACCTGGCACCATGCATGTCCTGGAAGTCAAAGGGTGGATGCCAACATTGCAATGAGATAGCATGACCTCTACAACAAGAACTTGATCCTGCTGACAATGCCACTGATGACTGAGCCTTGTGTACCCACTGAACCTACCTTGTCCTCATACCTGCATTCTCCCCTGCAGGTGATTCTGGATATCCCCAGTACACATGGCTCATGACCCCTATGCGTCATCCACACACTGCAGCTGAGCGGGCATACAACATTGCCCATGGACATACACGCATATGCATGGAGAGGTCATTTGGACTGTTGAAGGCACGTTTCCGGTCCCTAGAGCGTACGGGAGGGGCATTGATGTATGCACCTGAAAAAGTTGGAAAAATTGTACTAAGATGTGCCATGCTGCACAACATTTGCTGTCGTAGGAATGTGCCACTGCCCCCTGATGCTCATGTGCAGCCACCTGAGGATGGGAGTGAAGATGATGATGTGCCAGAGGTGTTGCACGTGCACACAGGAATGGGGTGAGGGAGGGGAGGTTGGCCAGACAGGGCTTGATTGAGAATTATGTTTGATACGGGTGATGGCTACATTTTGCACATGTCACTTGAACATTAAAGAGCACTTAATCACAATCACAACTGTCCATGCTTTGTATGAGTTTTGAACGTGATTTATTTAAAGAATGTCAATCCCCCCTCCCCCCAGTGAACACCCAGCACACAATCCCTCCTCCCCCCAGTTAACTCCCAACAACAATGCCATGCCCATCTATGATGGTCGCAGGAGCTTTCCATGTCCTGGCCCCTCTGGCGTGTGGGATCTCAGGTGGTGCACTGAACGGCGCCTAGGTGAAGGCTCAAGGGATCCCTCCATGGGTGTAGTGGAGGTTGATGGGACTGACTGTAAGGATATTTGGCGTGTTACAGTACAGAGTACAGTAATACTGCACAAGTAGCACATTTTTTTTTTGCAGCACCACCACAAGGGTGCGGTGCATTGCTATATGGGTTACCAGATTAACAAGGAAAGACAGGCTATTCAGTCAAAAACGATTTTAACATATAAGATGCAAATCTATTTTTACAGTTAAAAGCACACGTGCTCATTTAAAAATGCACACTATTTTTCACCTGAAATGCCTATATTGCTAGAGACACATTTGAAAATTAACAGCTAACCTATTAACAATTAACCTGACTAATAAAACCTTATTTAACATAACCCACTAATAAAATGTGTTCTCCACTGCAGAATTAGGCATACTCTGAAAACCATTTAAATGCGTGTGCAGATTTTTTTCTTCTCTTCTCTGCCTGATTCTCCGTGTTTTTGTGCACAGTAACTGCAGGAAGAAGGAAGTCAGATTTGCAACAATTGCAAATGTATAAGCGAAGCTATTGTTGAAGAGTAGGAGGATGAGAGATGATGGATTTCATTGGGACACGTCATACAGAGGGCTGAGAGGAGAGTTTTAGTGGGCAGTATCAAGGAAAAAGAGAGGCAGACATCTTTCTGCACTATTGGGGAGAAGACCTGGCTGTGGGGCTCCTGACTGAATGCAGATTCCTGTGTCCTGCTGCAGTCGAGATTGGGGAGAGCTGAAAGAAGGACCTTTCCACTGGCTGAGGCATTCCTATCTGCAAAAGCTGAGAATTCCAGGCAATGACCCCGGTTTGAGAAGGCAAGCGTTCCTTTTTGCTGGAGTTAATCCAAGAGAGCCACATTCACAAAGAGAACAACTAAAAAGATAAGGTAATGAGAAGTGTGGGAGCTGAGTGTGTACGGTAATATGCAGTCAGTGTAGGATTCCTGTGCGTGTCTTAATCAAGTGCTGATGTTGCAATTTGAGTTCTGTTCTCCGCCACTCTCTTTGCAGAGTGTCACAGACAATGCTTTGACTGTACCATTTTATTTCTGTAAAGAATGAGATCGTTTTTAAATACAACTTTTATAATACAGAAAAATATTTGAAAACAGACGGGTGATGTTTATTGTTTACCATTACAATGCTGATGATGTGGGGAGATTTTTAAACAGTGCAATGGTCATTTTAAGACAGATGTGTGCGTGTCAAAATCAGTATGAATAATTGTGAGTGACTGTAGCATAGCTTGTTGGAGGTACATGAGCCAACGGGAAGAGAGACTCTCTGAACATAGCTCCCTACCGTATATAAGGTAGTGGAAATTACCACAAGACTACCACATATAGCTCTCTGTCGTAAATAAGTCAGTGAGTTCGCCCATGGTGGCACACCAACACTATCACTGGAAAATGTGGTATTCCTAGAATGCAGGTCTGAGGTCTCTCTAGTGATCACACGAAAAATCTAAGCAAAGATAAGGGATTCTGGACATTGGGGCCACAAATAAAACAAGGGAATTATGCTCACCAAAATACCACCAACCACGTATACCAAATATGCAGGTCTGGGTGCTGAAATAATGCATGTCCATTGTATTATTGTTGCACATGGCCAAATCTGAATACAAAGAGTGATTATTGCTAAGTTATTTTTCGGCGGTAATAAAATACCGTCAGGCCCCAAATCTCCACAAAATACCCTACATATTTATGGTGCGTTGCAGGCCGGGAAAGTGATCATAGAGTACCTACTGGGCGTGGCAAGCGTGTCTCACACTGCCATTTGCACATTAAAGGGAACCCATTTTATAATAGCAGTGTGCCACTAAAAACGAATTTCAGAATGTCACAAAGGGAAACCACATTCTCAGATCTAGTGCAATATTTAGAGGCAAAGTTATTTGCACATGGGAATTGGTCTTCGAATAGCACGTTAGAATGGAGTAACCGCATTCAGGGTGAGGTGCAGAAAGAAAAACTAGACAATATTTTTGCAGAAGGCAGCATAATTCAGGTCTGCCTTACAAGATTATTGAATGCAGCCGATAAAAGTGCAGAGAAAGACTGTTTAATACGGCTATGCGGCAAAATATGGTTTATTTTAAACAAGTCCCTGCGAATGCAAGAGAATGATACTCAGCTAATTAACAGGTTAAAGACTGAATTAGATGGGGCAAGTAAAAATCAGGAAATGTTGAGAGCAGAATTGGATGTATGCCAAAAAGACATGCAATTAAAATGCAGAGACTTTGATACTCAGTTATCCAAAAGCAAGAAACAATTTGAAGATAGTGAGGAAGAATTGACACACTTAAAAGCCTTAGTGGATCACATTAGGCAGGATAAAGATGAGGTTGTTTCAGAAATGCAGATTTTACAAAAAGAACATTGTGAAAAAGAAGGTGATCTCCAGAGTGCAGAACAAGAAATGATTAAAATGATTCAAGAAAGAGACAAAAGAAATAAAGAGTTCAATGAATGCCAAATGCAAATGTGCGACATGCAGGAGGCGATTAATAAAATGAGCGATGAAAATAATTATTTGCAGAATGAAGCAACCAGACTCCTTAAAAAGTGTAAGGACTTAGAACAGCAAATGTGCATTCCCAGGTCCCAAGAGAGGCGGCGGGGTACCACATTCAATGGAGTGGAGGTGAATTCTAGCTCTGCCCAAAGAGCTAGTGCCCCAGTGACTGGGCCGGTGACTGAACTTGGTTGCAGCGCCCTTGGGGGATTTGATACTCCCATTGGGGGCAGTCACCAATCTCATACACCTGAAAACAGGATTGACTCACAAAATAGTGCAATTCCATGTATTGCAACAAGTAGCCCCATAAAAATAATGAAATCCATTAAAGCCCTGATCAAACCATTTAAAAAGGGAGGTGAATGCTGCATTGAGGATCACTTAGAAGCGGTGCATGACATTTTTAAAGCACTCCAGATACCTAAGGAACAGTACAGACAATATTTTCATTTAACTTTAGATGCCCCGACGGCCAGCATCATAAGGGGATTAAATGAACAGCAGAATATGACATGGCTGGAGTTTGAAAAAGAAATTAGGCGTCATTTTTCTCCTTTTCAGTCATTGCAGGAGGCAAAGAAAGTCGCGTACACAATTACTGCTGGACCTAATACATCCCCTCGCCAATTTTTACAAGACTTAAAAAGAGCATTCTCTCGCTTTGATGTATCTTTTGACTCAAATTCCAATGAGTTTAAAACTGCATACTTCTATGGGCTACAGAAAGACATCATATCCCAATTGGTCCGTGAATTTGACCGTGACAAGTCCCTTGAATGGATTGTACATCAAAGCACAAAGCTATATGAGGTACTCTATTGTCAGGGTAGAGAAAGTGATAAAATGAAAGATACCAGGCATAAATCTAAAGAACCCTCAGCCACAGTAATGGAAATCAGGTCAGCCAAAATGTCCCTTGAGTCTGCTCAAAGTCAAGGTAAAAATAATGTGACACCTGAACAAAGGGGTAATCAACAAAGATCGCCATTGCCTGTACCAATGTTCCAAACACATGATCCTAGTAATAGAGAGAGCTACATCAGCCCTAGGTACTTAGGGGATAGACCCCGGGTAAGATACCGGTCTGATATGGCAGGTATGAACAATAACCAGAGACAAAATCAAGATCAAAGAAATGATGGTCCCTACCAGTCATTGGGGACACAGAGTAGGTTTGATCCCAACACCATGATATATGGTTATCAGGATAGGCCCCGATATGTGGATCGATTTACTGATAATGGAAATCAACATAGGGGCCAGTACCCACAATCTGAGAGACAGGACATGAGGCAAAACGTGAACTACAGTCCACGCCAGTACGATGATTCCCCACCAAGGGACTATAATCAAAGGATGGGTGCAACCCGCTCCCCTCCACAAATGAATCAAGAGTTCAGAAACCATCCCAACCGGTATCAATCACCTGAGAGGTATCAGAATAGATCCAATCAGGGGGAAAACAACCAATATCGACCTAGGCCACAGAAAGAGGATCCTAGAGAGATGGAAAGATTCCAGTGCCTTGAGGCCCAAGTGAAAATGTTAGCTGAGCAAATAGGAAAGCTCTATGCAGCGCAAAAACAACCTTCCAAAGAGGGGGCTGATGGCCATAGCAATGACCGGGGGGCTTCCGAAAAGTGACTAAGTACTCATGATAACTGGAGTGCCAAAATGACAGATTGCTCTGATATAATTTTGCATAACGACTCTGAGATGCCTAATGGATTAAAAATGAAAGTACCAGTAAATGAAATTGTGACAGAAAGTGCAAATACTTCTAAAAAAGAGGTACGGTTTAACTTAGAGCTAAATAAAACAGTAAAGATTTGCACAAATGAAAAAGAAACATTAGGAATTCCAAAAGAACAAAGGAACAGATTTAAGAAAAATGACTCATGCATGGGGAATACCAGTGAACAGGGAGTAAGTGGGGATGCCATAGCTCCTTCCCTGGGCAATCAAAACAATGACCAAACACAGACAGAAAAAGGAAATACTCACAAGGAGGGTACAAGTCAATCACCTGAAGAATTCTTTGAGCCACATATTTTTGAAGAGGCTGAAAGGGCTGGTATTACACTAAATGATCACAAATGCACAGAATTAAAAAATGACAAATTGCTGAATGATGTTGTTACACATGTTCAGTTGGAGGATTGTAATGTGGTCTCTGATGCTACCCAGATGAATGGGCGAACAGTGGCCACACTCCAAAAAACCTCTGATCATGGAGAAATGAATAAAATATCTCGCACAGAAATGGGTAAAAAGGAGGGAAAAATGTCTTTTCATTTACCAATGTGCTTAGCCAAAAGTGAAAAAGACCTGAGAAAGGTGAGCCCTGAAATCAGTAAGAATTCACATTTCTTATGTGTATTAGAGGAAGTTGAGGACAGATATTATGCACCCATCACTGTAGAAGAAAAATGCCACACCTTCGCTATGATTGACACTGGCGCACAGGCCACAATTATGTCCAAGGAGCTGGTAAAGAGTATCAATGAAGGGAGGCCTCCACAGAGTCAGATCACAGTGAAGGCAAATCAAGGCCCAGTGCATAACTTTAATGGGGAGGAGGTGCCCATCATAGGTGTAACTGAGGTTGACATAAAAATAGGAAAGCACAGAATGAAACAAGAGGTATTGATCACATCTATTTGTGAAATTCCATTTCTGATGGGGACAGATTGCCTGAAAAGATTGTCTCCTCTCATAGATGGGGTGAATGGAGTGCTGTGGTCCTTAACCAAAAAACCATTGAGGCCTAAGAAACTAAAATCACAAAACAGCAATATAAAAGAATGTCACACCGTTGCCAAAACAAATGATGCTGTGGAGGTATATCTCCAGAATAGCTGCATACCTAGTGTCACTGTTATATTAATGTGTCAAGACAAAGATCAGAGCGACAATGAAAAAATACCTGTACAAATATACTTGGACCCAAGGAAAGATTGGCAGACTGCCATAGATGAGCACACATTACGTTTCTATTTAAAAGAGAAAACATGCAAACAGAATATTATTCCTAAAACAGATTCAGAAAAACACATTACCACTCTGGCAGAAATACACATGGAAGATGAGCAACCATGGGTTCACGTTGGTATAAATGATTATCTTAAAACAATAAAAGCCACTTTAGCGCTTGAACATGAAAGGAGTTTCATTAATGAGAAATTGTTGCAAAAAATTATGGAGAGGGAAGAAATCCCGAAATTTAGGATTAAAAACCAATATGTTTCTGGGTTGGACAGTCCAGACTTTGAAAACCGAATTGCAGGCAGATGCATGCTTAAAATTAGCATTGGGCAGAAAACAATTTACCATAATGTATGGATAGTGAATGGAGCACAAAATGAATTTTACATGGGCAATGACATCATGCACAGAATGTGTATGGTGTTAGATTTCCTTAATCAAAAAATATGGTCACGCCTAGGTGGGCCGGCACCTGAATTTGAAGACAAAAGAAGGGCTTATCATTGTGCACAACTGGTTCCTTATGCCATCGAATTACAAATAAGGAAAGATACTATTATTCCTGCATTTACAAAACAGTTTGCAATAACACTGAAATGCAAAGATGGGCAGCAGATGAAAGGCTCTGATGCATTTGTATGCCTGAATGAATCCATAAAACAGCAAGGCCTGGATTATGAATACATTCCATTGGTAGACATTGGTGAGGGATCTGTAAAAATCATGGGAAATAATAAAGGTTGTCAGGATATTCATTTAGAGGAAAACTCCCCATTAGGAATGGCCATACAAAAATCACATTATACGGCAGATTTAAATAACATGGTGATTGGGAATATTCCTGAAAAATATGTAGATGCCAAGGGCGAGTTGCCAGAACACCTGGACTCTCAGCCCAAAGGAATATTTAAAATTCATTCTGTGTATCCTTATGATTCAAATGAGACAGTGTGCTGCCATCAAGAGGATTGCATAATATTTAATTTAAATGAAAATGAAACAGGAAATCAGCCCATTGAAGTGGAAGCTGATATGCCAAAATATTTAAAAGTGGCAGCTCTACAAAAAGACACAGCCACACAGTTAGAGGAAAGCGCTGAGATTCCTTTCCCAGAAGAGTTTCCAGAATTTTCCAGAATGGTAGAAGAGCAGATCTCCTTAGCGGATGCATGTGACAGCGATGGGGATCAAAACGACCTGAGGGAAATATTTATGGAGTTTAAGGATGTATTTGCAAAATATGCTTATGATCGTGGTTTAACTGATTTACATGTGGCCACACTACCAGAAGGTTGTAGTAGAAATCCAGTGTTTGTACGCCAGTATAGACTACCGCTGGCATGTTTAGAATCATTGGCAGAGATTATTAAAAATTTGGAATCACGGGGAATAATCAGGCCCATTCATAGCACATCCAATACGCCTATTTTAGGTGTGTTAAAGCCAAATGGTCAATGGCGGCTGTGTGCAGACTTAAGAGAGTTAAATAAAAGAGTACCAGTATCTAGATGGCCACTACCATTCATTGATCAGGGCCTAGCTCAGATACATGGTTCAAATGTATTTACCACGTTAGATCTCACCTCTGGATATTGGTGTGTGCCATTGGCAGAGGAGATACAACACTTATTTTCCTTTACATTTGACAGGACTCAATATGCCTGGCTTAGAGCTCCGTTCGGGTACATCAATAGTGGGAGTGAATTTGGCATATTTTTGAGAAAGGCCATGCCGGATGCAGCGGAAAGAGGAACAATAGTTTATGTGGATGATGTCCTGATAAAAAATGAAAGCCTAAAAAGCCATTTTGATGAAATAAGACATGTGCTTGGCCAATTGCAGAAAGCAGGCGCCAAAGTATCTTTGCAAAAAGCACAATGGTGCAAGAAAAAACTGAACTTTCTAGGGCATGAAGTGACTGAACATGGGCTAAATCCACAAAGGAAGAAAATAGAGGCCATACAAAGATTAAAAGATCCTAAAAATGTGAAAGGAGTAAAAAGTTTATTAGGGATGACAGGCTATAACAGAAAGTTCATTGAGAATTATGCAGAAATCACTCAACCATTGACTAAACTGCTTAAACTAAATACTCCCTGGAGATGGGAAAGAGAGCAGTCTGATGCAGTGGCTAGATTGAAGGAATGTCTTGTAAAGGCACCATGTTTAGCATACCCCATAAAGGACAGGGATTTCTTTATAGAAATAGGCTTTTCTGAACATTGTATGTCAGCAGTGTTATCACAAAAACATGATTTGAATCACAAAACCATTGCATATGCAAGTAAGGCATTTTCCCAAGTTGAAATGAAATTTAATGAATGTGAAAAGGCCCTATTAACCACTGTGTGGGCGCTACAACATTTCCGCCCCATTGTTCAGGGAGAAAAGGTGATTATTGAAACAAATCATCAACCTTTGCAATTTTTAGAGAGTAAAAGAATTAGATCAGGCAATCTAGCGCAATCCAGAATCACTTCATGGACGCTGGCATTACAAGGTTTTCCCGTAGAAGTGAGATATGGACAAAATAAAAAGAGCCCAATTGCTCAAGGGTTAGCTGACTTACATGACTGTGCAGCTGAACAAATACCAAATGAAATGGAAGTGGAAACTAGTTTGCAGGAATTTGAACAATCATCACACAAAGCTTTTGATGAAAAAACATGCAAGGATTTGCCAACTGTATATGTGGATGGTTGTGCTTTTCACATTGAAAATGACAGTAATAAACAATTAGTGGCAGGAATAGGAAATGTCTGGTTGAAATGTGAAGGCGTTCCTAGTATAGGGATGAGGATTGGAGATAGGAGCAGTCAGGTGGCGGAATTGGCAGCCATCTATAAAGCAATTGCTACTGCAGTTGATAAAAAGTTCAGTGAAATTGTCCTGGTGACTGATTCTGACTATGCACGGAATAGCTTTGTGGAGTATTTGCCTGGTTGGAAAGCAAGAGGCATGGTTACATACAACAAAAAGCCACTTAAACATGGAAAAATGATACAAGCCATAGACAAATTGGTGTCAGAAAATAATTTAACAATATACTGGAGAAAAATTCGTGGGCATTTAAAAACACCAGGAGAGGATAAGGAGGGAAATGATAAGGCAGACCATCTGGCTAAGATTGGGGCTGTGATGGGAGAATTGCTACCTATTGATTATTTAATGGGTGAAATACAAATTGATGCAGTCACACGTTCTAAAGCACCAAAGGAGGTAGATCAACCGGTGGTGCAGTGGAGTCATGCCACGCCAGACCAAGATTTGATTGAGGCACAAAAGAATGATCAAATTTTGGGAATCTATTATAATCATTTGATAGATCCTGAACAAAATCCTTTAACAGAAAATGATTGTATGGGAAAAGAAGAGTTGAGGGTGTTATTAAAGAACAAAACACGAATCAGATTACAGGATGGACTCATGATTAGAGAGTCCATAACAGGACAAATACAGTGGGTAGTACCCCTTTCATTCAGAGGACTAATGCTACACCATGCACATGATGCCATAACTGCAGGCCATAGAGGTTCACAAAAAACATTAGAAATACTAAAAGATTATGCTTACTGGCCACATATATCCCAAGATGTGGAATTATATACTAGAGGATGTCTAGTATGCGCCCAATTTAAACCTGCTTCACCAATGCATAGAGCACCATTGATGAAATGAGGCCTAACTCTCCCATGGTCAGATTTGCAAATAGACTATGTAGGTCCTTTAAAAAGGTCGAGCAGGGGACACCGTTATATTTTGAGTGTGGTATGTTTGATGTCGAAGTGGATTGAGTGCATTCCTGCACCAGATTGTAGTGCGCAAACAGCAGCCACATTACTGGTGAACCATGTGTTCTCAAGGTTTGGGTTGCCACAAAGAATTGAGTCAGACAGAGGAAGTCATTTCACAAGTACTCTAATGAGTAAGGTATGGCAAATACTAGGTGTGAAAAGGAAACTACATATCGCATATCGGGCGGCGTCTTCAGGTACAGTTGAAAGAAGCAATAGGTCTGTTGTGGATATTTTAAAGAAATTTGTGGCAGAAGCAGGTTCCAGCTGGGATTTACGTTTACCGTTGGTTTTGATGGCAATCAGGTCGACTCCTGCCAAAGCAACAGGTGTTAGCCCCCATGAGGTCTTGACAGGTAGGAAAATGGTGTTACCACAACACCTACTATACAGAACACATGAGCAAACTCTAGTGAGTGCATCCACGGTTCATGAATATATTGATGAACTGAGGAGGCATTTGCAACATGCATTTGCTTTTGTGCAGAGAAATCTGGAAAGGGCTGCTGACAGTGCTAAGTCATATTATGACAAAAAGACATCAGTAAAGGAATACAATGTAAGGGATCAGGTGTACAAGTTTCATTTTGGAAAAAGTAAACAGAAAAATTCTAAATTTCTAGCAGCCTGGCAGGGGCCATTTCGAATTATAGATAAGGTTTCTCCTGTAGTGTATAAAATTTTGAAAAATGAAGGTGAAACAGCAATAGAGCAGTTTGTCCATGTAAATCAAATCAAACCATGCCATCCCAGACATGAGATCAGGCGGCTTGAGCATGTAGAAACAGATAAAATCACTTGAACACAAAAAGAGAAAATAAATGGGTACAATCAGGAGGCAGTGACAAAGAAGTTAAAAAGTTGATTGTTATGATGGCACATAAACACTGTAGTATATGTAAAATATAATATAAAATAAATATAAATAAATAAATAAATAAATAAATGCACATATAATGGAAGCTCATGGTTGGTGTGCAGAGAGAAAGTGTATTAAATATTGAATGCTGTTTTATATGTGTTTGTTTTCTTTTAACTTGTGTTTAATTTCAGAAGAAAGAAAAAAAAAACGAAATATTTTTACCAAGCATGTTTTATTTTTGACAAAAGGATGAAGTTAGTATTGTGCTATGTACTTAATCTGTTTATTTTCTATTTTGATTTAGACAATTAACATTATTTGGTCGGAGGTTCCGGGATAAGAGGCCACGGGAGACGATGGAGTCCTGGAGTCCCCTGGATGAAGACCAAAAGATGCCTGCCTCCAGGTGGAGGTGAAGACAAAATAACCGGAATGCCAAAAGAGATGACTACTGTGGATTCAAGATTGCCAAGATGAAAGAGTACTCGAATGAACCGAATAACATCGCTGGTCGGGACATACCAAAAGAGACAAAACAAAAGTTCCGGCATATGAAGTTCCACGTATTTATTATTTTAATTATTTATTTTAACTTGTTATATTACTTATTTGTTTTAGTTAGTTGTTTTATTTCATTGTTTTTAATTGACTTGGAAAATTTAAACTTAAAGTAATGCCACTTCCACTGAGAAGGCAAATGTGGAACATTTTATGAACTGATGGACTCAGATGAAATGTTGATTGCAAATTTTCATTGATGCACATGAATATTCATTTTGTTGGATTGCTATATTGTAAAAAAAAATAGAACAAGTTGTTTTTAGGAATTGGCTTGGATTATAGCCAAGTTCTAAAAACAAAAGGAGGGTATATGTAAGGATATTTGGCGTGTTACAGTACAGAGTACAGTAATACTGCACAAGTAGCACATTTTTTTTTTGCAGCACCACCACAAGGGTGCGGTGCATTGCTATATGGGTTACCAGATTAACAAGGAAAGACAGGCTATTCAGTCAAAAACGATTTTAACATATAAGATGCAAATCTATTTTTACAGTTAAAAGCACACGTGCTCATTTAAAAATGCACACTATTTTTCACCTGAAATGCCTATATTGCTAGAGACACATTTGAAAATTAACAGCTAACCTATTAACAATTAACCTGACTAATAAAACCTTATTTAACATAACCCACTAATAAAATGTGTTCTCCACTGCAGAATTAGGCATACTCTGAAAACCATTTAAATGCGTGTGCAGATTTTTTTCTTCTCTTCTCTGCCTGATTCTCCGTGTTTTTGTGCACAGTAACTGCAGGAAGAAGGAAGTCAGATTTGCAACAATTGCAAATGTATAAGCGAAGCTATTGTTGAAGAGTAGGAGGATGAGAGATGATGGATTTCATTGGGACACGTCATACAGAGGGCTGAGAGGAGAGTTTTAGTGGGCAGTATCAAGGAAAAAGAGAGGCAGACATCTTTCTGCACTATTGGGGAGAAGACCTGGCTGTGGGGCTCCTGACTGAATGCAGATTCCTGTGTCCTGCTGCAGTCGAGATTGGGGAGAGCTGAAAGAAGGACCTTTCCACTGGCTGAGGCATTCCTATCTGCAAAAGCTGAGAATTCCAGGCAATGACCCCGGTTTGAGAAGGCAAGCGTTCCTTTTTGCTGGAGTTAATCCAAGAGAGCCACATTCACAAAGAGAACAACTAAAAAGATAAGGTAATGAGAAGTGTGGGAGCTGAGTGTGTACGGTAATATGCAGTCAGTGTAGGATTCCTGTGCGTGTCTTAATCAAGTGCTAATGTTGCAATTTGAGTTCTGTTCTCCGCCACTCTCTTTGCAGAGTGTCACAGACAATGCTTTGACTGTACCATTTTATTTCTGTAAAGAATGAGATCGTTTTTAAATACAACTTTTATAATACAGAAAAATATTTGAAAACAGACGGGTGATGTTTATTGTTTACCATTACAATGCTGATGATGTGGGGAGATTTTTAAACAGTGCAATGGTCATTTTAAGACAGATGTGTGCGTGTCAAAATCAGTATGAATAATTGTGAGTGACTGTAGCATAGCTTGTTGGAGGTACATGAGCCAACGGGAAGAGAGACTCTCTGAACATAGCTCCCTACCGTATATAAGGTAGTGGAAATTACCACAAGACTACCACATATAGCTCTCTGTCGTAAATAAGTCAGTGAGTTCGCCCATGGTGGCACACCAACACTATCACTGGAAAATGTGGTATTCCTAGAATGCAGGTCTGAGGTCTCTCTAGTGATCACACGAAAAATCTAAGCAAAGATAAGGGATTCTGGACATTGGGGCCACAAATAAAACAAGGGAATTATGCTCACCAAAATACCACCAACCACGTATACCAAATATGCAGGTCTGGGTGCTGAAATAATGCATGTCCATTGTATTATTGTTGCACATGGCCAAATCTGAATACAAAGAGTGATTATTGCTAAGTTATTTTTCGGCGGTAATAAAATACCGTCAGGCCCCAAATCTCCACAAAATACCCTACATGACCCAGTGACCTGCAGATGCTAAAGGAGAAGGTTGTTCGATTCCCTTGTCTGCTCAGCTAGTGCAGATACTACCTCACACAACTCCTGTATCCTTTGGCCAAAACCTGTCAGGGCTGAGGTGCATTGCTCCACCACTCTCCATGTGCGCGCGTTGTCTCGGGCAATGCACTTGCAGCCATGCCGTATGAACACGCTGATGGCCTTGATGTGCCGGCTGTGCACTTTGGCCATGGACTCCACTTTTGCCTGTTTGGCCTCAATTATGTCCAGACGTCCTATCACAGCTGCTCCTGTGACGATAGGTACCCCTCGTGCGGCAGGTACCGGCCTGGCAGTTGTGCGCTGCTGGGGGGGATCTGCATGGGGACATGTTGGCAGCTTGGATGGGACTGCTGTGGTCTGAGTGCCGGTCTTCTGGGGTGCCATATGATGGTGTGTCTACATCAGGGTCTGGCGTGCAGACACAATGGACATGCACATGTGGGGTTTGTGCTCCCTGTGTGACTGGCCCTGGGCTCCCCTGTGGTGTGGACATCCCTTTGGCGTCGCTGATTCTGGGAGAATGCAACTGTCCTGCCTGAGGCGCAGCTGGAGGTGTCTGTCACCCATCGGGCTCTGACCCACAGGTGACTCACTCTGCATCAGAAGTCTGCATGATGGCTTAGGGTGAGCTAGGCACTGATACACTGTGGCCATGTGGGTGCTGCAGCGGTCTGGTTGGGCTGCGGTGTGGTGGTGTGGGATGGGTCCGGCGTCGGTTCGCTTCCGGGCGGTCCCTTTGCGGGGTGGTGGTGATGGTTGAGGTACACTGCCTCGGGCGCTGTGATGGAGTGGCCTCCTCACCGTCATCGGCATCCCGTTAAGATCGTCGTGTGCCTGTGCGATACATAGGGTGTGGATTGAGTTCAGTGCGGCCTACATTAGTATCAAGCAGTTCATGCCATCAAGTGGGATTGTAGGCAGTAGCGATTATGCATGGCACTTGCATTTTGTTCAAACCCCATGTAGTGATTGGTGGAATGTGTGCGTGTAGAGGAACACTGCACAGAAATCTTTGTGTGCCATCATCACATGCATGATGGGGATGCACCATGCACATGGTCCTGGGGGTTTATTCATGCACACTCACACTCTAGTTAGCTGTCCCATGGCAATGGATGTCTGTCCCCTTCCCCTTGTATTGATGCAGTGCACGTGCAGGGGAGTCTAGTGGGCACTACGGTTCAGTGGTTCAAGGGCTCAGTTATGGGTGTCTGCAGTGCCTCACACACATTTCATGCACATTCATTCACTCAGGGTCTGCATGTGTGGTCCTTTCAGATGCATGCATTTGGGTAGGACTCACCTGCAGTCGGCTGGATACCAGTGCCAGCCTCCGCTCCACCTATTCCCTCTATGGTGCCCATGTCAGTTAGCGCAGTCATCTTCTCCTCCCAGGGTGTGAGTTCGGGGGGTGGTGGTGGTGGTGGCCCTCCTCCAGTGCCCCTGCTTGCACTCCTGTGCTGTGAAGGTATGCCGCTTACTCTGACACGCAAGTCATTGATGCGCTTGTGACACTCCTCGCCATCCCGGGGCACACGCCCCACTGCAGACACCCTCTGGCTGATGTTCCGCCAGATCTGTGCACGACTTTGCCCACTTTTCTTGCGCTGCTGTAGTTCACCATGGTGGATCTCTGCCTCCTCCATCAGTACAGCCAGCTCCTGGTCATTGAATGTTGGTTTCCTGACCCTGTCCAGGGCTGACTTGCCCCTAGTGCGCTCCTGTGACATATTTCGCTCTTCACAGGGGTGGATGGCTTGCAGGGGCTGTGATATCCAACGGATTGTGATTTGCAAGATGGCTGCCGCTTTATTTCCCGTTCCGGCGGTGACGCGTTTCCCACGCGCTAATAGCTGGCTATTAGCGCGGTATGGCCGAAGCGCATGGTGCGCTGGATTTACGGGTTCTTGGGCCTTTTTTTTACGTTGAGCGTTAACTCGTGATCTGGTGGACTATCCGCCGGGGGGCTTGGCGATAGCGCTAATAATGCTCAACGGGAAAACCGATGCATTACTGCCAAACTCGTGATGACGCCCATAGTCTGTGGCCATGGGTGTGTTCATTGGTTTGTGGTGAGAAGTTGATACAGGCAATTTAAAACATTGATGGGGACTTATGGCAGTTTGTATTTCTCAGTCAGCACATTTTCTTCAAAAGCACCAGACTTCTAAAGGAAAACATCATGACATACCTTCCTAGGGGGAGCACGGAACCTAGCAATACACAGAGCTGCAATTTGGCAACCCTGGGACCACAGCGCTATAAGGTGGATGGCCGGTAGAGCAAGCAGTGGGAACTGGAATCACTTGGAAATTGGCAAATCGAATAGTAACCCTCACTTGAGAATGCCCCCAACGCCACCTAGGTGCTCCAACCCCACATAAAGGGCACTGATGGGCATGTGGGGGCAGAGGACATTTCCAGACCGCTGCCAAGAGGTTAGGGCTCCAGCCGAGTGCCTGTGATGCACTGACGCTTCTTTTGTTAGATGCATATCCAGAAGTCTGGAACCTATGGCTCTCCAGATATTTTGGACTGCAACGACCATCAACCCAAGCCAGCATAGTCAATTGTGTGGGATCATGGGAAATGTAGTACAAAAAACCTGACGAGCCAAAGGTTACAAAGCCCTGGTTGAACTGACAGTATCCTGAAGTGTTTCAAAGCGCTCAGAAGCAGCCTGGCTTGTACATCACCGGACCGTGGACCCGAGACCACCCCACCATTGTACTCTTTAAAACAAAGAAATGACTCAAAATATGTTCTAGAAAATGTGCACTTTTTATGATATCAAACAACACCATTTGGAAATGCACAGGCTGAGTGCATGCACTGCGTGGACGCCAACCCAATGTATTCAATATACGAACCAAAAACAGTGCATGCAATGCACAGAAGCACACAGACGATGTTTAATTCAAACACACACGTACAGAGCAAGGAAAGGTCTGCAATGTTCCTGCACTGTGTGCAGAAGGTGGTAGGACGCGGCAAAAGCTATATCCAGGCAGGAAGCAGCCAGGAAGAGCCTCTCAGAGCATTCACTAGCAATATTCATCACGGCCTTCAAGTCCCACTCATTGGCTGCACAGTCACCCTAATTATTTATTTGCAGACAGTAAACGTTTCCAGGCTCTCGAGTGGGCCCTGAAGCACCTGATCCCAATTAGGCTCATGGTGGACCACCCCTGTATATGCAGCCAGGGTTGGCTTGAAGTGAAGGCTGTTCATGGGGAGACACTGTCACGCCGTTAAACGAGGGCCTACAAGTTAGCAATCCAGTTTAGAGCAAGCCCCCCACTTGTGTTTCTCATCCGTGTTTTTTACACTATGCCATTTTCTTGCAAGCATTGGCTGCATCACCTGACTGTATTTATGGTCAGAGTCTTGAACAATACACGATGCGCTCCTGTCAGTGTAAAGGCGGGTAAGGCTTATTCTTGATTTGTATTTCACTTATATTGCTCGACAAAGAAGGAGAAACAATCACCAGACCCATCGTCGCTCACAATAAGAGCGCTTCGATCAGAAATTGGGTCAGCAGGAACAACATGTCTAAGGAAAACACGTTCATAATTCCCTTCCAGTCTTGTGTGCGATTAACTCCCATCAAAGGACATCATCCGTGCGGGTCCTGGCGGGTGTGCAAACTGACAAAAAAGACTAATGAGATAGATATGGGACTGGACAAGCCTTGGCTCCAAAGGATGTTTACACATTGCAACACAGAGCATGTGATTTATTTGATCACCTGCCCATGGGGTCTCACATTTCAGGGGAAGACCAATAGAAAAGTAAAAACACCCCTTTTTTAGCACAAGAGTTGCATCAAAAATAAAGTGGAAAAAGCTCAGCTGGTCAAGCATTCTATTGAGAAGCAACACAGACCTGAAGAACTCAGCTGGACAGTAGAACAAAAAGTAACAGGCAAAACATTCTTTATGAGGGAAAAACTCTTTCTTTTTTTTTTTTTTACAAAAAGCTGCACTCTTGGTCTGAATGAAGAGGTTGAATAGCACAAGTTCAAATTATGAATCTTAATTGCCTCCTAGAACTCTAGAATCGAGAAAATACTTGAAGAGCATCTGATTATATTGCCTTACACTTGAAAATATTCTTTATTAGAATTGTGCCAGCCTAAATGGGGTCACCGCAGATTGATAATGTGATTTTTTGCCCATGTAATTCAATTGCACATCCTTCCATATATTCCAATATGGCCACCTTGGTGCTTGTACAAAGAACGAGGCCTTCATGATGCGTAACCATGCATTACTCTCTAGAAGTCTGGCGTTGTGTAAGCTGTCAGCTTGCCAAGATTCACAGTTCAGCGATGAACAGTTGTGGAAACACACAGTAATGCCATGGAAAACATGTAATGTGCTAACTTGTCCAACCATGCTAAATCCTGGCACCTAATATTCTTCATGTTGTCCGTTATTGCAGGGCAATTTCCGACGGAGCTGGGTCCAATATCAACACTCGAGATGAACAACAGTAGTTCTAATAAAACAGTTCCTTTCAGCACTCAGCTCTATTAGGCCGTGTAAGTGATTCAGAGAGGAATTTCTAAGAGTCTTATTTTTCAAGTTATTGTAATTATTAACCATTGACTTTTTTATTGAATTCATCTGCTTATAAATACATATTTTTATTTGTGTCCATAGGTGTAGGATTCTCAATACTCTCACACGCATTTTGCGCAGAAAAAAGGGAACAATTGGACAGACTCATAAGGTAATCTGCCCTACCAATTTAGCTGTTTTGTTCTCTTTGGTGTCTGAATTATTGTTGATGCTTGGGCATGTTGGGCCTGATTTTAAAAGCGTTTTTGAATGGGGTTTAATTTTTTTATTTTTGTGTTACAGTTGTATTATTGAACTGTACACATACCATACATGAGTATCCAACATTGATCAATTAATCCATACAATAAAATCACTTATGTTTCAAATCACAATTACATGAACACTATCAAATTCCATCCTATTTACATTATAAATAACAATCATCCTTTTTTTTAAATCGTTAAAACAGCTCTAATATAAAAACATGTATCTTTCAAACCAACAAACATCTGAATTTAATATATTCATCCTAACACCTGAATTATCTTAATGCATTTTGACGATGGCATTGCATTTTGCCGATGGCAATCTCTCACTGATCACTTCCCACATCTTATATAATGAAACATTTAGCTTGCAGTTCCTTGACATCAAACAGTTCCTCCACAAATCATAGGTTTTGATATTATTGGGATCATGAACAAACTCACTTAAACAGAACAAGTATATGTTGCACAGTTCGCTACAAGTAGCTACAATATGTCCATTGGCTTCTCTGACCCCCATTAGCTTGCATATTCTGTATACTCTCAGAATATGGCGCAGACTGGCGCACAGTGTGCGTGCGACAGTCTGCGCCAGCCGCGTGCGCTAAAATCCATTTCCGCGCACAGCGTATTCATGGATTTCAACATCCAAAACCAGCCGTGGTGCAGAGTGGTGCAGCGACCCTGCAGCACCGCCAGTTACGCCCCCAACCCCTCCCAGTGCGCCATGCACAGCGCACAAATCCCGTACAGGACATTGGATCAGCATACAGCCCCCCAACCACGAAAACACCTGTAAAACTCCCCGCGCACCCCTCCGAATACATGTACACCCCGGCGCAGGGAGTTTCACACGTGATTGGCCCTGTGCGAGCGGGGTACGTGTATCACTGGGGTTTGCGGGGAGTTTCACACGCGATTGGCCCTGTGCGAGCGTCGTACGTGTATTTCGGGGTGCGCTGGGAGTTTCACACGTGATTGGCCCTGTGCGAGCGGGGTACGTGTATCACTGGGGTGCGCGGGAAGTTTCACACGCGATTGGCCCTGTGCGAGTGGGTATGTGTATTACTGGGGTGCGCGGGAAGTTTCACACGCGATTGGTCCTGTGCGAGCGGGGTACGTGTATTACTGGGGTTCGTGGGAAGTTTCACACGCGATTGGCCCTGTGCGAGCGGGGTACGTGTATTACTGGGGTTCGCGGGGAGTTTCACACGCGATTGGCCCTGTGCGAGTGGTGTACATGTATTACTGGGGTTCACGGGGAGTTTCACACGCGATTGGCCCTGTGCGAACGGTGTACGTGTATTAGTGGGGTTCGCAGGAAGTTTCACACACGATTTTGGTGTCAGAGCGGGGTACGTGTATTTCGGGGGTGCGCGTGAAGTTTCACATGCGATTTCGCTGTCAGAGCGGGGGATGTGTATTTCAGGGGTGCGCGTGAAGTTTCACACGCAATTTCGCTGTCAGAGCGGGGTACGTGTATCTAGTGGGGTGCGCGGGGAGTCCCACACGTGAATTGGCAGGTGGTCCTCCCAGGTGTCCCCTCTACCCCCTCCACAGCACCTGCAGGCAGCCCACACCACAGGGGACTACCCTGCACCCCTGGTCATATCTCGTAGGCAGCCCATCCACCATGGGCATGCCCCCCAGCCAAGCCACATGTCACCTTGCAATATGATCACCAACTCATGTCCCCAAGCACCCCCACTCCCCAGCAGTGAGGGGCACCTGCCACCAGGCCCCCACTCATGTCCCCCCCAACACGTCAACATGACCCACAATCATGGCCCTCATGGCCACCAAAATCCCACGGCACGCCACCCCTGCCCAAATAACCAACCAAGCATAACATACACATTGAAATGCCCATTACATGAAACAACCCAAATAGCATGTATGTACATCAACACATGTCCGTCACACACACACGATGGGTGCCAGTGAATGTGAAAACCCACATTGTGACATGCATGAAACCAATGAGAGAATACCACAAATTGAAGTACGGGAAAAAATGTATTCAACAAAAATGTGGTGAAAGAAATCCAAAGACCAAACAATGGACATAGGGAAAACAATGCACAATGTCACATAATGATAAAAAAAGGAAATCAGAATCCAAAATATATGAAATAAAAAATGTCTCCTTCCAACAAAGCAAATCCAAACAGAAATGAAAAAGTAAAATCCATTGCTCCATGGAAAAATCAAATGCCGACAAATCCAAACTCCAACTATTTACAAGGATGAAATCCCGGGTCCATGAGCCCAACTGTCCAAATGAAACCTACAAAAATACACTAACTAATGAAGAACTATATACAAAAATGTGGGGTATTGTCCAAGCGCCCCAAAAAAAAATGAAAACAAAAATGAAAAAATGAAACCTAACACTAACTAACTAACTAACTATTCACAAAGGCAGCGGGCTAGTTCGACGGCTCACTTTTTGATGTCCCGGGTCAGGCCATCATCGAACTCCCGCTCAATGTCCTGGAGGCGGTCCTCTTCCATGGCCCCGAGGGTTCGCAGGGACGGTGACATGTTGCCCTCCAACTCCCTGCGAATTGCCTCGAGGCACTCGGCCCAACTCAGTGCCCTCCGCATGGAGTTCTCCGCCCTGACTATTGTGAGCCGTGCCTCTTCCGCCTGCTGCCGCTCCGCATCTATGGCGTGGCCCAACCGCTGGCACACGGAAGACACTTGCAATCCTGGGTCCTCCTGCCCTCTGGCCGATTCCTGCCCCTCTGATGTTGAAGGCCCCGAGCCATCATTGCTCCCACCATGTTGCTGCTGCTGCTGTGCCTGTACCTGCGTCCTGGCTCTTGCTGCCTGCACGTCCTCCTTTGGCTGGGGTGCAGTTGTCGTGGTGGCCACCCCTGCTGGAAGTCCGACTCCCGACTGTGGCAGGGATGTGTCCTCCACCAGCCTGGCCGCTGGGTCATAGGCAGCTCCACAGGGTACCCAGGTGATACATGGTTGGGAAGATGGCATGAAGGATGACTGGCGCGTAGGGGGTTCAGGTGAGGAGGGGGATGCAAGAAGGTCCAGCACACGGAGGAATCCAGCACTCGTGACCCGTCCCAGTAGGTCAACGCGGTCAAAGAGGCATCCGAGATGACGTGCAGTGTCTTCACGAAAACACCGCAGGTCACCTCACATGCCCCATTGATGCAACGCTATCCCAGCCAGGACAGGCCAACCCGGTCCCGGGTAGCCACGTCCACAGGGAGAGGAAGGCCAGTTGTTGTGCGCCCATCCCCTCCCTGAAAACGGGTCTGGACATAGGCATCCCTGCTGGTGCCAGATGATGCAGTCACAGGATCAGGGACAGGATTACACACAGGCACCTCTGCGACGGCCTGTCCTGCCTCCTGTCCCTGCCCCTGCACTGCACCTCCAAACCCCCCACCAACCTGGATGACTCCATGCCATCTTCCTCCGTCGGACCCTGTGGGGTCTCAGCTGCCCCTTCTGCTGCCGAGGAGTCCATCTCCAACCTCTGCCTTTTGGATCTACCCTCGGCAGCTGCGGCCTGGGACGCGGCACCAGACTCCTCACTCCCCGAAAAGATGACAATCTGGGAGGGGAGCCGGGCCTTGCTTCTCCGGCTGGTGGTGCGATCCCTGCCGCTTTGCTCCACAGCACCCTCTCCACCCTCTTCATCAGTTGATGCTGCAGACAGGGAGAGATAGAACACAGGCATCAGGGCACTGTACAATGGACGGATACACACATGACAGTTGTACATGAGTGGCAGTGTCAAACTTCATACATGGCATCACACTCCCTAACACACATGTAATTTCCACTCACACACATGAGCAATTCCACAGCAATATCGCACCAGGCAGCACCATCCATACACATACAACAGCATCAGCATCCGAAGGTGAGCCTGATGTCACATGAAACACGGGGAGTACACAACACATGCACACACACCAACACACTTACATGCATGTGTACATGTCCACCAACTGTCAGAGTGATGAGATCACCATCCATGTCACATCTGGCATTCAGCCTTCTATATGTCAGTGCCACATGCATCCATGTTGCATCACAGTTGCACACTTGTCAAATACACACACATGCACATGTACACAGTGCAAATACATGCAGCTGGAACCAACATCCATGTGTGACACCACAACCATGCCAACGTACATACACAGAAATTCAAACATGTGTGCTCCCTCATCTGCATTTGGCCTGCATACTTAACCATACATAGACCATCCATGAGAGGACTCACATGTGTCACCCTCACGCCCCTGCACATACACATCCATACATGGCCCTAAAGAAACACATGTGCAACCTGCACACTACTGGCACACCACGACACGCACAGCGTCCAACCAGTATGCATGTACACTTACCGCTTGACTCCAGACGGGTCTGCCTCTCAAGAACCTGGACATGGAGTGCTGGGCTTATGTGTACCAGGACCCTCATTTGGTGGTCAAACAGGTGGCCCCGGCGCCCCTTGGCATCCGCTGCCTTCAAGAGGCGCCGGCCTTGTCGAGGGTCGCTGGGAGGGACCTGAAGTCCTCCCAGCGCTTCTTGACATGTTTGATGTCGCGGACTGCCACCCCCTCCTCGTTGATGGGAGTCATGATGTCCATCCAGATCCTGGTCCGTCCTTCATAGTCGGCGCGCGAACTTCCAAAGAGGGCATCATACTACCCCAGGACTTGCTCCACCAGGACACCAACTTCCCTGCCACTGAAGCTGGTGGCCCTCTGCCTCTCTGGCTGGGGGTTGCCAGTGGTACCAGATGGTGTTGTGCCCGACATGGCAACCCCAGAGGCAGGTGTGGGTGGGCAACTGGGTCCTGTGGCTGGGCTGTGGAGCGATGGTATCCCAGTTGGGAGTCTTCAGTTCCAGCAGGGGTGGTCACAGCAACTGCACCCCTGGCTAACGTGCAGGCAGCAAATAGCAGGGCACATGGGCAGCAGGCAGGCAGGCAGCAGCAGATGGCAGGTGGGAGCGTGCTCGGGGCTCTTGGGGGCAGTAATTAGGCCTTCTGGGCAGGAGCGTGGTCTTCCGTGTGTTGTCGCGTGGCCAGCTTGATACGGAGTGATTTGGCACGTGAAAAAATTCCACGTCAGCGTGTAATTCGAGGAAAGGCCCTTAGCGCGTAAGCGTGTCTGTGACGTTACGCACGTGGGTGTGTCCCTCGTGACCGGTGCATAGTGAATCAACCCGTGAATACACTGCACGTATGCGAATTCATTGGACCAAAGGCCCTTTAGCGCATAAGCGTGTCTGTGATGTGACGCGCAAGGGCGTTTCCCTCAACACGGGTGCATGTTCATCGTCCATGTGCAAAAACTGCATGTCCGAGTGTCAGCTCGTGTAATTGGAGGAAAGGGCCTTAGAGCGTACACGCGTAAGTGAGGTTGTACGTGTGGGTCGATTAAAAAGGTACGTGTAGCACACCATTTTCTTGTACGTGCTTTTCGTGGAGAGCGAGTGGGTGAATTCTGTACTTCTAGTCGGTTCACACGCGATTACGTTCGTACTCCCTGTTTCCTCTGACAACGTTCACTTCTTCTTTTGTCCTGTTTCCTCAGACAGCGTACAATTCTTCTTTTGGCGCGGGTGTTGCCAACACGCACACGCGTGTCTTTTTCACATTCTTTTCCCAGGCATACAGTGAGTCACACACGTATTTACCAACTGTGCTTGCCCCGTGTGTCGCGTACCCCTTCAGAGGTCAGTGTAAGCTACGTGTATTATGTGCACGCTTATTTTTGTGTTTCTGGGTGCCACAGCATAGTGCGGGTTCATTTTTCCACCACTTGGTCTATGAGGGGTTGCGTGCACGTTCATTTTTGTTTTTTGGGGTGCCTGTGCGTTGCGTGACCCGTCATCTTCCCCCGTGGGTCCCAGACAGCCTTGCGAGAGCACTAGGGTACGAATTTCATCTAGTACTCTACCCCTTTCACCCCCAATTTGCCAGGACAATTGTTTACTGCTACTCCCATACGCACAACAACATCAGTGCCATGGATGGGAGGCGACCAAGCGGTAAGGGAGGCAAAGGTGGCCGACCTCCAAAAGGTGGGTGTGGTAGGCGTGGTAGGGGACGTGGCCAGGATTTGCAGGGTGCCCCTAGACCCCTGTGTGTGGAGGACCAATCAGGGACACCCATGCCCTCCCCCATGGTTGTGGGAAACGTAGCTGACACCATCCCAGCTCAGCCCTTGTTGGACCAGACCATTTTGGCACCAGAACCGGCACAGGATGACTCCCAGGCTGACTTCCAGGTCAGCAAGTCTAAGCCACGTGTGACGGTGCAAGTTGCTGTCATCAGGCCACGTGGATCTGGGGCAGCAATGTCATCTGCTGCCCCAAGTAGGCAGTGTTGGGAGGCTGCAGGGGCATCTGCAGCTTTATCCACTCCAGCTCTGAGTCTCCCAGTCGGGACAGTGTCGGTCCTGGTCCATCAAAGCCAATGCCTGCACCAGGACCTATGGTCATTGTGCATTCGCACACTCCTTGTACCCAGTCCACCGGCGCTTCTGCCCCTACTGAACAGAGCGGTGCAAGCCACTCAGGATCGGCACCACCTTTGAAAAAGAAGAAGCAGGGTGCTCTGGCAGTACAGGCTGAGACCCCAGACATGGCTACACACTCCGGCACGTCAAGGAAGCCTAGCTTTAATGACGCCGAACTTGATGCACTTGTGGCCTATGTGTCAGCACATAGCCGCAAAATGGTGGTGACTGCAGGGTGCAAGACCACACCTGGTCAACGTAAGGCACACTGGCAGACCATCGCCGACATCATTAGTGCCCCTGGATTTGTGAGGCGCACAGCTGATGATTGCTACAAGCGGTGGAATGACCTGAAACGCAGAGCAAAGAACAAGCTGGCCTCAAATCATGCCTCTACTCTGGTGACTAGCGGTGGGTCTCCACCAGAGGACAACCAACTCACTGAACATGAGTCTGTTGCTGGAACCTTCGTCACAGAGGACCAGATCCAAGACGTGGGAGACCTACCAGATTACGACGCATTGTCCGGTGAGTGCCCATGCATGTGTGTGTAATCCATGTGTATGTTGCTTGGGTGACGGGTTCTGATTGAGTGCCTGGTGAGGTGTGTAGTCCTGAGTGGTATTGGTCACCCATGTGCTACCTCCAAAACATTCACCGGCCTTGAATTTGGGTATGACAGTATCCCTTCTGCCCACAGTAGCCAATTAGCGCAACATTACTGCAGTTGCCCTTGAACTGTCATCTTGCAACAACATTGTTCAGATTTTTTCAGGGTTCATTCAGGCTGATTGTTTCAATTCTCCAATTTTTTGCAACGCATTTATCAGCCCTAATGCCACATATTTGACATGCTTCTGACATTGATTACACCCCTCATTGGGTCACATTTGTTACCTTGTCATGTGAATGATTAGACCATTCAGGCTGATTGAGTATTGGCCTGCTCACATTTTTTTTTGGTGCCTGTTTGAATTTGGTACATGATAGTTGTTTCCTGTCATGTTGAAGTGACCAACCGTTGATGTGTACATCTGCCTGCCATCACTGTATTATTATACACTGGATGTGTTGCAGTGTGTGGCACATGCGTATTTTGTCACACTATTTTGCATTTTTCATCTCATCATGTCCATCTCACATGGATGGGTGACATTACTCATTCACTGACACATGGCTGTACTTGTCAAATGTACCATGGCTATGCTACATGCCATCTGTGTGCTGGCATGTTTCATGTATGTGTATTGGACATGCCACTCACAGGCTAATGTGTGATGCCAGTGCTACCCAGCATGCAGCAAATGTATTGCTTTTACATCTTGGTGTCATCAGCATCTGCTTTTTGCCTCCCCTTCCAACTCATTGACAGTGCATGCATGCCAGGGTTATAGTCATGTGGGACATGTGTAAATCATGTACTGGATCTCTGGCTTGTTAGGCCTATGTGTGTGCTGTGGTGCTAATGCCTGTTTCCATTTTTTGTCTTTCATGTTTTTGCAGGTGATGACGCACTTGATGCTTTTGAGGTTGAGGAGATGGTGCAGACCCAGGAGGAATCTCAGCAACGACAGGGCACCAGTGGGGGACATGGTGTGGTGGTGGGTGAAAACACAATCTTACTGCAGACCATACTGTCCAGGGGTTTCTCTGGGTGCACCTCTATTCAGGTGCTGATTCGGATGATGAGACTTATGTGCCGTCGCAGGTGAGTGTTTCTGGCAGGGATTCTGTTCTGTCCAACCCACCTGCACCTGGGGTAGAACCCTCTATGGGGATGTCAGTGTTGGTAAGTCCGCCTTTGGCGGTTACGGATGCAGGGTCACACTCCACAACATCTGATCCTGTTCCTGGGCCAGCAGATCAGAGGGGGAATGCAGTCCTGCAGTCTCAGGCAGTACCAGCACAGCAAGGTGCAGATCACCTTGCCCCAAACAGGTGTGGTGCCCGCCGACGCGGTGGCCGTACGCCACCAGGCAATACTGTATGGGAAAACTCCATGTACAGTATAGCAGCCCAACAGGGAGCATCGGTTGAAATGATGGCCCAGGCAATGGAGAGGGTGGCCACTTCCATTCTCCCCCCTGAAAGGCAGATGGAGCAACAACAGCAGGCAACAGACTCCATTTGTCAATCACACAGGGAAGACATGTTGGCGTCCAAGAGGGACCGACGGGCGGCACTGGAGACTCTGCGCAAAGCCATATCTATAGAGTCACAGGGCCACAGGGAAGCCCTGAGGTTAGAACTCCATTTCCTCAGTGAGACTCTGGGTGAACTTGAGGCTCCCCGAAAATTAAGGTCAGAACAGCAGCTGGAGCAGCTCACATGTTCGCTCTCAGCAGAGCTGCAGGCAACTCGGGAGGAGATCCGGGCATCACGGGATGCCATGCGTGCAGAAATGCAGGCAACCCGTCAGGTGCTTCATGGGGATCTCCGTACTATCATCCTCCAGAACGAGAAGTTCCACACCCGCATGCTTGCTGCCATGGAGGACCATAGCAAGGCTTTGTGTGGGCTGCCTTCCATAGCACCACCACCTCATGATGCAGCAGCAGAGGGTGATGAGAGGGACAGCAGCACTAGCGTAGCTGTGCAGGCCATGAGCCCATGGAGGTATTTTTTTTTCACCACACAGGTGGCTGTTGGAGTGCACCATGTGCTTGAACCTCCTGGGTGGCCTCCCCCCCCCCGGCCTCCACATGGCCATTTTTTTTTTATTATTATTTTTTTTTACAGTGTGTTGCCTTGTGTGGCACCCGTGGGCATCCCCTGTGTATTCCATCTGGGCACATGCAGGCTTGTCCTGTGTTTGGGTTAGATGCTTGGGTTCCTGACACACACACCCCTCCTGCTTCCCTTTCCATGGGCTTGCAAAGGGTGTGACCAAGTGACAGTGACTTACACAGTGACATTAGGCTCCCATGAGCTGTGTGGGCAGCCTGTAGTCAAAACTGTGTGTACATCCCTAGTGGGGATTGTTGTTGTATTGAACACTGCATGGTGTATTGATATGTGCTTGTGCATCCATGTCTTCCTCCTTATTCACAGGTACCTTCTTCATGTCTTCACAAGGCCGTCTCCTTTGCGGATGCAGTTCATGTTGTATGCAGTACACTGACACATTTGCCTGACGTCAACACTCTGCAGTTGGAAGGGGTGGTTGTGCTGGCTTATTCAGGTTGTAAAACTTGCACTACTTTCATTTGGTACTGTCATATTTTGGCAATGTTTCATCCTGTGTTGCTGTATTGTGTTGCTGGTAAGTATTTGGTCATGTGTGCTGTTTGTTATTGACACAGCATTGGTTGTCTTTCGGTAGGTAGGGATGCACACAATGTAACACTTCCAGGTGACCAATCTCAGGCTGGTATGGTTGTGACAGTTGACTGTCCCTTATGTCATCATCATTGATTGTCAGCTGGTATGTACCAGGGCTGTGTGCACTCCACAGGGGTGTGATTTTAGTTGAAGTAATTGGCCACCAGCTGCGTACGGGCTGCCTCACCATGTGCCCTTTCCCCTCCCATGCGCAGTGGCCGTGCATGTGGTTGGGGATGTGGGGGCACCACTATGTCCACCGGCAGGCCCCGGCGGGTTGCAACATTGTGCAAGACACATGCTGCCACTATGATCCTGCACACTACTGGGGGCGCGTATAGCAGCCACCCACCAAAGCGGTCAAGGGAGCGAAAGCGTGACTTGAGCACTCCGAATTTGTGCTCCACTATGCTCCGGGTTGCAATATGGGCTGTGTTGTATCTTACCTCAGGTGGTGTGGTGGGGTTCCGAATTGGCGTCATCAGGTGGGTGCTCAGAGGGTAGGCACTGTCCCCTGTGGAGGTGATGATGGGTATCATTGGTGGGGATGTAACATTACTCAGTATCTGACATGCATGCATGTGCAGTGGCATTTATACTCACCAAGCAGCCATGTATCGCCATGCCGCCCAGCTTCTAGGTCCCGGTTTAGGGTTGACATTCTGTAAATGAAACTGTCATGGGTGGACCCTGGATAGTTGGCATATACGAGGTGATGATTCCCTTGGCATCACATACTACCTGCACGTTGATGGAATGCCAGTGCTTGCGGTTTCTAGAGATGTGCTCAGTTGCCCTGGGAGGACGTAGAGCCACATGGGTGCAATCAACGGCACCTAGCACTTTGGGGAAGTGTGCCACCCCGTAAAATTCCTGGATGATAGCCTGCCTTTCTGCAGGTGTTCTGGGCAGGTATATGTGCCTGTGGACTGATGGGCGTGCAGTCATGATGGCCAACACCTGGTGTAGGCAGCATGACTGCGTGGCCTGTGACACCCCCCCCACTATGGCACTTGTCCGCTGAAATGAACCAGTGGCCAAGAAGTGCAGAACATTGAGCACCTTTTCCAAGGGGCTCAGTGCTTGGGAGCACAGGGTGGGTGATGTGAGGTCATCCTCCCGCTCTCTCACCAGGTCGAGTATTATGTGAGGCGGAAACCTGTACCTCCCATACATCTGGTCATCAGGCATCCCAAAAAGGCTGGTCCTGGGTATAAAGATTCTGGGCCTGACTATCCTCCTCCTCCTGCAGTGTCCCACGACCACTGCTGCGAGGAACGGTATATTCATCGTAGCGTCTGAGCTTGTTTGTTGTTTGCGTGCACTTTTATGCTGTGCGGGTCCGTGTACGCCTGCTTCCTACTGGCGTACGTGTTTCCGGATTAGCGCGTCTTTTTTGGCGCACGATTTGCCCTGGTCGATTCCATGAATACGTGGTGTAGGCGCGTGTGTGGGCTTCCGCGCTTTTGCCTCCTGTACTTCCCCCGTAACGCCCACATTTTCACGTGTTGTTCCCCATTCCGTGTGTTATGCCCCTTGTTCCGCCTACTTTTGTTGTGTGCGCCACGCTATGCGCACTTTCGCTGTGCGCATAGCGCACGCCGTTTGATGACGTGTGCGTCCGCGTGCGCCATGCAGAATTTTAGCGCACATCCCAGATTTTACACGCGCACGGACTTCCATGAATCGATGTGCGTGAATTTTGCACGCTTGCACTGCGATTTTCGCACTTGCGCTGTGATTCGCACGCTTTCGCACGCTTGCACAGAGATTTTCAGCGCACATTTATTCCATGAATCGGCCTGTATGTCTTAGCAGCATTACACATCTACTTCCTTTTGGAGATGGGGAAATTTGCACATATTTGTGTGGGACTAGGAAGGATGTTTGGCAGTTTCTATAATATTACAAAGATTTTAACGTATGAAGGTGCTCGAAATTGAATTATCATCAAAATCTTTTTTCCTAATAACCAGTATTCCACATCCGAATTTGGATCTAATCAAATTCTTTCAAACAACACTTCATTCAACTTTTTGAAATCCCCCAAACCAAGCCCACCTTTTCGTTTCACATTTTCTCCCATTATGGGTAATACTGGGTACACATTATGGTACACATTATGGTAGACCGAGTATCTTTCTCAAGATTTTACCTTGCAGAATTTTCAACCATGCTAAATTAGACATATAAACAGTCTCCAATCCATAAAGCAACATAGGAGTAATGCATTGCTTGTATGCAAGTTTTACTCCCCCCATACTGTATCCTGCATACATCTCAGCACATTTTTCACTGGAGCTGCTAATGCCAAAGCTTTGCTTCTCTTCAAATCCACTAGTTCTGAACATGTATTATCCTTACTCACATACGTGCCCAAATATTTATAACGCAGAACCTGTTGTACTGAGCCGCCCTTTCACTTTCAAGGACCTATCTATACCTGTTGTTTTCCTATATACTTCCATTTCTTTTTTCATAGTTAATCTTCAATGAATTAAAAATAGCGTACTATCTGAGTGATTCAAGAGTCCTACAGAGTCCAATCCTTGTATGGTCTAGTACCACTACATCGTCTGCATATGATACCCACTGGACGAAGTGGGTCCCTAGTTTAAGTGGGAATCTCTGCACCCTTTCCAATCAACCATGTACAGATTAAATATCAGGGGCACAAGCACACAACCTTGCGTTAACCCTTTCACTTTGGGAATATCCCTTGTGCATGCACCCCTGCTATTGAACCTGACACTAACACTTGTATGCTCGTGAAATTGCTTCAACAGCCGCAAAAGGTGTGCAGAGATACCCCAACATTCCAATGTTCACCAAAGCTGCTCTCTAGCCACCATGTCAAATACAGCCTTAAAATCATTATAAATCATAAATAACGGGGGGCTTTTGGAGTTTCTCACCCTCTTAAAGTGTTCAAAAGCAAAATATGATGAATGGAAGCTGACCTGTCTCTAAAACCTGTTTGAAAGTTTCTAAGAATGTTATTTTTCCGAAACAACTCTTTTAGTTCCTTTAAGACCAAGGAGGCAAACAGTTTTCCTGGGACATCCAGCAAGGACAAGAGCCTGTAATTAGTATGATCTGTCCTCGCATGTTTTTTTTACACCGGTATCAGTATGGCATGTCTTCAAGTGTCAGGTATTCGGTCTTCAGCACACACTTCACCAAATAATGCAATCATGTTATCCCCCCAAATGTCGGGGTTATTTATGATAACTATATCCGCAAGGCCATCTGGGCCAGGATCTGGATATTTTTTGCTTTTTAATTCTGCTCACTATGTCCTCCTTATCGATGAAAATATGTTTGGAAGTGCTCCTGTGCAGTGTTGTTTACTTTGCATCTATTAAAGTTTTTCAGGTGTCACCCTACAAATCTGATTGTTAACTGTGTGGCTTGTTACCCATCTGTAAAATGCATCTTTTAACCCATTGTTTTAAAGGTTGGTTTAAGCTGCCTAGGTATGGTTGGTGGCTCCCGCATATTCATGGAAAATGTTACACCCCTCCTGAAACACTTGTGTATGAGTGCGATACAAATAAAATATCAATATCAATAGCTGCACCTCCTCAGAGGTATTCTTTCTTTCTTCACTTCCCCCCAGAAACTCACTGTCCCCAGAGCCCTGGTTCTCTTCAGACTGGACTACAGCAACAGCCTCTTTCTAAATCTTCCAGCCTCTACACTCTCTGCAACTAATCCAGAACAGGACTGCAACTCTTGTCCTTGTCCTCAAGCCCAGGGATCGTATCTCTCCAGCCCTGAAATCTCTCCACTGGCTGCACGGATCACGTTCAAGACCCTCTGCATTGTCCACAAGGTTTTCTGGGGCTGGGGCCCACAATACATCCAACTCTCCCTTTCCTTCTCGAGCCCACTGCTCATCCACCTCCAACTCTCTGAGGGTCAGGTGCTTCTCCAGGCAGAAAGTGGGGGATAGATCTCTCTCCTTGGCTGGTGCCTCCTTCTGACACAGCCTCTCTGCCTCTCTCAAACTTGAGCAGGATCACCCCAGGTTCCAGTAGCAACTCAAGACCTTCCTTTTTGCTTCTGCCTTCTCTCTCCCCTGCTTATGTTCTTGTTCTGCTGCACTAACTGGTTACCTGGCCACCCTCTGAACCTATGGGTGCATGTAATTTCATAATTGTATGAATGCCATTGCTCTTCTGTTTTTTTTTAAATAATTTCTCAAAATATATTTCTTGCCAAGTCCCTCGCTTTCAAGGTCAGATGGTAAGACTGAGCACAGCTTATTCTACTTTGAAATGAGGCATTGCTTATTGCAAAACATCCACACTGTAAAAACTGCCAAGTGTAAATTGCACGTTTATCTGTTAAGATAAAATAACACATTATAAAGTCACTTGATGGCCTGGTGTATTTTTGCGGCAGTCAGTCATTTTATTTAATCTACACAAAAAGATGTATGCAACCAAAAATATCCCAAAGGGAAAAAACTGTTGTGAACTGTCTTGCTAGAATGTGTATGAATGTGTGGCATTTCAATTGGTTTGTTTAATGATTTTGAAACTCAGCCACAAGGGAATATTGCAGTGTTGTATATAAAATACTGCGAGAAGAGAAGGTATAAGTTACCCACCCAGAGTGTACCAAGTCCAGTAGTCTGTTATGGTGAGTGGCCCTGGTAAAAACAATTGTTAGGCAATATTCTGAAGTTAGGCTCACCACTGTAAAAGGAAATACCCCAATGAATTACCACAAGAGGTATTTCCACTATAAAATACCACTCTTTAACATCATAATAAAGTACCACAAAGTTAGGTATAACCCCAAAATATATCCAGCAGTACCATGCTCCCCCCTGACCAGTGCCCCATTCACTGGCTCTGGGCCTACCACGTACTATGGACTGTATCTGCAACCATAAAGTCTGCTACCACCTGCACTTACTTGGAGCCGGCCACCCCGGCCGTACTTACTTGAGCTTGCTTATTGCACTCTCCCCTTGCCTCCCCCTGGCACTTTTCCTCTCACTTCCCCTTGCACTTGCACAATCTGAATGACACAAGGCCTAGTAAGATTGTTTGTTTTGTTCTGCTTTGTCTTCCCCTTCTATGTCTTGTCGTGCCTATAAACACCTGTGTACAGGCACATTATACATGACTTATATCATATCATATATATCATATCTTGCTTTCTGTCCCAATGTAGTCCCAACTCGCCCCCATCCCCACATAATAACACTCATCAAGCTGGTTTTGCTTCTAATGAAAGTAAGACAGGCAATGCCACTCTAAGGAAACATCATTACTGGCTGCAGAAGTGTAGGCCAGAATTCCTTGTAACAACATAAATCACATTGGGTTTGTCCATAATGCCTGTAGAACATGCCAGGCTGATGTAAGTTAACATGCTGTCTGCCCCCACAGTAGATCCTCTTCTCATCACCTCCCCATGTAAGAACACTTATCAAATTAGATTTTCCCATAATGCTGTAAAACATGTCTTGCCACTTTGACAAAATGCCCATTTGGCTGCACTAATGTAGACCAGTATGCCATGTAACAACATTAGTCTTTTTGGCATTTCCCATTATGCCAATAAAACACGCAATGCAAGTATAAGAAAATGTCCATGCTGGCTGTCCCAATGTAGAATCCACTAACCCTCTCTCTGTCCCATGGAATAACATTCATCAATGTTCCAAGTGTATAATTCGCAATTATCTCAAAAGTAATCACATGGGCAAATTTACATTGGAAAAATGCATTTGCCTGGTGACAGAAGAAGCAACTACACCCTCGTTTACTTAGAAGACATAAATAGTAAGGGGATATGATTCCAAGGAAAGGCTCCACTTCTTCTTTTACCTAGTCATGAACTAGGCACAAACCGAGGCGCTATATAAACACCTGGTGCTGTTTACATGACATGTAACTTATACACTGTACACAGGCATCGGGCTCCCTCCCACCTGCCAATTGCAATTCAGCTCGTAGCCCCCAATCCCTAACACAAATCCCATTTCATTAAACCTCTGTTCTGGTGGAAAACTAAGCCACAACACCTTCCCCAAACACTGCCCCAGGACATGTTCATTCCATATAGGTCCCTTTCGCCCAGACAAAAGTCCTGTCCATTGAACATTTCCTAATAATACTCACGTCTTTCCATGTATTTTACCCAAAGCGCTCACCCTTCATAATTGGAGTCCTGCTTTCAGACCCTAGTCTTGCTGCTGGCGCCTCTTCCATCCCCAGGCCAGCCGCAATCATTGTCACTTCCCTTTCGCTCACATAATCATTACAAACATACACACTCTGGATTTGCACATGGATGCACATTCACACGGAGATTCCTTCACACACAATCCCGTGCATGGACGCACACATAACTACATAGTAACATGCATGCATGCATGCATCCAAACATCTAGATACATGCATGCACATTTCTACACTTATCTTCTCATGCTCCCTCAGCTCCCCACTGGCCCGCCACACTTTCGGACTGATGGACCACTCTGGGCCTCTGCATTCACCCGGTCATGCACACTGCTTGTGTACAGATAAGTGGTGGCAGGGCCAGACTTCCAATGCCTGCCGGCCTCTCAATGCTGCAGTTTAGGCTTTCGCGCTGAGCTCTTTGGACCTGTATTCCAAAGTCACATAAGGTTCGTAGCGGGGGTAGAAGCACCTGCAATCCTTGATTTTGCCCCATAATGACGAGCCTCTGTAACACTGCTTAGATTTGGTGTTAGGGACTGAGTCCCCTAGCCCCTCTAGATGGCTGTGTTGCATCATGAGGGCAGTATCTGCACCAGTAGGACCTCCAAGATAGCCCCCATCATCATCATCTATTGTGTAAAGAGTGTCACTGTGACGATGATGGGAATCATTCTGGGAGGTCTACCCATGCGGGGGCACGTGGGACACTGTATACACGACCTCCTCCATTATCTTCCCCACTGGGGCAGAAGCCTCAGGGTGAATTCTGCACAGGATCTCCTTGGATACTGCCAGTGGGCCCCACAATGCTGTTAGTGCAGGTACGAGGATGGAAGGGGCCCCCCGGAAGATGACTTCTGGGGTGGCAGCTTGCTGTACTGAGGAATCCGGCCCACTGCCTTGGATGTTGCTGCAGGGGTGGGATGAAAGGCAGGAGCATAGGCAGTGCAGGTGGTGACAGTTGGAGAGGACACGGTGCATGCAGCCATTGTGACGCTGGTGGTGGTGGCTGTAGTGATGAAGGCATCGGTAGTGGCGGTGACGGTCCATGCAGCAGGTAGACTCAAGGACCCTGCTGTTGGCGTCTTCCCCAGAGTGTCCCTGCCTTCCGTGGCACCTATTGGAAATGCAGATGATAATAGTGGGTGACATGATTGGCTCTGGGAATGGCATCTACAAGCCTCTCCATCTCTAAGGATCACTCAAGCTCAAAGAGGCACAGTCTCATCTCAAGAAGTCTGCAGAAGCGGTTCTATGCCATTTTACTGACATGAGTTTTTTCTAAATCATCTCTTCCCATTTTTATTTGCCCTACCCCAACCCCCTCCCCATCCCTTTAAACCCCTTACCCCGATCTATATTTCGATGTGTTTTTGCAATGTAATTTTTTCTTTAAGCATGACATCGAAAAAACATCTGGGGATGAAATAACGTGATACCACAGAAGATATTTTGAACGTTCATGCGTGTGCTGTTTTTAGTGTAATGTGACTTACCTCTTCAATTGACATAGACGAAATTCTTCAACAAGAAATGAAAGTTAATTTCTCCAAAAACTAGAACCATACCAAATCAAATAGTCCATATGTTTTAACTATCATTAAAGTAAAAACAACATTTTAAACAATAGTGTCACCAGGACCCAGTAAGATTTTGTTTACAGACCATGATATTGAATGCAACCTAATTCGTATATGCAATTTATTGTGATCACCTGAATGCTTATCTTTTATAAAGTGCACACCCAGCTGTGGAGCAACTGAGTACTATGCATCTGGGGAATTTAGTTTTTCACTGACCTGTAAGAGCACTAGAGGTGTGTGGATTCCTGGTGGGATGAGGTTGTGCAGTTATTTTTTTTATTTTTATTTTATTGTGTATTTGTTAGGCGCTTATACAACAAGTACATTGTGTTTCAAAGCGCTCACGGGGCAACAGGGAGGGAGCATGGCATTGAAACAAATGAATACACTGGAGGATAAAGACGGTCCTACTAGGCCTTGTGAGCATTCAGAACGTGCATGTGCAGAGAAGGAGTGGGGTAGAGGGAGTGGGGAGCAAGTGCTGGAGTGCCCGTGCTCGTGAAAGAGCAGCAGGTGTAAGTGACCAATGTAGGAGGTGCTAGTGATGTTAGGCTGCAAAATAAATGGTAAGTGCATGCCTACAGTGGCATAGGCCAATGGGTGACAAGGTGTGATCAGCTGAATGCTAATATGGTGAGTATTAGGAGAATGCTTCTTTCTTTGCATTTTCTTTCTGGTATTTTTTGATTTTCAGTCTTGTGATGGTGTGGTTCCCACATTATGCTGAGCCCCGTAGCTTTTCAACTATGTCAGATGGTGGTTAGGTCCATGCTACCTTCAACACAGTGCAGGCTGCAATGAAGATGATTCGAAGGGGTAATTCCCTGAGCAAAGCAGAGATAGCTATCAGCCAGTCACTCGCTCCATATCATGAATGTCAATTTACCACAGCACTGAACCCGCCATGTAATGTACTGAGTAACGGAGGAGAGAAACAATTCCAGCAGACCACAGGACAGAATGCACACCACATCTACGGAACCAAGAAACCAGCCAGGACACACAGGTACATTTCAAACTCCATGCTTATGGAAGCAAGTCGAAAGCACGGCCACCAAACCGAACCCATCTGCTATCATACACTACTTTAAGACATCACACAACACCTCTGCATAGGAATGCATCTCTCCACCATGACAACAATGGGTTCTAGCTGGACACATAATGTGTCTCCTGCACTTGCACCCTCTCCAGACTCCTGCACAGCTCCAATCCACATGCCAGTGCGACATGGGGAGCTAACAAGGACTTGGCCACTCTTACCAACCTTCGTATTGGCTGAAATTCAGACACGCATTCTAAACTCCTGTGATGAATTTCCCATACCTTGGACTTCAGTCACCAACAGCACTTTGAGGCCATACCAATGGGAAAAGGCACTATACAAATGACACATTATATTACATTACATGTGCTTGAAGTTTCTGATGACGACAATTCGTTTTGCAGTGACGTTGTACTGCTCTGAGTGATGTGGGGGCTGATGTGTGCGTGGCTAGAGTCAATGGTTAAACACAAAGATTTGGCACTCAGACCATCCCCGGAATTAGTCCTTCGAAACACATACCTGATTGGCATGATTGGACGAGCACTAGTTTGCAGGGGTACAAGCTCATTTTCTTTGGGATTGAGTTTTAGTTATGTTCTCTTCCTCCAGGGCTGTACGAGCGCAAGACAATGGTTCAGCCATGGGATGTCTTCAATGTGGCGGTTCTTTAGGGATATCTGCGTACCATATGTGTACTGATATATCTGCATCCTTGAGGAGATCCCTTAAAGGCCCCATGGATAGGTTGAAGGTAGCCATCAACAGGAGGGATCTTTGAGGGATTTGGCAAGTGAGCGTGTGGCACAATGATCTGAATAGCCCGATATGGACCAGTCGTCTGTGAGACAGGTGGAAGGCAAACCGGGGTGCCACAAAGTAAGTAAACCCCATGCATGTAGCAACAACTGTGAGTAGTGTTGTAAGGCCGGCAGTATCAAATGCGGTGGAAATCTCGAGTAGGACCAGAACACATGAGTGCCCTTTGTCCATGATGTGCCATACACCATGGCTGACCTGCATGGTTGCTCTGTATATTACAACAAACCAAAGCAAGGTACACAAGTAAGTGTCAATTCTTATCTATGGAACAACCCAGATTGCGAGCGCTGCACTTTGCCAGTGTTGATGTATTTGTTCATGTTATTGTAAGAACATTCGTTTTCAATGATTTCCCTTAGAAAGGAAGGCTGGTAACCTGGTATTTGGTAGTCCATGCGCTCCTCTGTGTCCAGATCTCTTGCTTTAGGAAGCAGGCATATTCAGACCTGTTTTAAGATATGTGAGGATGGGTGACGGATGATCTGATCACAGCCGCTTCACTGCAGTGGGTGAAATGCCATTTTGCCTCCTTTTTGTGCATAATTTTTACGGGGTCGGCCCAGGTTAGGGTGCATCAAAAATTGATATTTGTGGCACACGGAGTGGGGAAGGGATTGGGGGCATGGGAGGAGGTATGGGGGGCTGCCCCCCATAAAAGCCACGCAAATCCAGCCAAAACGCAAATGCATTCAGGTGCCCCTGATCTGTGGAGACGGTTCTTTGTGAGAGAGACGCGTTGACCTTTTGAAGAAGGGCAGCAGCTCTTGGCCCTGGATTGCTTCCATGATCGAGGTGAGTAGGCGTCGTCCTGATATGTGGTGGTTTGAGTGATGTGCAGATGCTGGCATTCAGCGATAAGCCTGAATTTGGACCGTTGAGGTATTTCCTTGGGGGTGGTTGGCAAGGGGGGGTTAGTTACAGATAGGGTTGTATTCAATAGGTGCCCTGATTTGTTTGGGGGTTGCTAACGTTGTTTATGACATCACGTGTATTTACTGATTGTGGTGCTGGGATCCAGAATCTGAATAGAGAAGAGTGTGCTGCTCTGGAGTCGTTTGCAGCTTCAGTTACTGGTGCAGTGTAGTATAAAGTTTTGGGAGATTTTGGCAGGGCATGGTGAGCGTTGCCTGTTCCATGAGCTTTGTGAAACCGGTGTGTGATTTGTTTTTGTGCCAGAGTGTCACTGCTTGACAGATAGTATACCTGCTATCTGTGAGCTCCTGAGAGTACCAGGGTTGGGTGACTTTCTTCTCATCTGATGTTGTTTATTTGCCCCTGGGGGAGAGCATCTGGACAATGATGTGCTCGGGAACGTGGGCGGAATCCATCAGTGACAACCCGAAATCTCTTGGCCACCTGTATTTCTCCCAGGGGTGTCTGCTTTTTTTCTTCAGGTCTACTCTGCCCTGCCATCCAGCACCCATGGAATCCCACACTGGTGCCCTCAAAGCCCCCACTACACCCGACTTCCCTGTGCACTGCTTGCATAATTCTGCCCCATGTTGCCCAGGCTACTCGCCTCCCAGCCATGAGAATAGTCAAGGCACAATGTCCAAGGCTATTTCCAGGCTGTCCTTCTTGTACAGAGCCCATTTACTTAAAAGAATACTTGCACCCCGGAGGGAGCCTTGGGGTGTGAATCGGGGTCAGCAATGCATTTGTGGGTGGGCAAGGCCAGTAACGTCCCTGCTGAGCACGGAGGTGATCACTAAAGTAACACACGAAGTGGAGGGCGTCCACGGTCGGGCAAGTGGTGGCAGTAAGAGCCTGTTCTGTGTTGAAGTCCTCGAAGAGCCATGGGGGATAGAGGTGAGCATCCGTGGCCTTGGGCGCTAGAGATTCGACAGGCGATGCAGATGGTCTGCCCAATCCATTTTCGATGGAGGTGAGGCTTTCCATGCCTGGAGAGGAGCGAATAAGCAAGTCAAGCATGTCCCCTTTGACATGCGTGGGGTCTAAGACATGCCGTTTGATTTCTCTTTTGTCCATTGGAAACTGTGTATTACTTTGTTAGCTGCTGGGTTGGGAAGGTTGACTTCACCAAGGTAATGTCGTTTGCGATGTTGATAGACGCAGTAGTTATGAGCTCAATGATGGGGAATGGTAGGCAAGATGGAATATTGTCTTTTCCATGGAAAGAAGACTAATGGTGTCCTGCAGAGGCCAAGGCCACACCATGTTGAGCATCACCACGAGGACACCACTGGCCCAATACACTCTGTTTATGTGAGTGGATTGGGTCAGTAGTGTCCTCATGGTCACTGGGGCACTTGTGCAAGAGTGGCCCATTATGTAAATATTCACCCTGAGATGGTTAATTCCTGTTGGCTGTACTGTGTCCAAACTACATTATTAACAGAGTATAAAGTCTTACCTCAATTCTTCGTGCAAACAGTGTTGGTCCCTGAGCTCACGAGGGACCAGCCTCTAAAGGGGGTTTGAGTATTGTGGGATTACATTGCCCATCCTGTGCTACGACGCTGGATTCCAAACTTGCACAAACACAGTTACCACCAGCATCGTATATTTGTAATGTGGCCAAGAAGGCCTGGACCTGCGACAACATGTGTTTTTGGGTTGCAAAATCTAGGGCTCTATTTTCGTACCAAAGACTGCGGAGATCAAACTTCCCGACGTTTACTTATTCAGTAAATGCATTTTTTAGGCTCTTTTGTTTCTGAACTTAAGGATGAATTTTAACAATATCATTGACACACAAATGGTTTGGTCAACAAATAACATAACGTGACATGACATTATGTCTGCATGCTGCCGGCGCCTGTGTGGAAACTGCAGTAAGTGCACGTTTTTGAACAAAGATGCACTTGTGATAGGGGTATGTGTCGTGATCCATCCTCTGACAAGTCAGGCCCCATTGGCTTACTCGGTTCCCAAGATCACACGTGGTGCCCTACAGCTGGACGGAGGGCCTTGGAGTCTGGCTCGAGTGGACAAGGTGATTTAGATGGAGTGGCATCACATGCAACTTCGAACGTTTTTAATTCACACAGAGCAAATGCAGATGCATAAAATGCACAGGATTCTGTTTACTGAACTACCTCCATTAACAAATGGTGGAGAGTGACCTAAGATTAGGGAAATTAGCATACAATTTGAAATGTACTACCCTAAGAGTTGTCTTAATTCCTGGATCAAAAGGCTGGCCTAAGTGGTAAAAAGAAATGTTCACTGTCCACGTGCATCCCTGCATTAATCAAATAATGACTACAAGCAGGGTACTATAGCACAGGCTCGTGTGGATTACATCTTTACAGTAGTATGAGAATGTACATAGCTTTCAAAATGTTCCTTGTTGGGTATAAGAAGTTAAACTAGTCCTGGCTTTAAAGCAGTCCAAATCAAGGTCACATCACTTTGCCTCTGGCAGTCTACCTGTACAAATGGAAAACGAAACATACACATTCATGAAAGGAATTCAAACGGGCACATGGGATACATGCCAGGACCTGCAGCTCATCTTTTGTGAACTCTTTCTCTTGATATTGTTTAAAAATGAGTATCAATGACCAAGGAGTGACCTTGAATCAGAAAAGTGGGCGATAGTTTTTCAACATGTCTAGGTGTTTTGGACTTCAGCATTTCCTCCATAAATTGTCACTTTGAATGCAGATTAGTGTTGGTTTACAGAACACGAAACATGTAATACTGCCATTTGAGTCTTTTAGAAGTGATGTGCTCCCATGATGCTTAAAGCCACGGTTTGTTTGAAAGACCCCGGGTTTCTCGCAAAGACTTCCTTCCACAGTGGAGAATTGGACCTCGTGTCTTCTGAGGAGGAAAAGGCACTGGAGCTCCACTCTGATCTTCTGCTACTTCCTGAATTCTCGTTGAAAAGCCCTGATCCGGCGTGTGACGTGAACATCTTAACAAAGGCATTTCTGCCATGGCTACTACTATCCCATGAGATGTGCTGCCCAATGAGTAAAGGATTCCGGGCCCGCAACGCTGCTTGCGAACCATAGCGCCTTTAGCAATCTTGCAGAAAAAGCGCTGTCACTATACTCTAATGGTAGCAACAATGCATCATTAGATTCCTTTCTGCAAAGCCTGCCACTGTTGCTTCACAATGCCTTTTGGCATTTCACACCAATGTCCATGTACTCCATATTATAAACTCTGTACAGATGGAAACATAGGCCTTTGTTATTGACTACTCTTAACCTTAGAAAACAATGTGCTCTATTGGCTTCTGCAGCTGAGACGTGAATCACTCTCTAGACTGCTGCTTGGGGCTGCTTCCTGGGATTGTAAGCATTCAGTCTAGTCTGATCAATTGTTGAGCATGAACTAGGTGGGCTGCTTTCCCAACGATGGGCTTCGGGTCCATAGTCCTGCTTCATCCTCTTTTCTTCATCTACCATGTCTGGAGGAGATGGATTGTTCACATGCATGCAACTGAAAACCACGTTCAGGATTGAGCCGTGGTACACTGGCTGGATTCTCATTTTCTAGGCTGCTATCAATTTTCTTGTAAGTGGGTGCACAACTTTGCTGTTCTTGTATAGACCATTATACCGGAGATGGACATTTCTTGGACCGAATTGCCCTTTTTTAATAACATGGGGCCCCAAGACTCATTGTGCCATCATATTTTTAAGTCTGCCTACCTTGGGGGAAGCATATATGAGAGAACATGCTACTAGTAAATGGGGTCCCCTTTCCTCATCAAGTTAATTTTGACAGGTGGGAATGCCCCCTTTGTGCCTTTAGTCCTGCCACCTTTTGATATGATTTTGATATCAATTTAATATATAAAAATGATATCAAAATAAAATCAAAGTGATATCAAATGTATATCATATTTATAGAAGTCTATAAAGAGTTTTTTTTATGTTTTGATGTGTTTTGATATAAAGTGAATTTCAATTTTATATTAAAATGATCTTAATGTAAAGTGTATATTAAAATGTTTTTTTTAATATGGGAGAGCATGTGTGCGCTGTTGCTTAGTTGAGGACATAGTGAGTTGTGAGGAGTTAACCTGCGAGTGTTAGGTATTGGGGACGCGTTAATGATGCAGGAGCAGGTTGGGGCCTTAAAGGTGTGATGTCATGATTTTATGTAAAGCTGGCAGGGATTTTGATAAGCCTTTGAATAATTTTATATAAACTTTATATTATTTCTATTTATTAAAAAAATGTGATATCCACATTTTATCAAACATTTTTGATATCAACATTTTTTATATGAAAATTGTATCATAATTTTTTTATATCAACATTTTAAAAAATGATATAAAAATGTTTTGATATACAAATTATATCAGATTTTTTTCATATCAAAATTACAAAAAATGGATATCAAAAGTAAAGTTTTGGATATAAAAAAATGTTTATATTATAATTAATCAAATTTGATATCAAAATGTTTTGATATCCTTTTTTAATGTTGATATAAAAGAAATTCCGAAATAATTTTGATATCAAAACATTTTAAAATCTATTTTCTTTTATTTTGATATTTTAAAAAAATTGTTATCATTTTGAATTCAGTCAACAGTTAATGAACAACATGTTTATTCGGATCAAAAAAGAATCCATCAAACACATACAACATACAATAATACAATACATGGTGACTTAAAATCACTGCTCATAATTGCATATAAAACCCGTTTCCCAGAGACAGTGACCAATGGAAACACAGCCTCTTTTTCCTCTGCAAAAGGTGCTCTAATGCACTGTTTTCAACCGGGAACGGATCGATCTCGTTTGGTTGCTCATAATCACAGGGGTTGTGAGCCATTTCATAGTGACAATCAAAAGTAGGCACCCATGCGTGCAGTCATGCATTTCCTCAAGGCAGACATGTTCCCATTTCAAGTGACTACAAGTCTCAGAATGCAAACAAAAAACAAGACTGGGCTGCAATCTGCGAAATGGAAGGGGCATATGGGCATGTCTGAGAAAAATGAGGAATAACTGGTGGCTCTGGTGTTGTTATGTTATGTTGCATTTCTATAGTGCCTACTGCCATAGGTTAGGGTGTTAAAGCGTTTCTTGCCTGTCAGAGTGGCAAAGGGGAAGTATGATAGAAGTGTCAGGGGTGGTGGGTAGTGTGATTTTTTCATTTGTTGTAAAGAGTTCTGTTATCATGTTATTTTAGTTTTAACTCATATATTTGGGTTGGAATCCAGTCGCTTCCTGATAAACCCAACTATTTTCTGGGCCAAAATTGAAGAGCCCAGGAAAGAGTCAGTGGGGGTCATTCCGAGGTGGTGCTAAGGGAAAAACGATGCCGGTAAAGGAATACCATCATCGATTACTGCTACGGGATATTCTGACCCACCAGACTGCTATGAACGGCATCGTAAAGTACGGAGCCGTTAATAACGGTCTGGGCGCGCGCACGCGACCCACCATGCAGGCATTAGCGGCATGCCGTAAACTGGAGTAGATCCCAAGTGAGGCGCAGATGCAAATAACGGCCTCATGAAGTCAGAAAAAGTGCTTACCGGCATTCCATAAATACCGGCATTGCCGACCTACCGTTAAATGCCCTAAGCAGTGTTCCCAATTGCCACAGGTGCACACAATCAGGACAGGTGGAGGCAATGGAGTCTGGCCCAGTACAAAAGGAGCACACACCATACCCCCTCCCACACCAAGATGATTCCAATAGCAGTAGCATTACTGGAGCTGGAGGACTTGCTTGCATTGCCTCAACAACAACAACAACAGCAGCCACCACAGAGGAGATGTAGGAGGAGAAGGAGGGTGAGACAGGCCCAGCATGCCCCACCAGTGCAGCCACCGTTACCACGCCTGCAGCACCCAATCCCTCGCATCAGAGCCAGTCCTTTCAACCTAACCCCAGAGAAGATCCACACCCTGTACCGTCTGGACCAGGACACCATCACCACCATAGTGGACCTGATACACGACAACATAGTGAGCCTCATTGAAATATGCACCGCCATCCCCCCTCTACTGAAGGTAGTGCCTGTGCTCCACTTTCTTGCAACAGGCACCTACCAGCACGCAGTGGGGCACATGCATGGCATATCTCAACCCTTTTTTTCCAGGATACTGAACCAAGTGCTGGATGCCCTCCTCAAGCACATAAGGGACTACATATCCCTACCACGGACTCTCCAGGAGATATTTGATACAAAAGTTGCCTTCCATGCACTGGCAGGCATGCCAAATTGTGTAGGTGCCCTCGACTGCACTCAGGTGGAGTTGGTGGTCCCGCATGCGGTGGAGGTGTTGTACTGCAACCGCAAGCAATACCACTCCATCAATGTGCAGATGGTATGCGACGCAAGCAAGATCATCACACATTGTTGTGTCCGATATCCAGGATCGACTCATGACCCTTTGGTCCTGCGGAACTCCACGCTACCACGCTTCATGGAGCGACATGCTGGACGACCTGCCTGGCTACTTGGTAAGTAGCAGGACTGGCACAGGGGATTGAAAAGGGGGGAGAGATGCACACACTGCCATGTTGCCAATGTTGATGTGACTGCACAATGCGCACATCACCAAACATTGTGCCGAAAACCATCACAAACCATACAAGACTCACAAATCCCATATGAATGAAGTAAGGTTGACACCTATAATGACATGACTAACAGGAAACCACCCCACATCCCACAACACGTGTCCCACCCATCAGCGACCCTCACCCTCCGTAACGCCATCTTGCACCATGCAGTGCATATGTACCATGTTGCTGTCTCCAGCATATCACCACACAGGACAAGCATCCCTGGGAGTGCATCTAACTGAACCTACTAGGGAATCCACTGTCCGGCAAAGGGCCGGCACACTCACAGGAGTGCTGCATGTCACCATGGGAATGATCAATGTTTATTGTCCAATATTGCACAGACTACTGCCAATGCTCCCCCTAAGTAAATCTCACAGGACACAACACCTCTCTAATTTGACACTAACACAGCTATATGCATACACGATGCTTGTGCAACAAGACGGAAGTGCACACCATATATCATCTTGAAGATGCAACCCACACCATTAGACCATGGAACAGGACACATGGAGGGACAGAAAATGGCGTCAATGCATCCAGGGACATGTGCATGTGAGCAACAATAACCTGCTGGCATGTGTGACTAGTACAACTGTCCCTCATGATTCCCCTAATATTTACCTTAATTTTCTTCTCATACAGGTGATAGTGGCTATCCCTTCAAGCCGTGGCTCCTCACCCCTGTTCCAAAGCCACAGAACAGGCACGAGGAGGACTACAATCGTTCCCATACCCGTACCTGTGTGGCCATCGAGCAGACCTTTGGGCTGTTGAAGGCACGATTTCGCTGCCTCAGCTGGTCAGGTGGGGCACTCCTCTACAGGCATGAGAAGGCAGCCAATATCATCAGGGCATGTGTAATGCTGCACAATATGTGAATCCGCCAGAACGTGCCCCTGCCCCCTGACTTTGAACCGCTACCACCTGATGAAGGGGAAGATAAAGATGTAGCAGGACATCATCACGGTGCCGATGCACAGGAGGGATGTGCTGTGCGCCAGTCAGTGATTGCACAATATTTCTGACACACATGTCAGCAGAGTGTGACATGATGGTTGGGCAGAGGGCACTGGGTGTGTGGGTGCCTGTACACTATGCACTGTAAATGATTAAATGACACATGCGCATTGATGAATGTCCACTCAGGTCTTCTTTTTCAAACAACCGGCGTATTGAATGTAACAATATAAACATAAGTGACAAAACCCTCCACCACCCTCACTCCCCTCCCCCTCCCCCCACAACTCCCCCACACACCCTCACCCCCCTCCCCCTCTCCCCACAACTCCCCCACACACCCTCACCCCCCTCCCACTCCCCCACAACTCCCCCACACAAGTCCCATTGAGTCCCCAAAGCCTACATGAGGCTGCCATAACATTCACTCGGCACTCCCTGAGCCAGGGGGTGGCATGTCCTGTCGGCGCTGTGCACGGACCGACCTGCAGAGTGGGCTCATTTGGGTGGAACTGCAGGATGACGGTGTGGCCTCCTGCTGAGGTTGTGGGGCGGGATGACCTGCCTCCAAGGCATCCGTGATGCGCCCTAGCACCTGCCTGAGGGCTGAGACCTCCTTGCAGAGGCGGCTGGTGTTGTCCGTAATGGACCGGCCTAGTGCAGCTAACTCTGTATGCCACTCCTCTCTGGCCTGACGGTTGTCCTGTACAAACTCACGAACGAGTGCAGTTAGCAGGTCAGTCCGCTGCGGCCCTGCGGGTGCACCTGTGGATGTGCTGGGAACCTGGCTGTCATGCCCAGCCTGCTCAACCTCCCCAACACTGAAAACTGGACTGAGATATCCCTGGGTGTGGTCATGGCTGGACTGCTCTGGGGTGGTGGCGTTCCCGGCATCGATCGATGATACTTGGGGGGATGCAATTTGGGTTGGGGTATGGACCACACCCACAATGTCATCCTCCATTGTGGTCCAGATGTCCTCCTGGCTGTCATCCACTCTCAGGGGTGCCCTGGCTACCACTTCCCCAGCCACACTAGACTCCTCCGAATGGGGTGTCTCACAGGTGTCTCCAGGCAGGACAGTGGGTGGGGGTGGTGGTGGTGCTGTGCCCTCCACGGGCCTTGGTGGTACAGGTGCAATGTGTACCTGCGGTGGCTTGGTTGCTGGGACACAGCGCCCACTAGCTTGTCCCCTGGAGGTTGACGGCCGGTTGCTGTCCTCCTGGGACCTCTTCCTGGGTGTGGCCTGTGCAGGGGTGGCGTCCTGCTCATCACTGTCATGGTCACTGCCTGTGGGGGTGGAAGAGAGTGACGGCATGAGTGATGTATTGATAGGCATCATACATACATTGGGACAATTGCTCATCCACACAATTGTGGGTAATAGGCATTTGTGTTGGGAAGGGCACGTCATTTGATACATGGGTGGTTAATGCAGGCATATGTCAGCGTTACTCATGTTGGCCAGGAACAGTGCTGTCTGACATGCATACTATTTTGGTCATGCACGCTATGTGCCTCGTGGAATTTCCTACTTTGTGTGGTATGTGTCATGTATGATATTGCCTTGCAGCAGGCATTAGCATGTGTCTCTGATGCTTCGGCCTACTTTACAGGGAGTGTGTGTGTGTGGCCGACCATGGCGTGACTCTTTGTACTGACATTGGCGTTGACTTTCATCAGATTTGGCATAGCAGTGCTTACTTTGGACACTCACCTCCATCGCAAGATGTAGTGGCGCCACACTCCATCTCCCTTACGCCTTCAATGGATTCCGTCCCAATTATGCTTGCGCATGTGTCCTCCCATGGGGGAGCTTTATGGGTGAACTAGGTCCTCCTCCAGTTTCCATGGCCTGGCTGCGATTGACGGATATGTTGCGCACCTTTAGGCGCAGGTTGTCCCATCGCTTACCGCAATCTTTCACTGTGCGGGGTGTGTTGCCCACTGCACTAACCTTCTGGGCAACAAGTGCCCAGGTCTCTTTTTTACGTAGCACTGCCTCTCTCCTCATGTTGCTGGAGAAGACTGTGCCTGCATGCTCATGCAAAGTGTCCACAAGCATCTGGAGCTCGTCCTGATTGAATCTTTCCTTTCTGAGGTGGGCAGATCCCTTCTTCAGGGCCTTTGGCATTCTTCTCTTGTAGGAGGAAGTTTTCTGATGATCAGCAGTGTCCCAGAGGTCCTGTGTGCTGAGGATGGCAATGGATTGTGTTTTTAAAGATGGCCGCCGTGCTCCTTCCTGTTCCTGTGCGATGACGCTATTTCTGGTTCCGCTAATGAGCAGTGACTGTAAATAGCGGTGTCTGCTAATTACGGTCACCGCTATTTACAGTCACTGCTAATGACACATTGAACTGTGTCAGTAGTGTTATCTGCGCTAAGCTTGATGCCGGTAAGTGCTTTTTGGGAGCCTTTTTTGCGGCATGGCGCTAGGTACCTTACCGGCATGGCGCAAAGCTCGTGCCCGCAAAGTCGTAATAGGCCTCTATTAGCGGACTGGTGCGAGTATGGACACTCTACTGCCGGTAAGGGACGTTACTTACCTCCAAACTCGGAATGAGGGCCAGTATGTTCTTGCTTGAGAGCAACGTTGCTGAGTGGTGTTAAAATATGTTTCAAAGAATAGAATCTAAGAAGCTATTATCTTCAATTTCCTTTTTGCATATTCCAGGCACTGAGCATTATGGTTAATAAGAGGAGCCATTTGGCAGAAAAGGCTGGGTGGGTGTGGGTCGGGGCATGATATCTGAAGGAAAATTGCAAGGCAGATGTAAAAGGGGTGGGGTGCTGCAAGGTGGTGGGGCAGAAGAGGGGGCATTCCCGCAGGAACATGTGGAATAAAGTGCTCAAAGAGGTGCGTTTTCAGGTCAAGGTCTTTCTTGTGCCAGTGGTTGTATTAGGCCTCCAATGCTCTTTGCCATAAGAAGTTCAGTGGGTTGAGCGCCTGTGACTAACATGTAGGTACATTAATGGGATTCAGCCCCAGACAGTGTGAGGAGCTGGCAGGAGGCATGGGTGCACTGATAGATAATGTGAGGAGCTGTCATTGGTGGACAGAGTGTGGTGCCTGCACTGGTGGACAATGTGAGCATCTGGTGGTGGTGGCACAGTGGGAGAAGATGCAGTCCAGTGTGAGGAGCTAGCACTGGATTTAACAATTATTCATATAGCACATTTAAACAAACATTTCCATTTCTGGGAAAGTATTCAAAGAATATAGACAATAAATGGATGCAATTTCATTGTACCCTTAAGTTGTAAAACGACTACATTTATACAGAACACATGAAAATAGCACCAGTCAGCAACACAAGTAACACACTTGTCATGCTGGGCCTAGCATACCTGGTTAGCATGTGGAAAGGGGTCCATGGATAGCTTAGCTCTGTGCTCACCAGCTTGTCTTTGACTCTCTCTCACTAGACTTCACTCAATCTGCACCAAAGGGCCTGGAGGGAATGAAATACACTGGGATCCAACCTCTTATCACTCCTGTCCTGCAAATATCCAGAATTACAGTCTCTGACAGTGTTGACCTGACCTGGCAGATCTTCTGTCTGGAGCGTTATATTCTTGTTCAGGATGAAAAGGCCAAATCTCCCTCGCCAGATCTGCTAAACCCTTGGATTTTGCACCCCCTCAGGGTGATATAACAGACCATTGAAATGTTGTCCATGCGTACAAGGGCACACATTTCTTTTTGATACCTCACAAGGCTTTTCAATGCAAAGGAGCCTGCAAAAAGCTCCAGCTAGTTGATATGGAGAGGTCTCTCTTCTTGTGATGATTCCCTCCCCCTATGAAGAGGGACTGCCTTTTTGCTCCCCAGCCCAAATCGCTGGCATCTGACTCTACTACTATGTTGGTGGAGCGTCCAGAGTTGCCATCCTGTACCAGGAGTCATATGCTTCAGACACCAAATAAGTTCTTCTTTGACATCCATCTGAAGAGGCACTTTTCAACTAGGGGCACAAGAGGCTCCTGTGCATGGTTTTAGCCACTGTCGAGCTCTGTAATGAAGGGGGCAGGGAAGATATCATGAATGGATGCCAACAGCATCCCCACAACCTTTGCAACTGTCTAAGGGAAAACATCTCTTTCTTTGGGATAAGACAAATCCCTTGATGGACTCTGTCCATCCTTTTCTTCGGATAGAGGAAGATGCAATGCCGTGAATCTTTATCGAAGCCCAGAAAATATAAGCCTATCAGAGGCTGAGACTAATATATTAGTGAAGTCCCATAGAGCATTGTCACTAGTCTCCTGGACACCTCTTGTCATAGACATGGGGATGGGGTTAGAAGGCCCATCTGACCCGGCTGTCTGAGGCCAACTCCCATGCACATCCCATATAACAGCAGATTGCTTGGAAGCCCTAGCTGGGATTTTATAATGATAAATACCAGCCCCACTGCTAGCGTCAGGTACATTCCACTCCAACACTCTACAGGCTGACATCCTCCTGAGCAACCTGATGGAAAGTCCTAAAACTCAGAGGCACAACTGTATCCCTTTAATTGAAAAACACCCCCTGATAGCGTCATGACCATCAATGAGGTGCAGCCTTCGGCGGGCACCGAGGGGACGTGTACACTGAACTACACAACGTGCGATGAGCAGACACAAGAATACAATTATCCAATAATGGATCCCTACCTTGTGATACTAACTAAAGGTATTGGCACGGTAGCGCAATGGAAACTGTAGCATTGTGTACGGGATGCTCTCTGTAATGCCCCACACACTCCCAGGAAGTCAATGGAAGCTGTGCAGGGCATCTATGAATGAACTGGAACATCCCTGTGCAAGCATCACAGAGACACTGAAATGCTGTGCATAGTGTGATCCTCAGCATAAAGCCGACGAGCCCGCTTGTACTGAGTCTCCAGATAATCCGCTGCTGTGGTGAACCACAAAACCAACAAAGTATGTGCACGCATAAAAGTTTAAGCTATAATTCAGTAACAATCTTACATCACACAATGTTAGTGCATACACAGGTTGGTACTTAATTTGATGGTGTCAACACCAAAGAAGAAAGGATGAAGTTAAGCAGCAGGATTCTTATATCATTTCACATGTAATCTCAGTGGGTGATCTGGGGGCGTGACCCAGACCTCCATGTTTGATTGTCGAATCATCTCATACATGCTACATGTGTTTTTAAAGCAAAAAAGACATGTTTACATTTGGAAAGGTGTATTCTATTTTCTGCTGATGGTTAGTGGTGAAAATATAAACGCATAATAAGAAGCTTCCGATATTTGGATAGAAGTGCCATCAAAGTTGAGGGGGACAGGCAACTCTGCCTCTCCCGTAAATTCCGTACCAACGTGGTTAATTTATTTTAAGAATGCAAGACTACAGACTGGAATCAATGATGAGAATGAAATGTATGACTTGACTGCCATCGTGTGAAGACTTAGGTGAACTGCACTAGCTGCTCTAACATTGCACCGTGAAAAGAATTTTCGTTACACTCTTTGGGGTATGGAAATCATTTTGTTGCTTGCGAAAAAGGAGGTGATGTAAATCATGGTTAGGATTTGCGGTTTCAGTTCAAACGTATACATGCCGATAAAAGAGCATGCAATGGAAAGGTTTCAGTCTTGGTTAAACATATAAACTGAAATTCAAATACTGTTTGTCTGAACTTGAAGCTGTAATTGTGCTGTTCTTGTCTATTTTCCTCTATCCTTACTGTGTCTTGACGAGTTTGTGTTGTGGCTCTCCGCGCCCCATGTTTCCACGCCCCTCTTCCTTCTGAGGTGCCAACCTCTAAGACAGCACCCCCTTTTGTACTTTCGCCTGTTCAGCCTCTCTCCGTTGACAGGTTAATACCCCCAGTGTGCCAAAATGACACAGTACATGGTCTTCCTTCCTGGAAGACAGAGATTCGGGTGTGCAGTTTAGCAACATGCTTCAACAGATCTCTTACTGTCAAGCTTTGAGGGGCAGCAGTACTTGGGATCCCAGTACTTGGGATCCCTTCCCCAACCACTTCCTGCAGGGCGAGAGAGTAGAATGGAAATGTGGGAGCATGCATTTCCATTTCACATGCTGGATTCGCTTCTCTGTCCATTGTGTTGCACGGCAATGCCTGCTGGTCATTGCTTGGCGTGACAGGTCTGTACGCCGGCGTATGCACATATGTCACTGTGCTTCATCATGCCTTCAGTATTAGTAGGCACTGCTGTTGCTAGGTGAGTCAGTAGCACAGGGCTTTCTCTGCGGTCCCGACCAGTTGCTGGTTTGATTCCTGATAATGGCCGTGCTTTGCAAATGACACGAGCGCACCGTGGATGACTGATCATGGCCACTGACCAGGGCAACGAAGGTCCTTAAACATGAGTTCTTCTGGCCTTGAACAGCTCTGTGAGGCAAAACGATCCAAGTCCTGGGGTGGACCCACCAAAGTGCATAGATGCCATATCAGATAGTGTCTTTGACAGTGGCCAAAAGAGACCACATGGAGTCTAAATAATGAGCTGCTGCTTACTTACCTTTTCTTACAGCTCTAGCTTTCACTTATAGGGCCGGAAAGTGTACTTTAGGCGTACTTTGGGTGACCCGCTACGGAAAGCGTACTTTGGGTGACCCGCTACGGAAAGCGTACTTTGGGTGACCCGTTCCATAGCGTGACATGACTCATTTCAATGCTGAGAATGAGTTGCAAATAACGCCACTGAAAGAGACCCCCATGGATTTTGGTTACTTTTGTGGGTGTTTGGCAGTGGTTGGCGTAGGACGTACTCGATCACACGACCCGTTGAGCCACTTTGGCATTGCTGTGTTTAGAATGTAATGAACATAGAGCAGGGAGCTGACAACCTTGGCTGCCCTGATGTTCTGGACTACACCTCCCATGATCTCTCTCCATTGACTGTGCTGTGTAGGCATCATGGAAGTTGAGGTCCACAGCATGATTTATGCATAACTTTATTGACAGCTGCACTGGCTTGACTATTGATGGTAGACATTGTGCTTATTGCCTAGTGGTTCCATCTTCCTTGTCCCAGTGTTTCTCATGGAAGGCAACTGGTTCAAGTGACCATTGATGATTTTTCGCCTACCTCCTTGACAGTGTTAAGATTTGTATGTGCATTATTAGGAATCTTCCGTTGTGCAGACGTGGTCTCATTGGCAGCACAGCATTGTGTTTGTGACCCTGGGTAGAGTCAGCATTCTAGTGGAGGGGAGTCAACATCCAGGGATAGGTGTGTCAAGGCAAAGTTGTGGCAGAGTCTTCCCTCGCTTTCTTTTATGTACAAAAGAGCATCAGATTCCTCAAGGCAGCTAGTGTGACATTGCCAATGTCTATAACAGCCAAAGTATTGTAATCTGTTTTATGTTAACCTTCTGCAAGCACATTGCCAATTTTTGTGGTAGTCATTGTCCATACATTGGAACATGTTCCTTCTGTTGGGTTCACAGACTGATATGAGACAAACCACGATGTTACACTCTGAGATGAGACTACATGTCTGCAGGGTAGACATTCAGGGATCTTGAATTGAATTTAAGAATGGGGACTGTTGCAGTGTTTCCGAGGGGGCACATTCACAGGGTGGGCATTGTGGCAATGTGCCATGTGTGTCATTGCTGACTTTGATTGTAATCTTTCATTGTTCATGTTTTCCTGTATGATCGCTTCTTTGTATTTATATTGAGGTATTGTGTGGTGCTGTCAGTGATGAGTGTGAGTCAGTCACAACTGTGGGTGGCATGTGTAACAATGAAGTCTCCCTTCACCATGGTCTGTTGTTTGATGGTATGACCTTACTCTGTGCTCTTCTGTAGTGTTCAGGTGTGTAATGTTTTTATGAATGGTCATTGGTGATGAACTGAGTTTAGCTTTTGTCACTGCTGTCAGTTTTCTCCTTGGCATTCCTGTATGTTTCTGGGGCATTTTTGAATTATTATTTTGTTCATCTGTGAAGTTGGATGGTGCTCTTCCTGCTGGACCACGTGTTCCTGCAGGGCTACTTGCACTTTCCCCAGCCAGCCTCTCCGTTCGCTCAGCATCTCCGGTGGAAACCCCCAATTTAGTGACTCTGCTCCTGGGCCTGCTCCTGCTGCTCTCCTCGCCGAGCACTGTTCTCTCTCATGGTTTCTCTTCAGAGCATCTGACATTCAGGTGAGTCTGATGTCTGTTTTATGTCAGTTTCAAATACAGTCTGTAGTTAGAGACTAGACAGTTCAATCATGTTCTTCTGTTTGATCCCTGCGGATACGCAACTCTTCCTCATCACAGTTTCTTGAGTCGGATCCTCTTGATAGTCACCACTATTCTTCCTTGTCTCAGTCCTTCCTACTTCTTGTATGCTATAGAAGTATATGGGAATGGAGGGTAGGGGTGGAGAGAGTGGGGGTGAAGGGGAGGTGTGAGTGTTCGGTGGGTACAGCATTCTCCCACAATAGTCATTACTGGTCCCATAGGGGGCTTCCCCTCCCAGGAGATCCAACGCTGAGTACCACCCCCATGGGGACTATCGGATGGTGGCCTCACCTCCCTGGCCTCATGGGAAGGAGCTCTCCCTACGGAAGTGACGACATCCTGGAATTCGTCACAGAGGGTACAGATATGGGGAAATTGCATATGAGGAGGGGAACAAAGCTTGTAAGTGTTATTTGGTTATTTGCCCACCCCTTGACTGTCCTTGGCAATGCTAGTTCCCAAGGCCATTCCCACCTGATCCTGACCCTCTCCGCCCAAAACACTGCCTCATGGGAACACTTTAAGTTTGCTTTTATTAAGTCTTGCTATCAAACTTTGCACTCAAAGTGCCTGTCAGTGTTTTTTCAAAGCAGTCTTCTCAGAGCGAATGACATAATTGGAGCTTAATGCAGGCTACTTGTGTAATAACATTGTTTTAACCAGATCTCCTTTTACCAGGTCTGCTTTTAGCCACTCGATTTGTAAGCAGTATGCGTGTCCTTCACTGAAGTCCTGTTAAAACAAGCATTGGCAAAGCCAACAGTTTTCTCTTGTGTATACGTATTAGGCATTTATCAGGCACAGGTTTTTCACCTGCTACCGTTAATGGGCAGTTAATAGCAATAGAGCAGTGCCTGACAAGTGCCTTTTCCATGCCTACACAAAAGCCCAAACTGTTGGCATTGCCAATGCTTGTCTTATTTGCTTAGTGGCTTTAGGGCTTTGCAATTTCTCATTAGATTCCTAACACTTAGGCTGCCCGGATACGAAGCTTCTATTACAGGTGGTGTGGCTATGCATTTTAGGTTGATTCCTTGAAATGCATCTCACCGTTTGATATAACTACTTTGAGAGTCATAAAAGGTCCATTCCTAATGCCATCTCTTCAGGTAGCATCAGATTCACTGCTGCTTGCATAGGTATTGGGTCACCGTCTGCCCAAATGTGGACTCTGATCTTGGCATAGATTGTCTTCTCAACATAGTGCTTAATTTGTGCCTGTGTTTGCCGGTGCACCTGAACATCATGCAGGGACCAGCACACGTGCAATTGAGATTGTTTTTTTATTCTTCCACTCTTCCACACTTCGCTTCGTTCATAAAACATTATTGCAGACCATGGCTTGGCTGGCTGGGCCTGGGAGGGACCAGCAATAGCAACACAACAACAAACTGTTACAAACAGCTAATGAAAACTAACATTCGGTTGTTACTATGCAGTATTTTGATAAATTCTGTATAGTAACCAGATTGTGCTGTTTTCATTGGCTATTGTGACTGAGCCAGTGAAATGACATGGTGACGTTTTGATGTCACCCTAGGAGGCAGCGCTGCGCCACCTTCATTTCACGAGTTACTGTGAACTGAAGGTGTCTAGGCGTGGCGTCGGTCTTTGTGAGACAGAGCCTGCTGCACTGCGTGGTGCATGCGGCCTAGTTGCTGGGGCCCTGCTTTTTCATTTGTGTGCGCCACTGTCACTCACACTACTACTAGTGCCAGTGTGCGCTGCCCCCTCCCCCTGAGGCTGCGAGAGGAGACAGAGTCTCCGCCGCCAGCCGACTCCAAATCAGGTAAGTGTGTCACTGTCACTTGACTCAGTCCGTAAGCCTGAGATTCCAAGGCCCAGGTCTGGGCCTGGGTGGCGGCACGGTCAGCGTGGTGCCTGGGTGGTGTCCTGACTCCTGGGTCCTGGCCCTGGGGCCTGGGCCCTGGCCAGGACCCAGCCAGGGCTCAGGAGTCAATGAATCAGGACACCACCAGGGGAATGTGCCGCCGCCCGGGCCCGGCTGTCTGTGTGACCTTCACCTGCTGCTGACTGCATTAGTGGGTGCAGGCATTGTGCGAGTGCAGCCCCAGGTCTCCTCTTTTAGGAAGAGGGATGTACAGCAGAGCAGGGTGCCTGCAGCGCTCAACATACACTTGTGTCGGTGTCAGGGCTGGACTGACCTAGTGGCGTGTAGATTTGGATCAATGAATACCTTCCTTGATTAGGTAGAAAGCTTGCTGTTGCTTCGCTTCAATGCCTTATGAAACTAGCTTGGTTGTTGTACGAGATAAAAGCGATTTCCCTATTTTCTCAAGAACCAGACAATGTGGATAGAACATGTCCTTGACGGTGCTTTGGTTAGAAATTTACAGCATGCTTCATTTTGAAGAAAAACACTCTTCTTGACTTCTTGGCACTATGAAGCTCTCCTCCAAATGCACAATCCTTTGGATTGTTAATAGTGTCACAGCAGAATATATCCCTCTCTGTCTTGCTGCGCTGTCACATCCTCTCAGCAGCTTTCTCCTGGAGTGTTTCATGGGCTGGAGGAGTCTGCAATGGATCTATTGTGTGCTACACAAGTGCAGAAGGTGAAGGTGGTCGCTGAAAACAACAACACTTCATAAGGCTGTGCGCCTGTGCTGGTAACAACTTAGTCCAACTGGCGGTCTTTATCCTTTGGGCCAGTTTACTGGATGTCGCGTCACGTGCCTCAAAGATAGTTCAGGGCTTTGTGACAGTCGCTGGAACTTGATTTGCCAAGACTACAACTAACATGTTTGAGACACACATTTAGCTTAACAGCGGAGACCGGCTTTTCTGGTGCAGTTATTTATTGTATATTCACATGGCTTTACAACCTCAGAGACTAGAGCATTTAACCTTTGAATTAATTCAAACTCATATTCACCCCTTTAATGCAATAAGTCTTCAACTGGGAAAAAGTTGCATCTTGCACCAGCAAATGGAACACCTTTTAATACAAGTGATTATGTGCATGTTCTTCAGCATAACTTTGTACGCTTACGTCTTGGGAGGATAGCTCAGTGGCAACGTGCTCGCCTTGGAAGCAAGACGACACGGAGAACCACAGGTTCGATCCCCGGGTTGGGCTTAGAAACCTCTGGGTATTAAGCGCGTTATAAATAACCTATCATATCATACATGAGCAGTAAGTATCTTGCTTGGTAGCAATCTAGTAGCAGCATACAAGAAAAAAACAGACACTCCCATGGAATGATTGGGAATTTAGGATGTGGTAATATAGTGATTACATGGGAAGTTCAACAGTCCAACAAAACTGTAAATCAACGTGCACTAACAAAAGAGAAACTTTTTCTTCGGAATTTGTGTGTACACCTTGAAATTCTGGGAACGAATGTTGCATGTGATGTGTTAAGTGAATGAAAATATATCAAATTGAGTGGGATGGGAGGCGCAAGAAGGGCCATTTTTGTGCAAAAGTATATTACTGATTGAGCTGAAAAAAGTTTACGTTTTGTCTGTAACATTTTTATGGTTTTTGGTCATAACAATTGTTTTCCAACTGTAAAGCATTATACTTCCTCAACCCATGTGTGCCCGCCATCCCCATCCATCCCACTACTAGCCTGTGCCAGCAGTTGCTACACCGCCAAATATGTGACACGGAGTAGCAGCAGTGTGATGGGCTGGTGGTGGGCCGATCTAGGTCTAGCACTGAACTGGCCCGGGCCACCCGCGGGTGCCGGCCCCGGGGCCGGCATTATGGGGCCAAGATTATTTGGGCCCTGGCACTTATTTCTTTACAAATTAAGCAACTTTCAACATGTAACCATGCAATTGCTACAGTGTTCTTGCCTATGAGCTTTTTGGGAAAAATCAGATCAGATTGTACGTTTTTTGTTATCAGCTAACTGAGTCCAGCAAGGCGATGATCTGTTTCCTGCTTGGACATTAAAGTCCTTGCCAGCAGTGCTTTGCTTCAGCATATCTAGTTGTTTCATGAGGTAGTCTTGTTCTTCCAGGTGTGGTTCATGCCATCATTCCTCTAGACACTGTAGGACAGAGGTAGCAAGTGCCCATAAATTCTTCCTGTGTTTTGTCTGGTATGTGGCCCAGCTTTCCTCAGGCATAACACATAACCAATGGGCAGTCATTCCCTCTTGGTATAACTCACTGTGTTTCCTTATTTTTATTTATTTTTATTTACTTGTGTCTATCAGGAATACTTGATTTTACAAGGCTGACCAGTAGAACGTTTCTGTGATTATTGTTTTGTTTTCTTTTTCTTTTGTTTTTTTTGTTTTACTCTTTTACTTGCTGTCTAATCCTGTTAATCAGTATCTGTCGAAGGAGTCGAACGATCACTTTTCTGCCTCGTTAGGCGCTGCGCATTCTCCCGATGAGTTATTTGTTGCGTTCAGTTTGTTGCATTTCGCCAGTGCTATTTGCAGGATTTTAGCAGTAGCTATTGTCCATGAGGTTTTTTCCCCACTCATCAGACGCAACCACCAGGATTCTTCATCTCGCAAGGAATAGGTTGCTAACACTGGTGAGAGATAAACTTGTCTAAGCTGTTGGATCGAAGGGCATGACATTAGGAGATGTTGGACCGACTTAGTCTGATCTGTGTCTTTGCAGAGCCTGCAGGTTTTAGTGCTCGAGAGGCCTCTGATAAAGAGAATTTCATTTGTTGGTAGTAAGTTTAAACGCGCTCTCAAAAAGGTACGTCTTAATGGTCTGTTAGGAAATCTCTTAGGAAATTGCATTGTTGCATTCAGCTTTGTTGAATGTGGCGGTAGATGGGAAAGGAGTTTGTTTTTGCTTGCCTTTTCTAAAGTATCAATCCAGTCTGTCTCTGCTAATTTCTTTTTGATTCTTAATGGGTTTTAAATTAGGCCGTCCTCTGTGCAAGCAATTGATTCAAGCTGTTTTCTTTTTTGGATTACCCATGACGTCAGCATTTTGCAGTTTCCTCATTTTGCTTCATTGTCAATCAATTTATATAGAGGAGGGGCATCAGGGACTAGCGTTTTCCTGAAGAGTGACATGCTGCTGAATTGAACTGTTGTTCTAAGGGAAGTCAAACCTAACTCTCTCCTGATTGCTGGGTTTGAAGTTGACTTTGGTAGGTTCATCACTGATCACCAGAAATAGCCCTCTAGTTTTTGCCAGATCTCCACAGGTATTGATGGCATTGCCTCTGCTCCATAGATCAGCGAGGGGACAACCTTTGCTTTGTAGAAATTGATTGTTGGAATTAAAGAGAAGCGTCCAAATTTCTTGTCCAGCATGCGAGCTTGCGTTGTTAATGAGCGGGGTTTTGTCCAGAGGTACCTTTGCATACTTAGTTCAAATTTAGAGCTGTCAACCATTACTCCCAGATATTTGAAGTTGGTGACTGCTTCAATTTGAACGTTTCCGAGGTTCCAATGAAGGGTTTTTGCTCTTTTTGCCTTTTTTTCCAGAATCAGAATAACGTTTTCATCTTATTAATTTCAAGGTTGTTCTGGCCTATATAGTCCGACAAGTTATTCAGTTGCCGTTAGTAGGCCGATCGGAGTTTGGTCCAGCAGTGCGATGTCATCAGCATATAGTAATCGGGGTACCGGGACTCCTCTGAATTTTGGTGGAAAAGATCTGATGGCCAGACACGAGTCTTTGTAGTCTCAGAGGAAGGATATGAAGAGGGCTGGTGCTAGATGCCAGTCCTGTTTTACCCCTCTACTCGTAGCTATTTCTGTTGAGAGGAGGCCTTTTGTTGAGTTTGACTCTCAATGTTGTGAAGGAGTGAAGCGCTTTTATTGGAGCAAACATTTTGTTTCGGCAGTTCCAGGCCTTCAATTTTGACCACAGCATAGATCTGTCCACTTGGTCGAAGGCCTTCGTAAGGTCTATAAATGCTAAGAACGCTCTTGTGGAGCCTTCGAGAATTTTGCTTTTAGCAATGCTGAGCAGCATGATGTTCACTGTTGTGCCCAAGTTTTTTCTGAATCCCACTTGGAAAGGGTCAGCGCTGATAGCTGTTTTTGCCCAAGCTTGAAATCTCTGCAGGAGAAGCATCCCGTATAATTTCCCGATGGTGTCAAGGAGAGCAATTGGCCTGTAGTTTCGTGGCTCGGCCCTGTCTCCTTTCTTGAAAATTGGGCCCACCACCGACGTGGTCCATGACCTCAGGATCGATCTTAGTTCAGAACATTTACCGAAGACCAGGCTGATGAAAGTTGCCCAATCCAATGGAAAGTTCTTGAGGTCGATGTTGGTGACCCTGTCTGGGCCAGGTGCTTGTGAGGCTTTTAGTTTGCGTATAGTTGTTTCGATGTCTTCTTTGTTCGAGAGATCTTCCCAGGTTGTTTCCAAGTCATCCGATTGGGTCGGGTGGTCTTGAGAGGGAGCTTGAAATGTGGATTCAACGTGGGATTTCCATCTTTCTTTGCTAACGTTGTTTGACATCGAAGGTTCCCTCTGGGCACCTGAGGATTTTATTAGTGACCAGAATTCTCTCGCGTTTTTTCCTGCAACTTTCCTCATCATCTCCTCTTAATCTCTTTGATAGAGGGTTGCAAGAAGGTTTTTTATCCAGGAATTGTATTTCTTGGTTTCTACAAGAAGTTTAGCTTTGAGAAAGTGTGAATTAAGAGTTTATTGCTTTCCTCTTATTCGGCCAACAGTTTGTCATATTGGTGGAGTGTTGGTTGCTCTGGAGGTAGGTTTTTCCAGTGCCAATCTTATAAGGGCTGAGCAGGGGCTTATAATCTGTTTCCTCATCTGATCTGCCTTCATTATAGATCCCCTGTGTTTGGTAATTGAGCGTTAGTTCTTCGATTCTTTCAGCTGTTAACCTAAGCTGGGTGCCTTGAGTATTGCACTCAGTGTTTAGCGTCATTGTTGGCTTAAAAGCAGAGGATGATTCCAATGTTCCTCTTAGAAGATTGTGGTTGCTTGCTACTGTTCAGATGACTTCAAAAGATGTGACTAGTTTCAGCATTTCTTCTGAAACGAAGATGTAGTCAATGCTTGACCTTAAGTTATATCACTCTCACGTCGGAACGCGGTCCAGGTTGTGAAATACCTGGTCTATGTTGTCAAAGCCTCGAGAGTCCATAAGATCTTGCCAGAGCCCGCCCCTCTTTTCCACTGGGGTGCTTGTCTTTTCTTCTGAGCTGGAGTGAGTTCTTTCGAGCATTTGGCATTTAGGTCACCGCAAATGATGATATGGGCGGTTTGCTTTTCAGCATAAATCATATCAATTTCTTTTTCAATGGCCCTCAGAAACTTTTGTCCGAGGTTGTCTGTGGGTTCCAGTATGTTGTGATTATTGCTATTGGAGTATTCAACTTTTTACTTGTCTTTGGGTCGACCTGTGCCCAAGTTAGCAATGCCACCAGATAGTTTAATGAAGATGCTAGTGTTTTCTGAATGCTGATTCCACTCCCCGAGCAAACGGCTCGTAGAAGTCCAGAGAAGGGATGCCCTAGGTGGCTTTTCGATGCTGCTGAGATTACTATGTCGAAGCCATCTAAAAATGGTTCGTCCATCAGCCAGGTTCCTTTCAAAGAGAGTATGTCGAAGTTGCCTAGGTCTATACCCCTGTTTTTCATGAGGTAGTGATGGCCCCGGGTATTCCAGGATCCCATTTTTATAGCAGTTGTGAGTACTTTGCTCATTGGTAGCATGTCTGTTTGGGATGGCCCGTTGACCTGGGCCATGAATTGTTATTTCTTGGTGTTGGTAGATAACACTTTGGCAAGCCAAGCCCGGAGTTGCTTCATTGGTGCCAAGACAGTCGTTTTTGGATGCGACTCAAGGAGATTGTTTGGGCTTGATAGAGCCAGGTTTCGTTCCGACCCCGTCTGGTAGCTAGATTGTTCAGAAGTTTCAGGAATATAGTGCTGTTGGTTGACAGAGGAGAGGGGCTTGGATTTATCTTCTCTTGTTTTAATATAGTTCCCGCCTTCTTTAGCTTCTTTGAAAGTCGCGTGGGTTGTTAAAGATCTGCCAGTCGATTTGTTGAGTATTTCACTTCTCTAATTTCGGGGCATGCTGTTATTTTTGTACAGTGCCTCCGTTTTGGATGTATAGTGTAGCCTTAGAGTTGGTTGCATTTTTTGACTGATCTGCCGTTTGTCTTCTCGTCTATTGTCTTCTCGTCTATTCGTCGACAGGTCTGTCAGATGGTACCCACGATGTAGCAGTTCTTCCCCTCCTTCTTTGAGTGGTAATTTTAGGGCCGATGATCTTATATGTAAATAGGACTTCGCTTTAGAGGCTTTGTGATATGGTTCCACCAACATTCCGGTACCGTTATTAGCTCTAGAGTCCCTTTGCAGGACCCGTCCTTAACGCCTGAAAAAACCAGGCACTAAGGAAGGACCCACAAAGGGAACTCGTAGTAGGGTGGTAAGGGATTACTGGCACTGGTGCCCTTACCGGTGCCGGTAATCCCTTACCACCCACCTCGTAATGAGGCCCCAAGGTCTTCACAGTTCCGAGCAATTTGTTCCAGTTTAAGAATTGTCATTGGGGTGGAGTTTCTCTTTCTGTCTGAGAAGGATCTATGATTCACTCTTGGGGTGGAAAAAGGTCCTCCTTGTGACAATGGTTTTGTTCCACCATCCCTTCATTCCTCTTGTTTGCTAGGCGGCGGAGAGGAGTAATGTCTTTGAATCCTCTTCCCGCAATGGTGTCTCAGGCTAGGAGAGGCACAGCGTGGAGAAGACCTCTCTCTCTCTGGTCTCCGTGGTTTCGCCCCTGGGTCTTTTCTCTGTTTTGTATCAGATGGTTGTGTGTTAGTGTGGGCCTCCTTATTTTCCTCCATGTCAGGCTGGAGGTGCTGCGTGATGTTCATATAGTTCTTATCAGCCAGAAAGTCTTCAACAGTTATTGGATAACCTGACTGCATCTCCAGCGGCAACTTCTCCGTAGCATGATTCACGGTCGTCACCATGGCTGGTGGCAGCACTTTCACAAGTTCGGATGTCTTTAGATGTGTAAATGTCGCTGAGTTGTTTGTCGCTGAGTATGTGCTCTTTTTTAGATCAACAGGCTCTTGAGGTTTCAGTAACACTTGGTTTCTCTTGTTTCCCTGTATTCTTGGTTTCTCTCCCGAGCCCATAAGGAGGTTGTTTTCGCCCCTAACTCCTGTGGGCGGTGATTCTATTGTGATGCATGGGAGGTCTTCCGTCTGTGCTTGAGCGGGAGCGGCTGACGCGCTTACCCGATTAGCAGGTGGTTTCAGTTACTTACTGTTCTGCAAAAAGAAAACATCCGGTGGAGAGGTTGTCGCCCCTAATGCACATCCTTGTTGGCTCTTGAATATGCTGACATTTCCTTAATTCGCATCACCCCTCATTATAGGGGTTCCAAGAGTGTTCTCTGTTTGGGGCTGTTGAGTAGTTTTTGTCTCCACGTTATGGGTTAAGTTTTTGCTGTTCGGTTGAAGTAAGATCTTAGACTAGACAGAGGAAATGAAACTTAAGTTGGGAGTGAAAGGTAAGCCAGCCATGGAAGGAAAGCAAAGAAGAAATGGAGTCATGCGGGGCAAGGAGACAGAGGGTACGGACGGCTGAGTGGTAGATAGATTTGAGGGAGGCAAGATGAGAAGCAGGTAGTCCAAAGAGTAAAGAGGAGCAGTAGAAGAGGCAAGAGAAGATAAAGGAGGAGATTAAAAGTTTAGTAGCATGAAAGGTGAGAGAGGAGCAGACTTTGCAAATATTGAAGAGGTGGTAGCGACAGGCACGAGAGGTAAGAGAAATATGGTAGAAAGGGAGAGGCAGGAGTCAAAGTGAGCTGGGGGTCGCGTAACTAGGGGATGCTTGAAGCACAGGCCTTCAATAGAAGCAGAACACAGTGGAAAGTTAGAAAAAGTGAATTGTGAAATGTGCGTATCATTTAACTTTTAAAGCGCCTTTAAACTTCATAAAACTCTTAATTATACTATACTGTGCTATATACACAGATATTTCTCTATGCTTGTCAGTACATATACATCCTTTCCCTGGTACCTAGCACTTCAGACACAAACATAGTGTCAGATACTACAGTCATTTCATCCTCTCATCCAAATCCTGAGTCTGTCTGAATAAGTACCTATTGTTCATGGTTAAACCACTTTAATATTAGGGTGAGTGTTGTGAAAATTCAATGAGCACAAAGCCCTGTGTGAATATACACTTTGTGATTCAAGCACACATCCCTTTTATCACAGATATATTTCTCAAATGTGAAGATCTATGATCATTCTTATGTTCTGAAAATTATCTTTGTTTTTATGCAAAGTCGAGAGCCATGATTGATGATATCTGTCTACTTCCTCTTTCTCATGAGGATATATTTAAAGAGTAATATATGAGTGCACCAGCCTGTCCATCTAGGTCAGATGATAAAGGTCTATTAGAAAATAGAGAATTTATCAAATTACATTAAAATGTTTTAGAACAGATACATTATTTCCTTCTTAATATCATTTTTTTTCTGAGAAAACACCATTTACTCCCTCAAAATATCCATTCTCCTTGGAAAGGCTTGTGTTTAGATGAAAACCAATGATCTGTTTCGTCTGTGAGCACCAAGGACATGTTAATTGTGTCTGATTGCCAGAGCATGTTGGTAGTGCTGCACAACAAACAATAACAATTAACAAAGAAAATACAAATTAACAAAAGCAAATGTAGCCCTTCAACCCTGGTCCTTTACAAGGTCTCTCAGAATGCCATTACCTCCAGAAGAGCCTAAACGCAACCCCCTCCCCTCAGTATGATGCGACATTCCTGCAGGGTCACAATGTATGTCTTCAAATACCTGCCAGGACCACAACTAGTAGGATGCCTTTGTTGCTGCTTCTCTCATCCCACCTTTAATCTTGAAATGTAGCCTCCCTCTGCTTCAAGTCATCTGTGTTTGTCTGCGGAAGTACTGCTATCAACAATGGCTGGGTTTGCATTATGATATGATAGCTAATTTATAACACGCTTAATAGCCAGAGTTTTCTAAGCGCGGACCGGGCATCGAACCTGTGCTGCTTTGTGACGTTGTGCTTCCAAGGCAAGCACGTTGCCGCTGAGCTATCCTCCCGAGACAATTGGCAAATGCACACCTGACAAAGAGACTCTTGACCACACAGAACGAGATGGAGGAATAATGTGAGACAGTGGAGAGAGATAGAGACAGAGAGAAAGAGAGAGCACAGAGAGACAAAGAGCGAGAGAGTTTTAGTGTTACAGGGAGGGAGAGAGAGAGAGAGAGAGAGAGAGAGAGAGAGAGAGAGAGAGAGAGAGAGAGAGAGACAGGATTTGTACCTAAAGAGACATCAGCCTGCAGTGGCCCCCTGAAAACAAGAAGGTAACTTAGAACCCACCTGACACCACCAGCAAGCCCCAGCACTGCCACACCTTTCAGGCACTCATGAGTAAGAACGTGAAAGGAAAAATAGTAAGTGGAGGGAAATGCATGTCCAAATGGACCATGTGTAGGACATGATCGGCTATCTTGAGGAGGGAGTACACCAGATCTTCTGCAGGGATGGAACTTTAAAATTACACTGTTCCAGGTTTTCCGTTTTTCCCTTTTTGTTTTGAAGGATCTTGATTAGTGGCTAGACACTAATTTTTTCCTTTTCCTTTTGCGTTGTTGTGAGGTAACCGCTTTATTTTATTCTTTCATAATACTTTTATTTGCATCTACTTGAGAGATTTGTCATACTGTGTTAATGTTGTTTTGCCACTAGAACAGTATCCCACTGTTGAGGTTATCAAATGGCAGGTTGCATAGGCGATGCAGGTCCCAGGTCACTTGAGATGTAGATGTGGTGCTTGTTGGTGTCTTCTTTTGTAGAAGGCTGATATTCTATTCCTTTGGTGAGTTTAATTTTCCATTTCCACACAGCGTCTATGAGTACCTTGGGGGTCATTCCAAGTTTGATGGTATCCCACCGGTAATTCTGGCGGGATACCACCAAATGTTACTACCATTTTCGCTGCCTGATATCCCGGTATTACCGGGATATTACAAGTGGCGGAAACACTGGTAATTCCCCATTCATAGGACCCCATGCAGGAATTGCCAGTTTTTCAGGCACCAGTGATACTGGTGTCCGAAATAGCAGCTGTTTAATGCTGGTGGGTGCCGCAGGTAAGCCATGTAACCCCCAGGAAAAGTGCAGTTAAATATTATTACAGGCACTTTTTTCCCAGACCGGCAAACTTATAATGTAGGCTCATTTCCTGGTACACGGACATTAGGAACATGGGTGGAATGTGGAGGTTGCATGAGAAATGTAAACACGTAAGGGAATAAGCTGTGAAAGGTTTGGCAATCTAGGCAAGCAAACACCAGTCCAAGAGGGCAGCTGGAGTGATGAGAAAGGAACAGGAAGTTCAAGGACAGCACTTCCGGAGCCGGATGTCATCTTAAATATTTAACCCAGATTCACAGTAGGAGCGTTACTTTAATGTTCAGATGTTGCTCACCAGTGGGAGTTGGTTATCCGACTTCTAATTTTTCTGTCATTTTCCTCCGTGGCTGAAGATTTTGTAATCCTCCCCTCATACAAACCACTGTAACCTCAGTCCCACAGTATCCGCTGAAATCATGCCTCTCTTAGGTTCATACAGCGAAAGCAACAGACTACAATAGTATGAAGTTGTTTTACACACCAGAGGGACACTGTTTTGGTTCATATTTCACTTGGGCTCATTTTCTATAAAAGTATAATTTGACATCAGGGAACCATTATGTATACACTGTAATGTAAGTGACTCCCTGCAGCAAAATGTTCGTCATTTGCACTGCGGGTCCGAATGTAAAGGGCAAAAGACTGTAATCTTATGTAATTGGTTTTTTTATAACACGCTTCCTTCCTGAGCTATCCTCCCAAGACTGCAAACAAACGCTGCATAAAAACTGCTATGCCATCCTTTGCCCTTCACATTTGCACTCCGCAGTGCAAAGTAAGTAAACGCTACCTGGCATGCACTGCTTGCCAGGCAGCGTTTACTTCTGTTTGTGAGCACAGCTTGCAATGCTCACATGGCAAGCAGCGTTCACAAATTAAATGAAACCCTCCCTGACATTCTCGCACGTCTGGAAGGGTTTTGTTTCCACAGGGAACACTGCTTACCATGCGGCTGGCAGCATGTGCAATGGATCCCAATGCAGATGGACATCATAGGGATCTCCAGCATCTGCACCGGCATGAAATCCATGCTGGTGCAGATGCTGGAGCATTTGTATGGCGAAGGAAAGGAGCGTTCGACACGCAAGTTACGTTCTGCCCCTCCTCTGCGCCATACAAATGCTCAAAAATTGGGGCATGACTGAAAGAAAGGCATTAAAGCCTTGCTCAAGGCTTTTACGACTTCCATTCACGTTGCAGGAAGTTGGTCTTCGTTGGCTGTTTTGCTGTGATGTATGTAGTAGTACTGAGTGGGTGATTCTTTAAGGGGGCCATTAGGAGTTTTGCTGTATTACCAAGGGGTAAAGGACATAATTCAGTGAGGGTATACTATTGATTTCACTGACCTGCAACAGTTTCAAGAATTCTTGATTCCCCATGTTCCAGAAACCTAAACAAGTTAATGCTCTCTAGGGGTCAGGAGGAGAGATATTGGCTTTAAGGGTGCAAGTTGGTGTATTTGGCTTCAAAGAGTGGAAAGAATTTTGATACAGGCTGTGTGTTGGTTGGCTAAATCGTGGTGGCAGATATTGAACAGCACAGCCACATGATCCAAGCAGACAAAAAGTAAGCAGGGAGCATAGTAAAATATTATTAAGTAGGATAACAGTTGCACTAGGGTACCTCCCCTATTTTTGTGTTGGGTTTGAAGCCCCCTAAGGTCATGTCAAGGCCTCCATGCTACATATCAGGGGTGAGAGCTGACAGATTGTAGAAAAGTACAAAGCCAGACATGAGAATTTCACTTTAGGGTTGGCACCTCCCAGCATCCTGATGTAAAGGACGGTGGAATTGATAATGACCAGATCAGGAAGATAACTACAATCAGATTCTTCCTGGAGTGACCCATCACTAGATAGCTCAATGGTACCTTTGTTATTTTGTCACATGTCTTGCTCTGCGATAGTCCTAAGTACATAAATGCAGAGATGGTCAAGGGTGGGTTTGGTCGCGACTACGTTGGGCACGCCACATTTCACCTTGAGAGAGCCTTCACATGCTTCCTGATCAACCAAATCCAACTTGACTGGTCTCAGAGACTTGCAGCATTGAGTAGATGATTTTCGTTATCTTTTGATGTGTTACAAGTGCTTTGTTAAGCACACGGCTGCCATTAATGCTTCGTGGTGTATGGTTTTGTTTTTAATACACTTTGGTTCCTGTATTGATTCAGGAAAATATATTTATGTACCCCTCTTGGATATGATTTATGCCTTTCCCGTGTGCCAATTTCATTTTTGCATCTGCATTAATGGTGAGATTTATTGTTTCATAAAACATCTTGAAGCTGCTATTCATGGCCTATGGTTCTTTCCTAAGTGTGAGGTAAATTAAAATGGAAAATAAATGTATGGTAATTTAGAACAGTACAGCCAAAAATGTTCTAAAATACAATGACAATTTTTACAGTGCCATTTTTCTATCGAATCTTCCTCAAAAACAAGCAATAATGCGTGTTTTGCATTTTATATGAGTACCACTACTAAATTGGATGTTCTGCCCATGGTAGCTAATATGAAAGTGCAGTATGGCATTGTTGAACCCAATCTAAGTAATTATTGAGTCATGCTACACATCCTCCTTATTTATGAAGTTCAATACAGTTCACCCACCAATTACATCATACATATTTTGCCATTTTCTAGTCGAGGTGTTAAATGAAGTAATACCATATTGGGCCTTTAAAAGAGCCTACAAACCTTTCTAAAATTAGACATTTCAAAATCACTTTTCTGCTGTTAATGTTTAGGAAATGACTTATAAAATGTAACTTGTGGATGGTGGATTAAATTCAAAGCACACATTCTAAGCACAAAAGGAGATTTTTCGTTGTGTGTGTCTTCCGGTCTCAGCTGATCATGAACATGTGAAGTAGTCTCCCACATTAGTTGGATGTTTGTGTGAGGATTTATCACACACCTTTGTCATGCCCATTCTTGTATCTCTGCCAGGAATGTTGCCATTGTGTAGCTCCTTGTAATGGAAGAGGGCTGTGAAGTCCAGAAATTGAGAGCTCAGTTGAGGAGACAGATGGACCCATTGTGGGGCATCCTTTGTGTGCTATGTATGATCCCATATTCTCCTTTCCTCCCATCTCCCCCTCTCTACCCCTCAGGCCAAGCCAACTCCAGCACTCACTCTCTATCTTCTCCTCTGGCCTGACTCACTCTGCAGGACACACTCTGGATGTTCTGATCTCTTCAGACCTTCCCGTTTCTATCCTCTCACCACTCCTCTCTCCTGGACTGATAATTTCTCCTTTCCTCCCATCTCCCCCTCTCTACCCCTCAGGCTAAGCCAACTCCAGCACTCACTATCTTCCCCTCTGGCCCAACTCACTCTGCAGGACACACTCTGGATGTTCTGATTTCTTCAGACCTTCCCGTTTCTATCCTCTCACCACTCCTCTCTCCTGGACTGATCAATTTCTCCTTTCCTCCCATCTCACCCTCTCCACCCCTCAGGCCAAGCCAACTCCAGCACTGCCACCTACCTTCTCGGTTATCCGACCCATGAAGCGTGTGTCCGTTGACGCTTTCACTGCCACTTTCTCACCCCTGCCTCCTCCTTTGGCTGACTCACACCCTTACTGTTGTGAAGTACTTGTTCTGTATTGATGGAATGCTGATGTGAGGCAGTGATTGTCTGGTGTTGAATGTAGTGCCAAAGTTCCAGCCCAGGTCAGTTGAGCCTGGGTAATGGGACCCAGTGGTTCTGTGTTTAACAGCTTGCTGTAACCTGTAATAAAGCCTATGTAAGAAGCTACAGAAGACTACAGAGTTACCTTATTTCACTGGCAACGAGGATTACTGAAACCAAGAACCTGCACAAAGGAAAAGAAGAAGACTGCTGAGGGGGGAGCAGCAGAAGAAGGAGAGTTACCACTGCCCCCCAGAAAACAAGAAGTAAGTCCCATCACCCGGGGGAAGCGGAAGGGGGAAGCACTTGCGCAAAGAAAAGGGGCATAGACTATGAAGTAGAAGCAGAAGCAAAGTGAATGGGGAAGTGAAGCCCCTAAGTTCGGTAAAGTCCCAAAAGTGAAGCAGGCCACAAAAAGGAGAAGTCATGAAGCAGAGGCAAAGGACAAAGGGGAACTCAAGTGAAGGAAGCCCCGGCGTCACCCAGGGAAAGGGTGGATGCAGCAGGTGAAGATGTGCCCTGGCACCGTAAGCAGAGAGGGAAGTGAAGAAAAAGCCCCGGCACATTTATGTTATCACAAGAGCAGTGCCTAGTGCCTGAATGCAGGCGACCTTGTGAAGTGGCTGAAGGGCATTTGAAGTAGCGTCGTAAGAAAGATGTAAATGGCATTTTATTTGAGTCAAAGCAGCGTACATACCAAGACTTTGACTTGCGGTGCTATGCCATGTGTATTGGAACTGCGGAGCTCGGTGCTGCCCCTCGCCGAGAGGACAAGTGGTGACGTCACAGGAGGAGGTTGGGGGGTTGGCGTTGAGAGAGAATGCGGAGTGCCAACATTCTTTGCAGTAACGGTGAAGGCTACCCAGTAGTATAATGAGTAATGAGGGGGGCCTCACTGCGTAAGAATGACGGTTTCTCTGTCAGTAGTGTTGGGAAATGTCTGAGTATAAGACCTAGTATCCGGTATTAACGTGATGAGGAAATGGATAACTGTCGTCTGAGGAAGCAGGTTGCACTCCTGTGAGAGCCTACGCTTTGGAATGACAAAGCGAGGAAGAGAAACAGAGAAACCTGCTTCAACAATGAGAGTTCTCCAATATCGGTCCCTCTGAGAGAGCGTAATATAGGCGTGACGATCAGAAGAGACGCGTCGCGCATCAGTACTGCAGACGTGTCTTTTGAATCCAGTTACCGTAATGAGCTCTACTGTCACGGGAAGTTGAAATCTAATGACCATGAAGGAGATGCCTGTACTTGAGTGACGTGTAGGGAATACAGTGATGCCGCATTCTAGTAGCCGACGTGGGACAGATCGTATCGGCTTATGAAGTAAGGATTGTTAGGTCCCAGTGGGTGGCGGTCTAGAAGTGTAACATACAGCCGTACAGGAAGCCGATAAGTTTGAGTAACAGTGATGCCTTGGCATCTGCATGCAGTTCAGAGCCACGGGCATGCAGTCACAGAGGAGAATCTTCCAGTAGCGCTTTGTCTCCTTTCCTTACATGAGCTTTGGTGTTCAAATTGCTGACGATCTGGAGTGAATTGGGAGCCAAAAGAGGGCCTGGAAATCATTTTCAAAGTGGCCTCATAATTCACATTCTCAACAAGCCCAATGCTTTTCCTATGGGGACATTTGGAAACACCTCCCAAAAGAGACCCAGGGTGCAGAGGCCTACTGGGAAATCTCCAGAGTTCCCTATGGGCCAGTCCACTCAAGATGACGATATTGTGAAAACATCATGAAATCCTTCAAGTAGAAGTTCGGGGTGATGTAGCATAGAGGAATGAATGGGCTTAGATGCATTTAAGTGTAACTTTTAACAGCAATGTCAGCTTAGAGGTGCGTTGCACCAAAAGACTTTTAGGAATTCAAATCGTGTGCTGCAAGGAAGCGAGTGCTATGGCTAAATGGAGAGTGGAGATAAGGTGTGTGTTAGACATATTAGAGATAACAATTTTGAGGCATTGCAGATTTAAGTTGCATGAGCAATGTGGACTTATAGATACATCAATTTAAGGTTTTTAACCTCTGCTGTGTGAGTTCTCTCATAAGATGTTAAGTCAACACATACAGAGTTAGTTGCTGATGTTTAATGTTGGTATGAAGTGTGTTAAGACTAAAGGGATAGCGTCCACTCAGTGTGCCCTCCCAGTGTAATGAAGCCTGAAGTTGAGTGCTGGGATACCGTCCCGATAGAGGAAGGTAGCGCCCTCCCAGTGTAATGAAGCCTGAAGTTGAGTGCTGGGATACCGTCCCGATAGAGGAAGGTAGTGCCTTCCCAGTGTAGTGAAGTCTGAAGTAAGTGCTGGGATACCGTCCCAATAGAGGAAGGTAGCGCCTTCCCAGTGTAGTGAAGTCTGAAGTAAGTGCTGGGATACCGTCCCGATAGAGGAAGGTAGCGCCTTCCCACCAGTGTAGTGAAGTCTGAAGTTAATGTGCTGGGATACCATCCCAAGAGAGGAAAGTAGCACCTTCCCAGTCTAGTGAAGTCTGAAGTTAATGTGCTGGGATACCATCCCAAAAGAGGAAAGTAGCACCTTCCCAGTGTAGTGAAGTCTGAAGTTAATGTGCAGGGATACCGTCCCAATAGAGGAAAGTAGCGCCTTCCCAGTCTAGTGAAGTCTGAGGTTAATGTGCTGGGATACCATCCCAAGAGAGGAAAGTAGCACCTTCCCAGTGTAGTGAAGTCTGAAGTTAAGTGTAGGGATAGTGTCCCAATAGAGGAAGGTAGCGCCTTCAATCCTAAGTGAAGTGTAGGGATAGTGTTCCGTTCAAAGTGAATTGAAGTGTGAAGTGTAGGGATAGCGTCCCATTGAAGGTTAAGTGAAGTGCAGGGATAGCGTCCTAATAGAGGAAGGTAGCGCCTTCAATCCTAAAAGTGAAGTGAAGTGTGAAGTGTAGGGATAGTGTCCCATTTAAGGTGCAGTGAAGTTGGGTTTTGAGGATCTGGATGTCTAGCTAGACATGTTGTAGTTCTCCAGGGAGGAGTGCTAGTTGGTGGAATATACAATCGTGCTGTGTACGAGGATGAAGACATATGGCTCCCACTTGCCTTTGTTGTCCTGCATGGAGGTTGGAACTGCCCCATCTCTTTTTACAAGTTCTTGGTGTACTCAGCATGTGGCTGACATCAGTAGTGGTGAATGTGTGTGTGGTGTGGGTGATGTATGTCTGCTGTATGTGCTTTATGTGAAGTTCATGTGTTGGTGGTGTTGTTGTAAAGGAGGGAGAAGTGTTATGAAGTGCTTCATGTGTTTGTGGTGTTGTCGGAAAGGAGGGAGATGTGTTGTGAAGTACTTGTTCTGTATGGATGGAATGCTGATGTGAGGCAGTGGAATGCTTGGTGTTGAATGTGTTTGAATGTAGTGCCAAGGTCCCAGCCCAGGAACACAGCTGGTTCTGTGTTTAACAGCTTGTTGTAACTTGTAATAAAGCTATGTTACGAAGTTACAGAAGACTACAGAAGTTACTTCATTTCACTTACACAACCCTTTCCATGCTCCACTCTGCTATCTCATAATCTTGATGTTCTTGCCCCACTTATGAGGATCCGCTTGAAGCCCAAAGCCAAGTCCTGGTATGACTCAGATCTAGTCACTCTTAAACACAAGTGCAGGGTGGTTGAGAGAAACGGGCATGCTTCTGGTGCATCCTCTGACAAACTGGCCTGCCGCCTGCTCCCGTTCTCTGTCCGCACCAAGAGAGCCCACATGCAAGCCCACATCTCTGTGGCATCCAACAACTCGGCCAAACTCTTTAAAATCTGAAAGGAGCTGGCCAATCCTGTTTCAGTCTCTACCTCTCCTGTCCCCTCCCAGGTCCTCTGCCTGGGAGGGCCCTGGCTTCTCATTTCATCTAAAATAAATCAGGACATCCTGTCCTCTCCCTCTCTTTCTCTTCCCCTCTTCCCTCTACTCTCTACTCTTCCTCTGGCCCCTTTGTGGCTACCTCTCCTCCCTCCTTCTCTGCCTTTTTCCCTGTTCTCCCCAGATGAGGTTCTACACAAGTCTGATCTATGAAAGTCTCAGCAAAACAGGTTCTCCCCTGTTCCTCCAAAACCATCAAGTACCACATTGACACCCTGGCTCCTTCTCTGGCTGACTTCTGCAACCACTCCTTCGCCACTGGAGTTTTCCCTTCCCCCCTGAAGCACTCTCTTTTGTACTCTCTCCTTAAGAAACCATCTGCTGACCCCTCCTGCCCGGCTAACTATTGCCCTATCTCCATCACTCCTTTCCGGGCAAACTCATGGAAAATCTGGGCATCTCTCAGCTTCACAATGAATCTGTTAGTTGTCTCCATGACCATTAGTCTGGCTATGGAGCAGCCAGAAGCGCGGAAACTGCTTTCCTGAACATCCATGAAGACCTGCTCTCCAACCTCTATTCTAATACCCCTTGTCTCCTCATCTTACTTGATCCCTCTTCTGCCTTTGACACGGTCAACCATGCCAGCCTGCTCAACCGTCTCCGTGATAACCTCGGCATCACCAATGAGGCCCTGGCTTGGCTGACCTCTCTCCTCTCTGATCAACCCTCCCAGGTCCAACTAGGGCCCTACCTCTCCTCTATCTCTCTCTACTTGTGGTGTTCCCAAGGGGTATAACCTCTCTCCCTGGCGGTTCAACCAATACCTGGCACTTCTTTCCCACTACATTGCTGCTCTCTCTTTCAGTGCTATGCAGATGACACTCAATTCATTTTCAGGCTCCCTTCTGCCACCTCTTCTCCTTCTCTCATTTCTGACTGTCTGTCTGCTATCCAGGAGTGGTGTGCTGCCAACAATCTCTGCCTTACTGCCAGTAAGACTGAGATTCTCCTTATCGGCACACCTGCTCCCTCCTTTCCTGTCACTCACTGGACGACCTCTCTTGGCCCTCTTCCTGCTCCCACCTGTGAGGCTAAAAATCTCTGGGTCATCTTTGACTCCACACTCTCCTTCTCTCCTCACATCTCTGACATCATCAAGAAGTCACACTACCAACTGCACCTCCTCAGAGTTATTCTTCCCTTCCTCTCCATCCCCCAGATGCTCACTGTCTCCAGAGCTCTGGTTCTCTCTAGGTTGGACTACTGCAACAGCCTCGTTGTAAATCTGCCTGTTTTCACTCTGCGCCATATGCAACTCATCCAGAACAGGACTGCAAGACTTCTCCTTGACCTCAAGCCCAGGGATCGTATCCCTCCAGGACTGAAATCGCTGCACTGGCTCCCAGTGGCTGCAAGGATTATGTTCAAAACCATCTGCATTGTCCACAAGGCCTTCTGGGGCCTGGGGACTCAATACCTTCAACTCTCTCTTTATTATTATCTTCCATCTTGAGCTCTTTGCTCCTCCGCCTCCAACTCCCTCAGGGTCAGTAGCTCCTCCAAGCAATGAGTTGGTGGTAGATCTCTTTCTTCGGCTGGGGCCTCCCTCTGGAAGAGCCTCCCTGCCTCTCTGAAACTTAAGGAGAACCATTGGTCCGGAAGCACCTCAATCCCTTCCTCTTAGATTATGCTTTCCCTCTTCATCTCCCCTGCTGAACTCCTGGCTGAAACTAAAACTGCACTGGTAACCTGCTTACCCTATGATCACGGTCCCAGGCACCCTCCCCACCAGTTGCACACCTGCACTGCCCCCCTGGCAACCCTTACACTTGGGGACTATTTCTCTATCCCTACTGTTCCCCTACCAGTACTTGGACACTTGATGTCTGCACTTACCCTTGCACTTGCCACCACGTGGCCGCACTTTTTAAATTGTTTTTACTGTGTGATCCCATGTACTGCACTGCCCCCTCCCCTATCCCCTCGTACTTTTCGCCTCCCACCTCCCCTGCACTTGCGCCATCTCAGTGTCACCGGGCCTAGTAAGAGTGTAGTCTCTGTCTTCCCTTTTGTTCCCCCTCCCTTGCCTCGTCGCGCCTTAAAACACTTGTGTATAGGTGTGTTATAAATGTCGTATCATATCATACATTCAGTAGTTTTCCAATAGGGATCAGAAATCTTTGTACATTTTCCTAAAATAACTAACATTTATATCCCAATGTGGATGATTTCGGATTAAAATAGTTTCCTTCAATAGTTACAACTATCCAAAATGTGCTTTTCTAAATACACCATTGGTTTTAATATCCAGCAAATCAATATTTAAGTTGTTTATGTATTAGGGGATCCATAAATGTACCCTCAACTTTTCACATCCATTCTCCATTCCACTCGTTTAGGTCAACTTGTCGACCGATAATTGCTTATTAAGGAGAGACCCTGATGATAAAGGCACACAATGTAGACATGAAACATGAAAGCACAGAAGCAACCAACACTCCAAATGCACGTGTGTGCATCATGAACACATAGCTGGTATGTTAGTTTCATTAATTGAATGAGTTCTAGTACTTTTATAGCCATCCCTCATTTCCTTTCACCTGGTGTGAGAGGCACCCTGATGCAATTGCTACAAAAGGAATGAACACACATCATTTTTAGTAACATCCTGACCAGACTGATCAGGAGCCGTAAGTGGAAGAGACTCCTGAACTATTGCGCATGCACATGTCTGTAAATCCTATTCAAAGACGTGTGTAATCGTGTGGGAGGGTCTGCGGTTAGAAGTCTTTAATATGGTCACTAGTTGACTGTGGTTAGTTCTTGTCCTTGCTTAAAAGAATTGGCTTTAGCACCTTCTTCCTTGAGCTGAGAAACCATTTGCTCTGATGAGAATCTAATGTCCGTGTATTCCCTACACCCCGCGGTCTCAGCGTATCCTCCAGACCACTTCCCGGTGCGGAGTCCATGGCAACCAGTTAAAGCTCCATTTCTTAAGGGCGTCCCTGTCATCCACTTTATTTCTCAATCCTTTGAGCCACATTTTGACACTCGCCTCAAAGGACCATTTCGGGGCCGAATGTTATTGCACAATGTGTGCACTGCAGCATCTATTACAGCTGCACGCATATGCAAACACCACATTGGGGGAATTGCATTCTATAATGCAATGCATGTGAATGCTGATCAGATCAAAAGTGCAGTTTGTCATTTTGTGCCCGGTGTGACTGCGCTAGGGGCAATCGGGAAACATGAATTGCAGAGCAGGGAAGAGCATGCCATTTGTCATCTCCACTGTGCATGCTCAGGGCCAGGCGCACCGCATAGCTGTTTTGAAGCGTTACTACATGGGTGCAGGAAAATGCCCATACCCTTATGACCTCTGGCTCTCATTTGGCAACGCCGCATATTGGAACTGATTGCAATGCCCACGGGAAACCCTCTTGGCCAGTTGTGGATGGTATTATTTACTTTAATGGTGTGTGGATAGATTAAGTCCCCTCCGCCAACCTTTTTTAAAGTTATCTGAAGGTTAAAGCCTCCACAACAACCCCCGTGTGCAACTCTCATGCTAGTTCCGGAAAGTTGCAGTCATACGAGAGCAGACCTAGCATCTAAACTCACCGTTTATTCGCTGTCAGAGGTTACGAAACATTCATTGGGATTGTTTTCTTGGGTTTTCCCATCTAGTGAGATTGGAGAAAAGCCTGGTTCTCCACAAAACGCCCTTAAACTGGGGTGACCAGATTTAAAAAGTAAAAAAACCGGGACAGGGCAACTAACATAAAGGTAGGACTAACTCTTGCAAGTGCTGTCAATTCACTACACTTCAGTAGCAGTTGGAAGAAAAGGGGGTTTAAGTGTTACTATTCAAATAAACACATCTTATAATTAATTTATCACAGACTAACACTATCTTAAGTTATAAAATGCAGCATTTCTTCATTGTGAGATTGTGCATTCATGCCTGTCAGCTATGAAGACCTACTACCAAAAACTGGGACCACTGCAGTTTCCAATGGAAACAAACTTGAGAAAGGGGGACAGAGCAGCAAAAACAGGTGTGTCTGGTCACCCTACCCCAAATTGACTCGCATGGGGTTTATGAAGCGCAAGCCTGACTGGCAAGTAGCTGGGCCCATGCAGAGGCAAGCAGAGGAGCTGGGGTGAGCAGGCAAAGCAAGGAGAGAGAGAGGAACTCGAGAGGGGGAGAAATAGGGGTTGATGCCATTTGCCCACGACTCAGGGTGATCACATGAAACAAGCCAACAATCTGCATTTCTGAATCCCATGAAGGTCCAACTCATCCTTTCAACATTCGAGGTCGGAATTAAGGAACATTAAAATGGGATAGTAATAACTTTTGTATTGTAGCGCTTAGAAGCGGGAGGAAACCAGCAGGAAGTACTTGTGTGTTGATTTTGCGGCTTAACCTTTTATTGGACTGTTGCCAGACGGAATTCCTTTCAGTGGGTTTGATCTCTTAATGTGCAGAATATCCCCTTTCTCATGCAATAGCTACTTGAATTCATTGGATGTTCTCTGGTGCTTGTGATGTAGTGCGTCTATACAAAGGGGCCATTTACTAATTGCAAAAGGCGCTAGTGATAAATCATGCGGCCTGATTAGCTACTGGGGCAGAAATCCCTTTAACTCCATGTGTGCTATCTGCTGGGCAGTTGCTTTTCCATGTCTGGTATAATGCCTGTTTTGCTTTTCCCTGTCTGGTATAATGCCTGTACTGGCATGCTTTTATTCATTCCTTAACCAGCTGTGTAATGTCCTGCCCGGGTTATTGACTCACTTCAGACTTCTCCATTAACATCAGAAAAAGCACAATAAGTAAACACAGACAAATATAACATACACCGGGAATATAAATAAAATATTAAAAGAAAAAAGAAGCGCTGAATCAAAACGTGGCTCCAATTGAGCATTTCCGGCCACTTTTGCAATCTCACTGCTCATTATCGACCCTCAGAGTCGAAGGCATGGCTTCAGACATTGCCTCAGCCCAGTTCTAACCTAGCGAATAATGTGCAGAAGCCGCCACTTGTAACGCAAATCAATATAGTTTCCATCAACATGCATTAAACCAAAGTAAACAGTTTTTCCTAAAACAAATTCTGAATAAAAATATAAGTTGCGGTTTTAAAACCAGATGGAGATTGTGAGAAAATATGGCTTTTCCTGAGGCACAAGAGGCCTAGAGTCTGTCACTATGCTCTCACTGCAACAGAATGGCTCCAGACAGGAAACAATAGTGTTTGCATCATTTCCTTAGCCACCAGTACCCAGGAAGTCAGTATTACCATAATGTATGATTCGAGCCAAGTGAAACCATCAAATTCTTGTATCTAAACAAGCAGATTCCATTCTGGATTGAACGTTTCAAAACCTTTTCAGCTTGCCGTTGTTTGGATCTGATTTGAAATGGTTCGCCCCAAAAACACAGGGGTATTAGAAATGACATCACACATCAGACTACTTCACAGGAAGTGCGATCACATGATCATTTCTGTTTACTGCCTTGCCCTCTTCTTCCTTGATAGCAATACACATAGGGCCTGATTCGTGGAATTTTTTGCACAGTGCAAATTGACTTTACACTGCCAACAAACATCCTCATTCATGAAACCGTGCAAAGTGTCTTTTTGCCGTGCATCAAGTCCCTAGACTATTTCCTCTGCTTCACATCGCCATTGAGCCCCACACTGTACAGCCCTGCCCTCTACTACATCAGGTGGGTGCCATGTGACTACATGTATTCTAAATGAGGGTGGTTGGGAGATGCCAGGTCGGGGTCCATTGCTGGACCTGTTGTTGTGTTACTGCTGTCTGCTTCTTTTAAACCTTCCAGCCTGAAGACATTGATGAATCCTGCGCTGCTTGAGAGGGCAGAACACTTCAACCTTGATAACATCCGCAGGGTGACACCAACAGCTCTTTCACCCTAATGACTGAGGGAAGTAATCTTGCAAATATGAAGAAAAATAACATAAGCACACATAAGAATATTAACAACTAATGATTAAAGCAGGCAAAGAACTGCTGTAAGTATCAACCACATTGGGCCTCATTACGACCCAGGCGGTAAGTTACCGCCTGGGTCGTGACTTTACCACCATGGCGTAAACTACGTTTACGCCATGGTGGTTGGCGGATTTACCGCCCCATTCCAACCTTGGCGGGGCGGTAAATCCCCATTTTCCCATTTACCCTTCCCCATTCCCATTTTGCCCCATAGGGCATAATGGGAGAGGGGAAGGCGTTAATTACGCCACCGTAAATTACGGTGGCGTAATTAACTCCATGGTCCCTTAGCGCCATGGATTTTAACACCTGCTAAAAGCAGGTGTTAAGACCTCCATGGCGCTAAGGGACCTCGTAGTCAGACGATAAGGGTCGGCGCTGTTTACGCCGCCGTAAAACCCTTACCGCCTGAGTCGTAATGAGGCCCATTGTAGTTAAAGTACTGCCTTTAATGCACCATGAATGGGGTCATCTTATGACAGGAGTACAACTCAGCAGACCCAACATAGGCGTGGGGCAATGCCTCTGTATATCAGTACAGCCACATATGGCCAGTTACTGCCATCTAACCTCAGTTTTACATGCCAGGTATACATATCAAATGCGTAATACAGCCACACATGCAGTGGAGTAACTTTGCTGAAAATGTTGGGGGGGGCATGACATCTGAAGAAATGGTGCCCCAGCCAAATGAATGGGGACAAAATGGTGTGCCATGAAAGTTGGGGGGACAAACACCCCCGCCCCCCTAAAATTACGCCCAGGCCCACATGCCCATGTAGTGGTATATTATACCACACAAAGCCTCCCACGGTCAGGTACTTCCTTCTTATGATTGTTTTAGCCTCATATAACAGGGATAGAAATAATATAATCATAATATGTTAGGTCAGTCATCCTATACAAAGTACAGTCTCAAGTAGCTGTAATTGATTTCAATCTGGCCCACACCCAAGTCAACGCCTAGCATGTAGTGCACAACGGAAATCCTTATTTATTTTTGTCTAAAAGTTAATTATTCTGAACGATATACCACTCATATGTTGGGTGTCTTGACCCAAGTTTGAATTATTAGGCTACAACATTTGGTGCTGTGGGCTTAGAAAATCCAAGATGGCCGAAAAGCCCACATTGCGCCAGAATCCAGGAAAACCGTGCAGTTTTTGCACACACCAAAATGGTTGCCTAACCTGCCACCCACCATTGCGAGCGTGATGGGCCAAAAGCGCCATGAGTGAAACGTGGTGCCAAAGGAAAAACAGCAGTGCCTGTTAGCTCAGAAAAGCGCTTTGAAATCACCCTTGTTTCTCTGAAATGCAAGCTAAAAATACCTATTTTAAACATTGCAAGATATTCAAAAATCTCACTGAACACCAGCAGACATTTGGCAGAATGTAGTCTTGTGTGCATACAAAATCTGGAAAGATGAAGAGCCCAAAACAATGTTTATAACAAAACTGGCTGAGCTGTGGATGTCAGCAGCTTAACTGAAATTGGATTTAAAACCACTAAAATCAAAATGTTTAAAATAAATGAGTGACCTACTTTTGAGTGTCACATAGGTTGCAACTGTTTAAAGGTCATAGTTTTGAACTTAGAATCAGCATTCTAGCTGCATGTGTAAAAATTGTAAGTTTTATTTGAATGAAGAAAACTGGAACAAAAGTGACATTTAGCTGAAGCCTGGCTTGAAGAGATTGAATTCTGCCCTGCAACTACCCCCGACAGGAGTTGAAACTTGCCCAGCAACTGCATTTGCAGGCCTGGCTGCCTTCTGCTGTTCCCACCAAAAGGAGATTACACCTCTCTGATTGAATCAGGGGAGGAGCACCTGGGAGCAGGGGAACAGAACAATGAGCTTTCCTTGGCTCAGGCAAATGTTAAATTAGGGGGGGGGTCGTAAATGGCTTCCTCTTGGAAGAAACTGGGAGGAGCAGTGCCTCCGTGAGCAACCTGAGTTGGAGGAAGTGGACAAACCAGAAATTCCACCATGTGCTTTGGGAAACCACACCCCTCTGGGCCAGAGCATAATTTTTAAAAGATGGATAATTCACAGTACGGACTTGTCAACATTATGTAATTAATATCATTATTCTTGTGATTTTTCTGTGCACATTTTAAGAGGTGTTAGGACTCTGTGGTATGTTCTGGGGGTAGTAGCGGAAAATAAGGTATTACTCCGAATGTCTGAATGCTAAAAATCTGACACTTTATCATCTGATGCCCATATTCCTTGTGCATGTTTGTGGAAACGTTTAGAGGTTTTGTTCTTGATGAAAAGGGCAGAATTCTGTCATAAGTGGACACAACACCTTACAAAGACAGGGATCGGATGGTTTGGTGCTACAGAAAATATGTTAACTGGACATATAATATTAGAAAAATGGTACATAGATAAATATGTATTTGGATCAAAAATAGATTTGTGTGCAAATTGACAAGGGGAGTGTTCTTTCTGTATGCCATAAAATTGATGCCTGATGACACTCCATTCCTTCCCCCAATCAAGGGAGAGAGGAGAGCTTGGCCAATGATAAGTTGTGAGGGGCATGCTTAGCTATGCCCACGCACACACCCATTTTCAAAAGACATAAAAGGAACACTGAAACCCAGGTAGAGATTTCACTTTCCCCTTTCTTGCGAAGCGCTTTGCCGGACCAGACAATATCCAGAAGGACCATCTCCAGAACTTAGAATCCAGACTTCAGAACATTTTCAGCAGGCCTCAAAATCTTTTGCAAATTATTCAAACAGCCGGGCTGAGCTGTTTGATTCTGGCTATAACCCTGTACCAGTACCCAGAAAGCAGTGCTGTATCCAGAATCCACTTGATCCAGACCAGCAGAACCAGATATCCAGACCGCCGTGCAGTGCCGAGTGCCAGACCAGACCAGCAGAGCAGAGCTGACCCAGAGAGCTGTGACTTCAGAACCACCCGCCAGGAGTCCATTCCAAACCTGACCAGACCTTGACGCCCTATTTCAAATTTATAGTGTGAGTACTCAGCCAGAACTGTGCAAAACCAATCTCTTCGTTCAAAATAATCTAATTCAAACCATTTCCACCTATCTAGAAGTGCATCATAGAATTGTGTGTCCATCCTGTTGATCCAAAACCTTCCACAGCACATCTGTCATTCTGAAACTTTAATTTACTTCTGAAAATCTATCTCCACAAAACCGTCCGTATCTTTTCAACCGTGTGTGCTAGGAACGAGATTTAACTTTCATTTTAAAGCTAAGAATCTAAGCTTTCCAACAAGCCATACACATTTCTACTCCTTATAGTTTCTTACTCCTGATGATAAAGGCACACAATGTAGACATGAAACATGAAAGCACAGAAGCAACTAACACTCCAAATACACATGTGTGCATCATGAACACATAGCTGGTATGTTAGTCTCATTAATTTCATGAGTTCTAGTACTTTTATAGCCATCCCTCATTTCCTTTCACCTGGTGTGAGAGGCACCCTGATGCAATTGCTACAAAAGGAATGAACACACGTCATTTTTGATTAACATCCTGACCAGACTGATCAGGAGCCGTAAGTGGAAGAGACTCCTGAACTATTGCGCATGCACATGTCTGTAAATCCTATTCAAAGATGTGTGTAATCGTGTGGGAGTGTCTGCGGTTAGAAGTCTTTGTTTTTAATATGGTCACTAGTTGACTGTGGTTAGTTCTTGTCCTTGCTTAAAAGAATTGGCTTTAGAACCTTCTTCCTTGAGCTGAGAAACCATTTGCTTTGATGAGAAGCTAATGTCTGTGAAAAGGACTTGAAAGCAAGCAGACTTTTACAGTGTTAAGCACTAAGCATCGTAAAAGAAAGGAAAGAGAAAAGATATAAGAAGCAGGCATTTATACAAAGCTTCATTAATATTTTAGCATATTTGCAGAATTGTAGTTGTGAAAAATGTTATTCTTGTTGTTTTATGGGTACTTTTATTGTTCTTTATATTTTTATTTTTTTGCCATTTTCTTTCTTCTTCAACCACTTAGTCTTGACTTCTTCTTTAAGTTTTGGATCAACGATTGAACTAATTGTCTTTTTGATTCTGCTTAGTTGAGCTTTCTTTCTTGCTTTTATGTTGTTTTCTGTTTTTTGTTTGGTAAAAATAGCTAAAGGTTTTCTTTGTGTAAACCAAAGAGCTAATAAAAAATAAAAATAAAAAAATGTCTGTGTATTCCCTACACCCCACGGTCTCAGCGTATCCTCCAGACCACTTCCCGGTGCGGAGTCCATGGCAACCAGTGAAAGCTCAATTTCTTAAGGGCGTCCCTGTCATCCATTTATTTCTCAATTCTTTGAGCCACATTTTGACACTCGCCTCAAAGGACCATTTCGGGGCAGAATGTTATTGCACAATGTGTGCACTGCAGCATCTATTACAGCCGCACGCATATGCAAACACCACATTGGGGGAATTGCATTCTATAATGCAATGCATATGAATGCTGATCAGATCAAAAGTGCAGTTTGTCATTTTGTGCCCGGTGTTACTGCGCTAGGGGCAATCAGGAAAAATGAATTGCAGAGCAGGGAAGAGCATGCCATTTGTCATCTCCACTGTGCATGCTCAGGGCCACGCGTACCGCATAGCTGTTTTGAAGCGTTACTACATGGGTGCAGGAAAATGCCCATACCCTTATGACCTCTGGCTCTCATTTGGCAACGCCGCATATTGGAACTGATTGCAATGCCCATGGGAAACCCTCTTGGCCAGTTGTGGATGGTATTATTTACTTTAATGGTGTGTGGATAGATTAAGTCCCCTCCGCCAACCTTTTTTAAAGTTATCTGAAGGTTAAAGCCTCCACAACAACCCCCGTGTGCAACTCTCATGCTAATTCCGGAAAGTTGCAGTCATACGAGAGCAGACCTAGCATCTAAACTCACCGTTTCTTCGCTGGCAGAGGTTACGAAACATTAATTGGGATTGTTTTCTTGGGTTTTCCGATCTAGTGAGAGTGGAGAAAAGCCTGGTTCTCCACAAAACGCCCTTAAACTGGGGTGACCAGATTTAAAAAGTAAAAAACCGGGACAGGGCAACTAACATAAAGGTAGGACTAACTCTTGCAAGTGCTGCCAATTCACTACACTTCAGTAGTAGTTGGAAGAGAAGGGTGTTTAAGTGTTACTATTCAAAAAACACATCTTATAATTAATTTATCACAGACTAACACTATCTTAAGTTATAAAATGCAGCATTTCTTCATTGTGAAATTGTGCATTCATGCCTGTCAGCTATGAAGACCTGCTACCAAAAACGGGGACCACTGCTGTTTCCAATGGAAACAAACTTGAGAAAGGGGGACAGAGCAACAAAAACAGGGGTGTCTGGTCACCCTACCCCAAATTGACTTGCATGGGGTTTATGAAGCGCAAGCCTGACTGGCAAGTAGCTGGGCCCATGCAGAGGCAAGCAGAGGAGCTGGGGTGAGCAGGCAAAGCAAGGAGAGAGAGAGGAACTCGAGAGGGGGAGAAATAGGGGTTGATGCCATTTGCCCACGACTCAGGGTGATCACATGAAACAAGCGAACAATCTGCATTTATGAATCCCATGAAGGTCCAACTCATCCTTTCAACATTCGAGGTCGGAATTAAGGAACATTAAAATGGGATAGTAATAACTTTTGTATTGTAGCGCTTAGAAGCGGGAGGAAACCAGCAGGAAGTACTTGTGTGTTGATTTTGCAGTTTAACCTTTTATTGGACTGTTGCCAGACGGGGTTCCTTTCAGTGGGTTTGATCTCTTAATGTGCAGAATATCCCCTTTCTCATGCAATAGCTACTAGAATTCATTGGATGTTCTCTGGTGCTTGTGATGTAGTGCGTCTAAACAAAGGGGCCATTTACTAATTGCAAAAGGCGCTAGTGATAAATCATGCGGCCTGATTAGCTACTGGGGCAGAAATCCCTTTAACTCCATGTGTGCTATCTGCTGGGCAGTTGCTTTTCCATGTCTGGTATAATGCCTGTTTTGCTTTTCCCTGTCTGGTATAATGCCTGTACTGGCATGCTTTTCTTCATTCCTTTACCAGCTGTGTAATGTCCTGCCCGGGTTATTGGCTCACTTCAGACTTCTCCATTAACATCAGAAAAAGCACAATAAGTAAACACAGACAAATATAACATACACCGGGAATATAAATAAAATATTAACAGAAAAAAGAAGCGCTGAATCAAAACGTGGCTCCAATTGAGCATTTCCGGCCACTTTTGCAATCTCACTGCTCATTATCGACCCTCAGAGTCGAAGGCATGGCTTCAGACATTGCCTCAGCCCAGTTTCTAACCTAGCGAATAATGTGCAGAAGCCGCCACTTGTAACGCAAATCAATATAGTTTCCATCAACATGCATTAAACCAAAGTAAACAGTTTTTCCTAAAACAAATTCTGAATAAAAATATAAGTTGCGGTTTTAAAACTAGATGGAGATTGTGAGAAAATATGGCTTTTCCTGAGGCACAAGAGTCCTAGAGTCTGTAACTATGCTCTCACTGCAACAGAATGGCTCCAGACAGGAAATGATAGTGTTTGCATAATTTCCTTAGCCACCAGTACCCAGGAAGTCAGTATTACCATAATGTATGATTCGAGCCAAGTGAAACCATCAAATTCTTGTATCTAAACAAGCAGATTCCATTCTGAATTGAACGTTTCAAAACCTTTTCAGCTTGCCGTTGTTTGGATCTGATTTGAAATGGTTCGCCCCAAAAACACAGGGGTATTGGAAATGACATCACACATCAGACTACTTCGCAGGAAGTGCGATTACATGATCATTTCTGTTTCCTGCCTTGCCCTCTTCTTCCTTGATAGCAATACACATATGGCCTGATTCGTGGAATTTTTTGCACAGTGCAAATTGACTTTACACTGCCAACAAACACCCTCATTCATGAAACTGTGCAAAGTGTCTTTTTGCTGTGCATCAAGTCCCTAGTCTATTTCCTCTGCTTCACATCGCCATTGAGCCCCACACTGTACAGCCCTGCCCTCCACTACATCAGGTGGGTGCCATGTGACTACATGCATTCTAAATGAGGGTGGTTGGGAGATGCCAGGTCGGGGTCCATTGCTGGACCTGTTGTTGTGTTACTGCTGTCTCCTTCTTTTAAACCTTCCAGCCTGAAGACATTGATGAATCCTGCGCTGCTTGAGAGCACAGAACACTTCAACCTTGATAACATCCGCAGGGTGACATCAAAAGCTCTTTCATCCTAATGACTGAGGGAAGTAATCTTGCAAATATGAAGAAAAATAACATAAGCACACATAAGAATATTAACAACTAATGACTAAAGCAGGCAAAGAACTGCTGTAAGTATCAACCACATTGTAGTTAAAGTGCTGCCTTTAATGCGCCATGAATGGGGTCATGATATGACAGGAGTACAACTCAGCAGACCCAACATAGGCGTGGGGCAATGCCTCTGTATATCAGTACAGCCACATATGGCCAGTTACTGCCATCTAACTTCAGCTTTACATGCCAGGTATGCGTATCAAATGCGTAATGCAGCCACACATGCAGTGGAGTAACTTTGCTGAAAATGTTGGGGGGGGCATGACATCTGAAGAAATGGTGCCCCAGCCAAATGAATGGGGACAAAATGGTGTGCCATGAAAGTTGGGGGGACAAACACCCCTGCCCCTCCCTAAAATTACGCCCAGGCCCACATGCCCATGTAGTCGTATATTATACCACCCAAAGCCTCCCACGGTCAGGTACTTCCTTCTTATGATTGTTTTAGCCTCATATATCAGGGATAGAAATAATATAATCATAATATGTTAGGTCAGTCATCCTATACAAAGTACAGTCTCAAGTAGCTGTAATTGATTTCAATCTGGCCCACACCCAAGTCAACGCCTAGCATGTAGTGCACAACGGAAATCCTTATTTATTGTTGTCTAAAAGTTCATTATTCTGAACGATATACCACTCATATGTTGGGTGTCTTGACCCAAGTTTGAATTATTAGGCTACAACATTTGGTGCTGTGGGCTTAGAAAATCCAAGATGGCCAAAATGCCCACATTGCGCCAGAATCCAGGAAAACCGTGCAGTTTTTGCACACACCAAAATGGTCGCCTAACCTGCCACCCACCAGTACGAGCGTGATGGGCCAAAAGCGCCATGAGTGAAACGTGGTGCCAAAGGAAAAACAGCAGTGCCTGTTAGCTCAAAAAAGCGCTTTGAAATCACCATTGTTTCTCTGAATGCAAGCTAAAAATGCCGACTTTAAACATTGCAAGATATTCAAAAATCTCACTGAACACCAGCAGACATTTGGCAGAATGTAGTCTTGTGTGCATACACAATCTGGAAAGATGAAGAGCCTAAAACAATGTTTATAACAAAACTGGCTCAGCTGTGGATGTCAGCAGCTTAACTGAAATTGGATTAAAACCACTAAAATCAAAATGTTTAAAATAAATGAGTGACCTACTTTTGAGTGTCACATAGGTTGCAACTGTTTAACGGTCATAGTTTTGAACTTAGAATCAACATTCTAGCTGCATGTGTAAACATTGTAAGTTTGATTTGAATGAAGAAAACTGGAACAAAAGTGACATTTAGCTGAAGCCTGGCTTGAAGAGATTGAATTCTGCCCGGCAACTACCCCCGACAGGAGTTGAAACTTGCCCAGCAACTGCATTTGCAGGCCTGGCTGCCTTCTGCTGTTCCCACCAAAAGGAGATTACACCTCTCTGATTGAATCAGGGGAGGAGCACCTGGGAGCAGGGAAACAGAACAATGAGCTTTCCTTGGCTCAGGCAAATGTTAAATTAGGGGGGGGTCGTAAATGGCTTCCTCTTGGAGGAAACTGGGAGGAGCAGTGCCTCTGTGAGCAACCTGAGTTGGAGGAAGTGGACAAACCAGAAATTCCACCATGTGCTTTGGGAAACCACACCCCTCTGGGCCAGAGCATAATTTTAAAAAGATGGATAATTCACAGTATGGACTTGTCAAAATTATATAATTAATATCATTATTCTTGTGATTTTTCTGTGCACATTTTAAGAGGTGTTAGGACTCTGTGGTATGTTCTGGGGGGTAGTAGCGGAAAATAAGGTATTACTCCGAATGTCAGTATGTTAAAAATCGGACACTTTATCATCTGATGCCCATATTCCATGTGCATGTTTGTGTAAATTCTGGAAAAGTTTATAGGTTGTGTTCTTGATGAAAAGGGCAGAATTCTGGCATAAGTGGACACGACATCTTACAAAGACAGGGATCGGATGGTTTGGTGCTACAGAAAATATGTTAACTGGACATATAATATTAGAAAAATGGTACATAGATAAATATGTATTTGGATCAAAAATAGATTTGTGTGCAAATTGACAAGGGGAGTGTTCTTTCTGTATGCCATACAATTGATGCCTGATGACACTCCATTCCTTCCCCCAATTAAGGGAGAGAGGAGACCTTGGCCAATGATAAGTTGTGAGGGGCAGGCTTAGTTATGCCCACGCACACACCCATTTTCAAAAGACATAAAAGGAACACTGAAACCCAGGTAGAGATTTCCCTTTCCCCTTTCTTGCGAAGCGCATTGCCGGACCAGACAATATCCAGAAGGACCGTCTCCAGAACTTAGAATACAGTCTTCAGAACTTTTTCAGCAGGCCTCAAAATCTTTTGCAAATTATTCAACCAGCCGGGCTGAGCTGTTTGATTCTGGCTAGAACCCTGTGCCAGTACCCAGAGAGCAGTGCTGTATCCAGAATCCACTTGATCCAGACCAGCAGAACCAGAGATCCAGACCGCCGTGCAGTGCCGAGTGCCAGACCAGACCAGCAGAGCAGAGCTGACCCAGAGAGCTGTGACTTCAGAACCACCCACCAGGAGTCCAGTCCAAACCTGACCAGACCTTGACGCCCTATTTCAAATTTATAGTGTGAGTACTCAGCCAGAACTGTGCAAAAACAATCTCTTAGTTCAAAATAATCTAATTCAAACCATTTCCACCTATCTAGGACTGCATCATAGAATTGTGTGTCCATCCTGTTGATCCAAAACCTTCCACAGCGCATCTGTCATTCTGAAACTTTAATTTACTTCTGAAAATCTATCTCCACAAAATCGTCCGTATCTTTTCAACCGCTTGTGCTAAGAATCTAAGCCTTCCAACAAGCCATAAACCGTTTTCTACTCCTTATAGTTTTTCTGTAATCGCGCTCAACGCATTCGGAAAAAGTGCCGCGATTTGCAATTTGGCCCGATTTCTTTACCTGTCAAAAAAATCGCTGTCTTTTGCTTGCACTGCTAAAATTCGTTTTCAACCTAATAATCCCTCATGAATAATTGGTAGTGTGGACTTTTACCAATCTTAAGTAGCTATCACCTACCCTGAATCTCCTATAGGGAATTAAAATCATTTTTAGCATATTTCACTCCCTTGCAAATCACATTAAAGTATTTCTGCCTGTGTTTTAAAACCATCCCTGTTGCTCTAAACTTGCTAGGGGGGAACTGAAATCCGTATTGTATTGTGATTGTAATCCTGAGAACTGTGTGCTTTACTTCCATCTCCTTATATTGCATAGGGGAGGAGTGAATTGCCACAACGGGAAAAGTGAACATATTATATCTTGTGAAACCCTATCAGTTTATTTCTGTACTGCATTTTTATTCATCATTGCATTTCCTTGAAATCATAAAAGTATTCTCAGCTACCTTATCCTTCCTATACTAACTCCTCAGTAATTAAATCAGTGTGCTAATGTAACATCATCCATTTTTGATCACTGTCATATGCCTAAGTGTGCTATCAAATATGAATTTATTCATAAAAGTGTGATATATATATTGTTTACTTTCTCAATAAACCTTTTAAATTGCAAAACAAACCTACTTCTTGGCTCAGTGAGGTCAGGGGGATTCAAAGAGAGGGGCGTTATATAAGGGTTTATCATCCAGATTCTAACTTGTCATAAAAATATATCAATAAGGGCTTCCCTTGGGCGTCCCAGACGAGGCACTGACTTAGTGGGATTGCTGAATTGAAGTCACTTGACACATATCACGCCCGTCTCCTGGAACTCCCCACCACCCCGGTCACACTGAACCAGGAATCAGGCTGGTTTGCAAAGGTAAATATTTATTTATGTATTTAAAATGTAATCACAAAATGTCTTAAGAGGTACACAGCAATCACCAATAGGGTGAGGTAACACTGAATAATACCTTTAATACACAAGGAGTAAGTAGTGTGCAAAACAATTTAGCACAGAAATACTTTTGTGTGGGTTCAGATCAGATAGCACTGTGGTTAGAGGTCACCCCTCAACCCCCAATAGGTAATGTAAAGAGATAGGAGGAGAGAGCAGGTATTCAGGAATTGCAGAAATCAAATAGAATATCAATCCCACTTTCCCCCTTTCAAACACAAGAGAAAACGGAATTGACTGTCAAGCTGTCAAAATGGCTTTTACAGTTATCTTTAGAATGGACTGGGCAAAAACACCAAATAAATTCAAAATTGCTGAAATTGTTATAAATTCTTATGGGAGCCACTTTGGATAGTTGCACACAAACACAAGCAATGATTTAATCCCAAGAAAACATTTGAAATCCTAAAATTGAAGTCGGAAGCAATTAAAAGCTGTTTTACACGTGTAAAAATGTCCCAAAATGAAAATTTGCGGCAAACTTTTCACTGCGCGATATTCACATTAACAGGAGAATCGCATGAATTTGGAATGTGGTTTTAGGTGCGATGGATAGATATGGATGTTATCTACAAGCAGAAATTGAAATTTTGTTTCTATCACAATTGAGGAAGTTACAGACGTTTTAGTGGAGGTCGGTTTTTCGCGATAGGCGCAAGAATGGAAAACAGGAGCGCATTTAAAAATGACAAATGGATTGCTTACACTATAGGATGACTATGAACAAAACGAATACCACACAGGAACACAGTCACCTGATCAGGGTGACTGCCTGCTAAGGAAACTCGCCTTCTTCAGATGGGAAAAGGATCAGCGCAAAGATAGTTTTAACAATATTAGATCTGGTGGAAAGATAGGATGGGTTGGAAAGAGGGTGCAGACAATGCAAAGATACTCCTAACAATACAGGTTCTGAATACAAGATAGGATGGGTCTAAGATAGGGATAAGACTATGCAAAGTACATATACTAGTGACACAATTGTTCCTATTTATACTCACTGGATATGTTTTTAAATGGGACTGTCAGGATTCTGGCCAGGGTACTGGATCTGGTTTAGGAAAGATCGCTGGGCACATCGGACTGGGCAGGGTCAGCAAGGCATTCTGGTCACAGCATGGCCCAGGACTAGACTGGATCTGCCCTTCTTGGTTCTGAGGATATTTCAATTTAGCAGGCCAGCAGTAACAGCATAGCCCAGCTGTATTATGATGCTTCCCCTTAGGCTTGTGGGATTCTGTTCTGGAATTTGAGGCCTAGCTGAGAATGGTTCAGCTATGCAATAGGCCTTTGCTTTGCCAAGTTTCTGGAGCCTGGAGCAAGGAAGATGTAAAGTTCAGCAGCAGGGTACACCTCCAGCATCAGGAGAGTGAGTGAATCTGTCTGTCCTTATCTGCTCTCTGCTGTCTCTATGCCCCAAAAATGACATCACAACGGGGGTGTATGGGCAGGCTCCTGCCCCTTTGAAAGGTGATTGGGTCAGAGTCTACTCTCTGCCTTGATAGGAGGAGAGAAATGGAGTGTCATCTTTATGGTGCAATTTTATGAGGCTGAGAATCCGCCCCTGGAACACAGTGTACTTTTGGCACAATACATATTTACACATGTGCAACCTCTATAAAAATCACATATACAGATTACATATTTTACATAGCAGCTATTCCTCAAAACCCCATAGCTGTGGGATCTTGTCTCTGCTTTTCACAGAATTTTGCCCTTTTCACTAGGAACACAATGTCCAATTTTTCAGCAAATTTCTACAAGTGTACGTGTTTAACATGGGAATAAGTGTATAAAGTTTCACAATTCTAGTGGAAATACATTTTGCGTAAAATCACATTTCTTGCCATTGCTTTCCAGAACATGTCACATGGTTTTGCTGCCTCTTAAAACGTGCAACTAGAAATTACATTAACAACTCTGTTATTTTTATATTTTTCACAATTTTAAATAACAAGGTATCAGACTTTTTAAAATGTGTTCTTTGTCCTTCTTAAGCAACAAATGGTCGCTTGGCTCCACCCCTAGGTCTCTCCCTGGAAGCCCACGAGCCAGCCCCCATGTTTGTTCCTTGCAGAGGCCATTTACGACTGTCTTCACACTTCGAATTTCCTAATCTGCAGCTTTTCATTGTTCCTTTTCCCACTGTAGACCAGGTTCTTTCCTACCCTGTAATTAACGCCTCTCTGTGATTTCCTGCTGGTGGACAAACCTTCTTTCTTTGAGAAAGACCTGTTATTCAAGGTTGGCAGCTTCAGCCAGGTTTAATTTAATTGTTAAATTCTTCTTAGCACAATGCAAACTTGTTGTATCAAATAACAAATAGGATTCTCATTCAAGATTTTAAACCTAGGGGATCAAAACAATTACAATATGGGTTACTATCAGTAACAGGCCTCTTAGATTGCAAACATTTGATTTTCAGTTTATACACATTAAAGTTTAGTCGGGCAGGCCCCTGACAGCTGTCATCACAGCAGCCCTCTGCCACACAGAGATTTTCTTACAGATCCACAGACAGGCCGCTTTTGCTGTGGAACTCTTTAGGCTCTCAGCTTTTCAGGACCTTGTAAGTTCACAATGATTCCTTAAACTACGTGAATTGTAGCACCCACAGAAAGAATTTTGAATATTTGAAGGTGTTTTGTACCGGCATTCTGGCATTTCAGCAGCAAAGAAAAGGTGATTTAAAGCAATATTTGAGTTTCATTTCGCAAAGCACTGCTTTTTCCTTCTGCACTCCACTTTCAATTGTTGTGGAGCCCAGTGACACATTCCAGTTGTGAGAGCTCTGTTCCACCAATTTTACAACATGCGTGGCAGATTGGACAGCCTTCTTTTTGTGCATTGAAAAGCACGATTTTCAGGGGTTTTGGTGCGCACAAGGGTTTCTCGGCCATTTGCTGTTTCTGGCCCCATCATAACAGAGTGATGCAGCATACCAGTTCAAAAGTGGGTCAATACAACCCACATGCTGCAGTGCTGATAATTTATGCCAGTGAGCAGCTCATATGCCTTATTAATTCACCATATGCAAGTTACAGCCTTACATTCACATGTGCTATCTGAATATATGTAGCCGACGCAAGGAGACTTTATACATATTTTTTGGGAGAGATTCAAACCCATGATTTTGGACATGATACCCATTGCACATGGAAATTAGTGTCACGATTATTTGACGAAAATTGAGGTACATTGTGATTTGCTTTTGGCTTGAAAAAAATTGCCCTGATTTCAGAAAGGCACTTTGTAATGCCGAAACATGTGTAATCCAAAGGGCACTACTAGACAAAATTAGCGGTTCCTAAATTCATGTGTTTGCTGACAAGGCACCACTACATTAGTGTTTTTTTCATTTTCATTTTCTGTTTTTTACTTTTTGAAGTTCAAGGATAAAGTTGTTGAAGTATCACAAATCTGTGTGGCGCAAATTTCTATGTGTGTGTGGAAATTTTGCTGCTATCAGAATATGCCTCAAATGTGTGTGCAGTGGCATGTATTGCCAATTGGTGCCTCGTGCACTGGATTTAGTATCTACAGGACGAGCTAAGAGGACCAGATGTGTTTGCCATCGCATGCTCAAATACCCAGCATTGCCACATAATGCCAGTTAATGCTCAAATGCATAATACAATCACCATATACAATGTACAACCTCACAAGTTGTGCTCAAGCCCCCTATCATCATGTACCTTTCAATGCACCTGTGACTTGCTCCCTACTCCAGCTCTTCTTCTGCAGACCTATTCCTTCCTACTCTCCCACACCAGGTTGGGATCTTCCTGCTTATGCAATAAGGCTGGGAATAGGAGTTCTCACACGTTGTCTTGCCTATGTCCTTCATTAGCCACTACTAGGAACATACGATGGACGCGAACTGTAGTAAGTGCACACAGTTTGCAGGCGTTTTCTCTCTCATTGCTGTGCCCTGCCTTCAACCTCTAAATCAGAGGTCACAATGGCAGTGCCAGATGTATGAAAGGTGTTGCCAGGGGTATCAGCTTTCAACCCTGGTGACCCAAAAGTCATGCCCAGGCTTTCGAAGAGCGAAAACAAAAAGGGCCTTATGACGATTCGGGTGGGTTTCGGGTGTTAAATTCGCTGGAATACCACCCAACTGAATGACCATTACGGCCACTTGGTCCGGCGGAATGAACACCAGATTGCAAGTGGCGGTGGCGATATAAATCACAATTTTTATGAGTCCGTGGGGCTTTTTTGGCAGAATTACTGTGGCCGTAATCCCGCTGATTTTCCCGCTTTTTCGGCAGAGTTGGAGGATTTACTTCCTGCATGAGGCTGGAGGTAAATCCTCCACTCCTGGGCAATACTCGTATGGTGGAGCGGGAACATTGGCAGCAATTCCGTTATCAACAATTTTTAACTGCTCCCCCATTCTTCTAATGAGGCCCACATCCTCTTAACTCGGGGGATGGGGATTACATAAATATATATATATATATTTTTCTTATTTTGATACAGCTGAAATCAATAAACTTTTCAAAATTACATAATTGCAAGCATAAGAAGATAACAATTACAATTAGGAACATAACGAGAGACAAAGGAGCAATTTAAAAAAAGAAAACAATAAAAGAAAAAAAACATATACATATAAACAATCCATAAAAAGCCTGAGAACTAATCAAATAATTTCCCATGTAGATAGCAACAGATATTTACAAATAGAATCATGGTTCTAATTGATTATAAATAGATTATAAATAGATTTCAGTAGGTAAAATGGTTTCCAAAAAATGCACCAGGGCCTTTATGACCGAAAATCTTGTGCTATTAAATAAAATGCTCCATGTCTCAATTTCATCCCGTTTCATGTACAAATTCAACAAGTTTGTAAAGTATTTAGCTCGAATGTCCTTCAACTCAGGACACGATAATATCACATGTTGCAACGTTTCCCTCACACTATGTGATTCACAGAACCGACAAAGGTTTACATCAGAAGGAACAATTTTACGCCTCCCCAGCACTTCCCTCGTAGGCCATAAGTTCATCCTTAAACGTAAGAATTGATTCCGAATTTTTGCCGAAGGACATTTCAAAAGATAGTCTGCCACTTGACCCATACGCTTGATACCAAAAATTCTAGTGTTAAAATCTCTATAATTTGAGCAACGATCATAGTTCTGAATCCAGTCCCATTGATAATATTTTGCTTTAGCACTTAATGAGTTATCAATTAGAAACTGTAGGGAGATGTCAGCTTCCACTAAAGTATTTAGGACAAGACTTCGCCATTTTGAAGTGAAGGCCAAAGTGGAGGAGGACAAGTAGCGGGCCACCGTACTCAGTATATTGTTATTAGTCACACCAAGCAAACATTTATGAAAAAAGGAGCACATTCTCCATTTAACCATGCTCTATAAAGAGTTCAAACCCAATTGGAAGAGGAGTATGGGCATTGGCAGACAGTTTGGTAGATGTAACACCTTTCTCCAAAAAGCAGCTTCCAGTTTATCCCATGATTGATCATTAGAATACAACTTTGATTTGGCACCATATAGAAGAATAGGGATCACTTTTTGTTCATAAAACATGAACAGATGCTTTAAAGTAAATTTACCATACTTATAAACAAGTATTTTGGCCTGAGACATCAAAGTCAAAAGTTTTGACTGCAACATAATCGAGTATTTAGAGTCACCAACACCATTTTGAATAAATAGACCCAAGTATTTATATTCTGAGACTATTTCCATTGGTTCTTGTTGCAGACGCCAGACTGCATTTTGAATCTTGGATCTCCCTCTGTGTCTACAAACCAGGATCTGCGATTTTTCCAAATTTACTATTAGTTGATTCTCCAAGGCATAATCAGACAAGGCAGATAACAGATTCTGGAGACCCTTTGGAGTTTGGGATACCAATACAAGGTCGTCAGCGTAGAGCAACCATGGTATACGCTGGCCACCCAATTCAGGGGCATCCGACAATATACGATGAAAAGAGAGGCCCATATAAAAAATAAACAGATTGAACAATGTTGATGCCAGAATACACCCCTGTTTAAGTCCCAAAAATGTGGCGAAAGATGATGATAAAATGCCTTCAAAAGAGAGCCTAACACGCATGGAAGTCTCCGTGTGTAACTGGATAATTAATGACAGCAACGAGGAAGGGCAACCAAGAGATTTTAACTTGTGGAGTAACATTGTTACCTGGCCGCATATTGTGACTTGAGCATGTTTAGTGTGATCATGTTAGGGAGTGTTCCAAGGCCACACACAAAGCCTGATTGTAGAGGATCTGTCTTAGAGTATTTTTTTGACCACATTTTCAACTGTCTCAAAATTAGACGAGAGTAAATCTTCCCAGGCACATCAAGGAGGGAGATGGGACGATAACTGGCTGGATTGGCCCGATCACCCTTCTTGTAGATAGGGATGACAATGGACTGTTTCCAGGAAATCGGGATCCTCTGAGAAACATTAATAGACTCAAATATAAGGCAAAGTATATCTGCCCAGATGTCCGGGAATTGTTTAAGATGTATATTGGCCAAGCCATCCGGCCCAGGTGCTCTAGAATTACTTGCTTGTTTTATGAAGTACAAAATATCATCTCTGTCAAAACATATATGGAAAGGAGGCAGAGACTCTGACATAAATAAACTTAAATGTGACGGGGGTGCTGCAAATAATGCGGAATAATGCTGGATCCACATCGCCTCCGTCACGTCATTCGTTTGAACAGCCACCTGATGACCTGCTGTTACTTGGTTTATTTTGTTTTTTGTATATTTATTTTTGACTTTTTACTGCATCAGATAAACAGTGCTCCAACAGGGATCCTCATAATACAAATCCCAACAACAGTTTACCCACCCTTCCGCTCCCTACCCCTCGTGTTCACTGTTACTTTGGTTGCCTCCATCCTTTGTCTGAGTTGGAAGGAAAGCTTTCCACGTTGCCCTTGTGTTCCCTTATCTCACGGCCCCTCCCTCTAGGGGCTCGGATTGTCCGAGTCTGAAGCTTCAGCGTTGTTCATCAGATAAGTGATGTATGGCCCCCAGATGTCGGGAGGGCGCGCATGCAAAGGCAGCGTTCGAATAAACTCGGTGTCCATATCTTGGCAGTATGTTATATCCCTTTCCCAGTCTACAATCTTGGGGAGTGGGCCGCGACCCCACGACATAGCAATTCTTCTTCGTGCTAGCACCATGAGGAGTGCCGCCAACTTGCGTGATGCTGGCTGTAGATATTTAGTGAGACCGAGGAGCGGTTCCAGCGGTAAGGGGGTCATTTGCTCACCTATAATGTCTGATGTTATTTGTATAACGGAAGTCCAATAGCGTTGAATGCCAGGACAGCCCCATGCCAGGTGAAGAAAATCAGCGTTGGCAAATGCGCATCTCTCGCAATGGGCTGAAGCTTCCGGATGGTGTCTGTGTTTCCTGACTGGGGTGTAGTATGTTTGGTGCACAAAGTTAAAGTGTATTAGCTTATATCGAGAATTTAGCGCTACCTTTTGAGTCTGTCGAAGAATATAGGCCCAGTCTTCCTCATTAATCGGTTCTTGGATAGCCGATTCCCACTTTCGTTGCACTTTAGGTTGAAGTTTCCGGGTGTCTCTTAACAGAGTTTTGTACAGGGTTGACACCAGTCTACCTTCACCTTGTGCTAAATTGTGCTATGTAACAGATCCCACGTAGGGGGTTGCTTAGGGAATGTGGGGAATAACCTCTGAAGGGTGTGGCAGAGTCTAAAATAGAGAAAGACATCCAGGGATGTGTTCCCTCCTCTGTCTTTAGCCATTTGAGGGGTTAGAAAGGTGCCCTCTGGGAAGAGGTCTCCCAGCGATTTTATCCCTATTTTATCTATCCATATCAGGAATACTCTTTCATTTGTGAGGGGGATGCCGGGGATGAATTTTATCGGTAACAGGGGGGAAAATCGTATAGCCACTCCGTATTCGCTAGCAATCTTCTTCCATATCGCATATGTGGATAGGACTGTGTTCACCGTTTTATGCGGCACGGGAACGTGGCTTATTATGACTGCAGCTAGCAGATCGGGGGAAGCTAGGGCCGGTTCCACTTGCACATGTGGTCTGATGTAGTGGGTTGAATACCAGTGACTTAGGAATTGGGCTTGGGCTGCCCAGTAGTATTTCTCTATATCGGGGAGAGCCAGGCCTCTGCTTGATATCGGTAGTGTAAGTGTGTTGTACGCTACCCGCGCTGGTTTCCCCGCCCATAGCAACTCTAGGATCAAGCTCTTGATTTTTGATAAGAAGGATTTGGGGAGGAGTAGCGGGATATTCATAAAGAGATACAGAAGTTTAGGGGGAATAACCATTTTTGTCAGTGAGGTCCTGCCCCACAGCGTCAGTGGTAGAGATTTCCATCTCTGGATACGTTCTTGTAAAAGCTGCAGTGTAGTTATATAATTGTCTCTAAATATCTCGTGATGGCTTCGTGACATATTGATCCCCAAATAGCGCACCTTCGAGTTTTCCCATTTAAACCTGTGGTCATCTGCAAACTCTGAAGTGCAGGGGGCAAGGGGGAACACTATCGATTTGGAGTGGTTGGTTTTGAGGCCTGACATTGACCCAAATTTTATCACCTCTCGCATTACAGGGTTGAGATTGGTTTGGGGGTCACTGATAAACAGCATGACGTCGTCAGCATATAAAGAGACGATTAATCTGTGAGGACCCAGCTTTAACCCTCGACGTAGCTGCTCGGCTCTCAGCCTTGAGGCCAGGGGTTCCATCACTAGGGCAAAGATAAGGGCCGAGAGTGGGCAACCCTGGCTCGTTCCGCGCTCCAGTGTGATCCCTGTGGATCTGGTACTCCCTAGTGTGATGTATGAGCGTGGTTCGTTATATAACAGAGCTACTAGTTTCAGGAAGAAGTTACCCAGACCCATCTGCCTTAGTGTTGCGAACATGAAGGGCCACTCTACTGAATCAAACGCCTTCTCGGCATCTAACAGAACTGCTATTGCCTGTTGCGTCGGGTCCAGGGCCTCAATGACCCCAAATAGTCTCCTGATGCCATAAGTTGTACTACACCCTGGGATGAACCCGGCTTGGTCGCCCAGCACCAGAGCCGGCATCAAGGGAAGTAATCTGGTCGCCAGAATTTTAGCTAGGATTTCGTTGTCTAAATTAATTAGTGAGATCGGCCTGTACGATGCGCAATTTTCTGTAGGTTTGCCAGCTTTGTGCAACATCATTACGTTAGCCTCACGCATCGTGGGAGGGAGTTTCCCTCGCTCCACCGCCTCTCCATAGACTTGAAGAAGAAGGGGGGCCACCATTTCCACGTGTGCTTTATAGAACTCACCATTGAGTCCATCAGGTCCGGGGGCTTTGGTGTTAGGCAAAGATTTGATTGCTGCCTGAATTTCTTCGAGTGATATGGGCGCGTTCAAGGGTTCGCGCAGGTCTTGGCTCACCCAGTATAGTTCAGTGTCATTGAGGTACTCTTGTATCACGTTGGGATCTGAAGCACCTTTTGAGCTATACAGGTTTTGATAGAATTCTCGGAATGCGTTGGAGATCTCTTCTTCTGTGTAAACCCTCTGACCTTGCGCATCCTCGATATATTCAATGCGGGATGGAACTTTATCTATCGTTAGAAGCCGGGCCAGCAGTGCACCTGGTTTTTGCCCTTCTCCGTACTGTCTGATCTGTTGCCTGCGACCCAGGAATTTCAATTCTCGGTCCGCTGTCTCCCTGAACCCCAAGAGTTCTTCTTTGAGCTCGGCTTGAGTGCGTGGATCTGGAGCATTGGAGAATTTGTGCTCTAGTTCCTTCAGACGAAGCTCTTTACTGAATAATTCCCCCCGGATCAATTTTAATAAACTATTTTCTTTTGCCAGGCAAATTCCTCGTACATAGCACTTGAGCGTTTCCCAGATGGTACATGCCGATTCGACTGAGTCTTGGTTGATTTCCAGGAAAGAGACTATTTCTTGTCGCAGTTCTGCTGCAAATACGGCGTCTGTGAGTGAACCGGGTTTGAACCGCCAATTGAGGCCAGGTACTGCGACGCCCGCCAGGGTAACCTCTAGCACAACCATCGAATGGTCGGAGTAAGATCTTGGTAGTATATGGCACGCTCCCCATTTGAATGGGCTATGGGAGGATGCCAGGATATAATCGATCGTGGAACTGGTGTTGTGCACGGCTGATCAGAAGGTGTAGTCCCTGCTGTCTCGGTTGTGTCTTCTCCACATGTCAGATAGATTAAAGGTCTGACAAATCTCTCGAACCTGAGTACTGGCCTTGGATGGGGTTCCCGATGTATTGTGGGATTTGTCGAGTCTGGGATCGAGTGGAGTATTGAGGTCCGCACCCCACACCACAGTCGTCGCGTTGGTCACGTCTAGATGGGACATTATCCAGTTGAAATTATCAGTTCCATCTGTGTTCGGTGCGTACGAGTTCACAATCACCACCTCTTTCCCCGCGATTATTCCTTTCACCATTAGGGCCCTGCCCTCAGTATCTTTCTTTGACTCAATGAAGCTGAAATTAGTTCTCTTGTCGATCAGGATCGCGACACCTCTGGCGAATGAGGAGTAGGATGAGAAGTATGGCATCCCCATGATCTGGCCCAATGTTGTTCCGACGAGGGCAGCAGATGAGTCTCTTGGAGTATCGCTATGTTAATTTTGTGTCTTCGAAGATATTGAAGAATTCTCCTCATTTTCATAGACTGGTTACTGCCACGTATGTTCCAGGTGGCGATTTTCAACGTTGCCGATGCCATCTAGAGGGGTCAATGTAATCATGTCGAGCCGGGACTCGCGGGATTAACTGGAGTCGCATTCCATAGAGGAAAAGGGAGGACTTGACAGTTGTTAGGTACATAGTTCTTCGTGTGACTGTTGTGGAACGGGGGTATGCGGGTTGTGGCGGTTTTGCTGAACTAACTTCCCTCCCCTGCACGGGCAACCCCCAACTGGCCCGTGATGAACAATCCCATGTTAACAGTACAACTTGCATTGCTGTGCTCGGGGAGCAGGTGGCCCTCCAAGAGGAGGCTGGCTCCCTTCTTCGGATGCAATATTGATCTGTGGTGGTTGTTTCTAGACAACCATGAAGTCTCGTGCCGCCGCTTTCGGTATCCTATGGGTATATTTTACGGCGGGTTTCTTCTTGGTCTGTCGCCCCTTTGTGGTCTTCCGTTAAGTGTGGCGGGTCTACAGCCGGAGCGATCTAGGTAGTCGCTTGTCTCCTCTGGGGTGTTAAAAAACTGAGTCGTGACCTTGTGTTGAATACAGAGTTTGGCCGGGAAGAGCATGGAATATTGGATCTGGTCCTCTTGTAACCTGCGCTTCACTGCTGTAAACGATCTTCTTTGCATTTGGACTGCTTGGGAGAAGTCCGGGAAAAACTGGATCTTGTCGCCATCTTATTGGAGATCCCCTTTTTCCCTAGCCGCCCTTAGAATAGTATCTCGATCCTTATAGTTGAGCAATCTCGCTATGATTGGGCGGGGATTTGCCCCCGGGATCGGTCTGGCGTTGGGAACTCGATGAGCTCTCTCCACGACAAACAGTTTCTCTGTACCAAAGAGGTCCATACATAACTTTTCAACGTAGTCTTCCAGTTTCGCGGTGAGTTGTTGTTCTCTAACTCCCACAATCCTGATGTTGTTGCACCGAGAGCGGCCTTCCAAATCCTCGTTATTCGCGTTTACTGCTTTGATTTGCACTTCCAGGGAGGCCACTCTGGATGTCAGGGCCACTGCACCAACGTCGAGGTCAGACACTCTCTGCTCGACTGTGTCCAGTCTGTCAGCGTGTTTGTCCAGCCGGTGCTGGAGTAGGTCGACTTTGGACGAGAGTGCGTCGAGTTTGCTTCCCAAACCTCCAATCCCGGCCTTAAATTCAAGGAGGATTTCCCTGATGTCGAACCCGTGGGTCTCCTCTTCATCCTGGGCTGCAACCTGGATGGGAGACTGCGCTCTGCTGTTCGAGGAGGTTGCTTTGGTCGTGGAGCTACTCTCGAAGTTCAGCTTTTTTTGAGATCTGTCAGTTTTCTTCGAGGTCGCCATTGGTGCCTGCCTTGTGGGAGCCAGGGGGCAGAGGGAGGCAGGTCAGGGGTCCAGGGGCGCCCGGCTTGTCGTTTCTCCAGTGGTGTGACTTTTCTGGGGAGGCGCGTTATTGACCAGGCTTCATGAGGAGTTCAGAGTAGTTGCTTTGAAGGCTGTGCGGGGTGGTGTGTCTTTTCCGCGTCTCGAGTTCAGAAGGGATGTGGACGGTGGTAACCGCTTGATCTCGGCTGTTACCGTGTGGGTCTGCCGAGTAGGGCGTCTGCAGGGTGTCCCAGAGCTCACCACTTAGATTTTGGTTGCCCGCTGTGATTTTCGGTCAGGGGCGCACCTCCCCGGGTCGTTGCAGCGCTGTAAGTCTTGCCGTTGGGCTGGTGTCGGGGATTCACATGGGGTCTCTTTTGTGAGTGAGTGCTTGTGAAGGCGGGGGGCGCTGGGTTTGCCTGCTGATCCTCCGTGGGCGTTATATACAGCTTGCTATCGGCTAAGCAGCGCGCCCGTAGGAGGCCCCGGGTTGCGCCACCCTGAATATGGCTTTCCGCTGTGTTGTTTACTGTTCATGTGGGCCTGGACTCATGGATCCCCACGCTCTTGCGCTTTTCCATACACTGAATGTCATTCGGGAGAGCCGGGGATCCACCTGGGACCCTTCACGCGTGCGAGGGTGCGCGGGGCGCGCACACCTGTTCTTCGGCGGTGTTCGGAGAATCCTCTGACGCGGCCTGCTCGCCCGTGTTGGTTCTCCCAGGACTCTGCAGGATTTTCCTTCGTCTCGGCAGCTCCGCGCCCGCCGATTCCCCGGGGGGCCAGTGCACCGGTGGGGCTCAGCTGGCGCCGCCCGATCGACTCCCTCGGGTCTCAGGCCCGCTCTGCCGCCAGCAGTCTTCCTCGCGCGGGCTCCTCTGCACCTGGCCTGTGACTGTGCTTTGCTCGCACAGGGATGAGGAGGGGGGGAGCTCTTCACCGTCAAGGGACCGGGACTTGGCGTCCGAGGGTCGACAGATGAAATACCACGTTCTGCGCGGATTCGCTTTGGCTACAAACCGGAGGCGACTGCGGACACTTTGCACACCACAGATGCTTCGATTAGTCAGGATTTTAGGGGAGCTCCACGGAGCTCACAGGGAGGCCGCCATCTTGGACGGCTCTCTAGCGCCCTCTCGACCCTGTTACTTGGTTTATGATATACCAAGACTGAGCTGTGTTCTTAGAGGCCAAGGAATTTAACATAATATTACCATCAGTTTGATAAAGTTTGGCCCTCACGCCTCTTACCCAGTTTCTGTACTTGGTTTTAATATGAGAGAGAACGGCTGCTCGCATATCTTGTGGGAGCTTAAGAGCAGCCCTCCTGTCTGCCCGAAGCGTGGCTTTTCTGGATCTGATTTCATGATCGAATATATGCAAATGAGGTATTTGCTTCTGTTTTGTACAACTGAACCTGGTTGGAACAGTTGAATTAAATCATGGTATACTACATCCGCAGGGCAAAGGCCCTCTTTTCCACTATTCAATTCTGCATAATAGCAATTCCTGAAGGCTGCCAGGGATGTCTCAGTCCATCTTAATCTGTTCCTGGCAGGATTTACCTTAAAGGAGCCCATAATAGAAATGGGTTTTACTTGGGAAACAAAAGAGTTTGAGGTCCAGATCATATGTAACATATTATGGTCACTCACTTCTGTGTCAATTATTTTAAATGCTGTGACATTGTTTAACATGTGTGCATTGACATACATAAAATCAATAGTTCCTTCGCTCCTACTACGATGCCAGGTAGATCTAGATGGAATATCCTGAGGAAATGCTCCATTTAACATGAACAGGTTTCGAGACTCGAGGAAACTTGTCCACTTCTGAATGCAAATTCTTTCAGGTTGACATGGAGGACCCAAACAGTGCAAATTTAAGTCACCAGCTAGGAGGATGAGATCAGTGTGGCCCTCAAGCATACCAATAGTAAAGGCCTTGGTCACAGACTCGAGGAAACTATCATCAGAGATACCCAAAGGATTCCAATAGATATGTATAGCAGCACAAGAGAAATTTTCCCCTAAGATTTTTGTCATTTGTAACAAGGCACTTGGGAATACCATGGTTCGATTTTTAGGGATGAAGACTGCTTAACAGCCATCAACAAACCAGATGTAGGGTGCCCCCAAGAACCTTTCACTGCTGGTGTCAAGAGGACATCATAGTTGTTCCATGATGGGACACTAAGAAACCAGGATTCTTGCAACATAATGACATCATGATCCAGTAGCAGCACATTCCTATTATTCAGAAAATGTCTATTTCCTCTAGAATTCCAACTGATGAAAGACAAAGCACATTTTACAGATTCATGATGCTAACATTGACTACTTTTGGGATCACAAATGCATGTATGGGAGATCGATTCTTGTTTTTTATTTATTGGTTGATTTAGGTGAGAAACCTGTTGACAATTTACTAAAGAGTCTGATGGCTCAGACATAGTGTGGAGGGTGAAACCCAATTTAGAAAGTTGTGATTTTACAGCCCAAATTGTGTTTACCACAATTCTCGAATTGATCCACAGATTTACAGAAGTGCGATTTGATTGATTAATGAATTCCACAAGCTCGATATCAATTGTGCCAATGTCATCAAGTTAGGAATCTCACCAAAAATTGCGAGAACAGAGGCACGAATGAGATTATATTGTTTGGCTGGTGCAGGCATGCAACTAAGAGGCCGATTCATGGAATAATTAGCGCGGCGCAAGTGGGCAAAAACGTGCGAATCGCAGTGGAATAGCGAAAATCGCAGTGAACGTGCGAAAATCGCACGAATAGCAGCGCACGTCGATTCATGGAAGGCCGTGCGCGAGAAAACCAGCGGATGTGCGATAAAAAGTGCGCGGCGCACGTTAGCGCACAGGCCATCTAACAGCGTGCGCCAGGTCACAGCGAAAATCGCACAGGCCACAGCGAAATTCGCACATAGCGCGGCGCACGCAATAAAAGTAGGCGGAACACGGGCGTAACACTCGGAATGGGGAACAACTTGCCAAAACGTGGGCGTCACGGGGGAAGTACAGGGCACAAGTGCGCGGAACGCCCACACGCTCGCCTACAACACGTATTCATGGAATAGAATAGGGGAAAAAAGCGCACGCTCAAACCAGCGCACAGGCACAAACACGACCGCCACAAGAAAGGAGGCGGTAGCGTCTCTGCGGCTGTAAGAAATGTACGCCAAAAGGTGCGCCAACAAATAGCACCTATATACTGCCATGATGAATGTCCCATACTGTGGCCCTCCAGGAAAAATGACGTGCAAAGGGGTACCCACAAACACGGACACCCGCTGACAAAAAATACGTGTGCATGTATACCGGGGTGCGCGGGAAGTGTCACACGCGATTTGCAGGGTACGTGCATCACAGGGGTTCGCGTGAAGTTATTCACGCGATCGGGCCTGGGGGAGCGGGCTACGTGTATTACAGGGGTTCGCGTGAAGTTCCACACGCGATCGGGCCTGGGGGAGCGGGCTTCGTGTATTACAGGGGTTCGCGTGAAGTTCCTCACGCGATCGGGCCTGGGGGAGCGGGCTACGTGTATAACAGGGGTTCGCGTGAAGTTCCTCACGCGATCGGGCCTGGGGGAGCGGGCTACGTGTATTACAGGGGTTCGCGTGAAGTTCCTCACGCGATCGGGCCTGGGGGAGCGGGCTTCGTGTATTACAGGGGTTCGCGTGAAGTTCCACACGCGATCGGGCCTGGGGGAGCGTGCTACGTATATTTCAGGGGTTCGCGTGAAGTTTCACACGCGAATAGCCTGGGCGCGTGAATTTGAGGGGTGCGCGGGAAGTTCCTCACGCGATCGGGCCTGGGGGAGCGGGCTACGTGTATTACAGGGGTTCGCGGGAACTTCCACACGCGAATAGCCTGGGCGCGTGTATTTCTGGGGTGCGCGGGAAGTTCCACACGCGAATAGCCTGGGCGCGTGTATTTCAGGGGTGCGCAGGAAGTTCCACACGCGAATAGCCTGGGCGCGTGTATTTCAGGGGTGCGCGGGAAGTTCCACACGCGAATAGCCTGGGCGCGTGTATTTCAGGGGTGCGCGGGAAGTTCCACACGCGAATAGCCTGGGCGCGTGTATTTCAGGGGTTCGCGGGAAGTTCCAAACGCGAATAGCCTGGGCGCGTGTATTTCAGGGGTGCGCGGGAAGTTCCACACGCGAATAGCCTGGGCGCGTGTATTTCAGGGGTGCGCGGGAAGTTCCACACGCGAATAGCCTGGGCGCGTGTATTTCAGGGGTGCGCGGGAAGTTCCACACGCGAATAGCCTGGGCGCGTGTATTTCAGGGGTGCGCGGGAAGTTCCACACGCGAATAGCCTGGGCGCGTGTATTTCAGGGGTGCGCGGGAAGTTCCACACGCGAATAGCCTGGGCGCGTGTATTTCAGGGGTGCGCGGGAAGTTCCACACGCGAATAGCCTGGGCGCGTGTATTTCAGGGGTTCGCGGGAAGTTCCACACGCGAATAGCCTGGGCGCGTGTATTTCAGGGGTGCGCGGGAAGTTCCACATGTGATTTGACAGTGTGGCTCCTCCCAGGTGTACCCTGTACACCCTCCACGGCCCCTGCAGGCAGCCCACACCACAGGGGACTACCCTGCATCCCTGGTCATGTCCCGCAGGCAGCCCACCCAACATGGGCATGCCCCCCAGCAAAGGCACATGTCTCCTTGAACTAATGAACACCAACACATGTCCCCTTGCACCCCCACCCCCCAGCACTGTGGGGCACCTGCCAGCAGGCCCCCACCCATGTCCAACTCATGTCTCCCACCACCCCCAAACCCCAGCCACCAGGGTCACCCTCCACCAGGGCCCCACTCATGTCTCCCACCACCCCCACCCCCCAGCACTGTGGGGCACCTGCCAGCAGGCCCCCACCCATGTCCAACTCATGTCTCCCACCACCCCCAAACCCCAGCCACCAGGGTCACCCTCCACCAGGGCCCCACTCATGTCTCCCACCACCCCCACCCCCCAGCACTGTGGGGCACCTGCCAGCAGGCCCCCACCCATGTCCAACTCATGTCTCCCACCACCCGCAAACCCCAGCCACCAGGGTCACCCTCCACCAGTGCCCCACTCATGTCTCCCACCACCCCCACCCCCCAGCACTGTGGGGCACCTGCCAGCAGGCCCCCACCCATGTCCAACTCATGTCTCTCACCACCCCCACCCCCCAGCACTGTGGGGCACCTGCCAGCAGGCCCCCACCCATGTCCAACTCATGTCTCCCACCACCCCCAAACCCCAGCCACCAGGGTCACCCTCCACCAGGGCCCCACTCATGTCTCCCACCACCCCACCCCCCAGCACTGTGGGGCACCTGCCAGCAGGCCCCCACCCATGTCCAACTCATGTCTCCCACCACCCCCAAACCCCAGCCACCAGGGGCACCCTCCACCAGGCCCCCACTCATGTCACCCACCACCCCCACACCCCAGCAGTGCAGGGTCACCCTCCACCAGGCCCCCACTCATGTCTCCCACCACCCCCACACCCCAGCCACCAGGGGCACCCTCCACCAGGCCCCCACTCATGTCACCCACCACCCCCACCCCCCAGCCACCAGGGTCACCCTCCACCAGGGCCCCACTCATGTCTCCCACCACCCCCACCCCCCAGCACTGTGGGGCACCTGCCAGCAGGCCCCCACCCATGTCCAACTCATGTCTCCCACCACCCGCAAACCCCAGCCACCAGGGTCACCCTCCACCAGTGCCCCACTCATGTCTCCCACCACCCCCACCCCCCAGCACTGTGGGGCACCTGCCAGCAGGCCCCCACCCATGTCCAACTCATGTCTCTCACCACCCCCACCCCCCAGCACTGTGGGGCACCTGCCAGCAGGCCCCCACCCATGTCCAACTCATGTCTCCCACCACCCCCAAACCCCAGCCACCAGGGTCACCCTCCACCAGGGCCCCACTCATGTCTCCCACCACCCCCACCCCCCAGCACTGTGGGGCACCTGCCAGCAGGCCCCCACCCATGTCCAACTCATGTCTCCCACCACCCCCAAACCCCAGCCACCAGGGGCACCCTCCACCAGGCCCCCACTCATGTCACCCACCACCCCCACACCCCAGCAGTGCAGGGTCACCCTCCACCAGGGCCCCACTCATGTCTCCCACCACCCCCACCCCCCAGCACTGTGGGGCACCTGCCAGCAGGCCCCCACCCATGTCCAACTCATGTCTACCACCACCCCCACCCCCCAGCCACCAGGGTCACCCTCCACCAGGCCCCCACTCATGTCACCCACCACCCCCACACCCCAGCAGTGCAGGGTCACCCTCCACCAGGGCCCCACTCATGTCTCCCACCACCCCCACCCCCCAGCACTGTGGGGCACCTGCCAGCAGGCCCCCACCCATGTCCAACTCATGTCTACCACCACCCCCACCCCCCAGCCACCAGGGTCACCCTCCACCAGGGCCCCACTCATGTCTCCCACCACCCCCACCCCCCAGCACTGTGGGGCACCTGCCAGCAGGCCCCCACCCATGTCCAACTCATCTCTCCCACCACCCCCAAACCCCAGCCACCAGGGTCACCCTCCACCAGTGCCCCACTCATGTCTCCCACCACCCCCACCCCCCAGCACTGTGGGGCACCTGCCAGCAGGCCCCCACCCATGTCCAACTCATGTCTCTCACCACCCCCACCCCCAGCACTGTGGGGCACCTGCCAGCAGGCCCCCACCCATGTCCAACTCATGTCTCCCACCACCCCCAAACCCCAGCCACCAGGGTCACCCTCCACCAGGGCCCCACTCATGTCTCCCACCACCCCCACCCCCCAGCACTGTGGGGCACCTGCCAGCAGGCCCCCACCCATGTCCAACTCATGTCTCCCACCACCCCCAAACCCCAGCCACCAGGGGCACCCTCCACCAGGCCCCCACTCATGTCACCCACCACCCCCACACCCCAGCAGTGCAGGGTCACCCTCCACCAGGGCCCCACTCATGTCTCCCACCACCCCCACCCCCCAGCACTGTGGGGCACCTGCCAGCAGGCCCCCACCCATGTCCAACTCATGTCTACCACCACCCCCACCCCCCAGCCACCAGGGTCACCCTCCACCAGGCCCCCACTCATGTCACCCACCACCCCCACACCCCAGCAGTGCAGGGTCACCCTCCACCAGGGCCCCACTCATGTCTCCCACCACCCCCACCCCCCAGCACTGTGGGGCACCTGCCAGCAGGCCCCCACCCATGTCCAACTCATGTCTACCACCACCCCCACCCCCCAGCCACCAGGGTCACCCTCCACCAGGCCCCCACTCATGTCACCCACCACCCCCACACCCCAGCAGTGCAGGGTCACCCTCCACCAGTGCCCCACTCATGTCTCCCACCACCCCCACCCCCCAGCACTGTGGGGCACCTGCCAGCAGGCCCCCACCCATGTCCAACTCATGTCTCTCACCACCCCCACCCCCCAGCACTGTGGGGCACCTGCCAGCAGGCCCCCACCCATGTCCAATCCATGCCCCCCTGCACCTGGGTCCCAACATTCCCCAATCATGTCCGTAATGCCCATCCTCCCCTGCCAAAAGGCCCAACCAACTATCACACCCACCCACATATCAAAGGCAATTACATGTTACACCCCCAATGTAAATAATGCAATTTAACACATGTCTGTCACACACAATGGCTGCAAGTGAATGACAAAACACCCAACATGACATGCCTGAAAGCAATGAGATGATACGACACATTGAAGATTAAAAAAATAATATGTATTGAACAGCAAATAAGAAAAAACACAAAGCAAATCAAACAAAACAAGATGAATGTCCAAGAAAAAATTATGAAAAATTAAAATAAGCCAATCAAGAAGATAATCCTGGGTCCATGAGCCCTACCAAATTAAACCTAACTGACTACTAACTAAAAAGGGAACTATATACAAAAAAGTGGTGCATTGTCCAATCGCAACCAAAAAGAAATTCAAAAAAACAAAGGAAACCTAACCCTAACTATACAACTATATACAAAGGCAGCGGGCTATTCGGACGGCTCACTGGTTGTTGTCATGGGCCAGGGCATCCTCGAACTCCTGGTCAATGGCTTGGAGGCGGGCATGTTCCCTGGCCCCGAGGTCCCGCAGGGATAACGCAGTGTCAAGCTCAAACTCCCTGCGAAGACCCTCGAGGCACTCAGCCCGCCTCAGCGCCCTCCGCATGGAGTCCTCCGCCCTGACCATCGTGAGCCGTTCCTCCTCTGCCCGCTGCCGCTCCGCACCTATCCGCTGGCACAACCTCTCCCACACGGAAGCCACTCCCATTCCAGGGTTCTCCTGCCCTCCGGCCGATGCCTGCACCCCTGATGTTGATGGCCCCGAGCCATGATGCCTCCCACGTTGAGCCTGCTGCTGCCTCCGACGCAACTGCCTGTGCCAGCACGACGGCATCCAGGCTGATGGAAACCACCGACGCCGTCGTGCACGTGCCCTGCCCGATGATGCCATCACATCCTCCATCTGCTGGGGTCCAGTTGCTCTGGTGTCCACCCCTGCTGGATCTCTGACTCCCGACTGTGGCAGGGATGGGATCCCCACCGAGCTGGCTGCATTGGTCGGGGCAGGTCCACAGGGGGCCCTGGTGGCATCTGGGCTGGAAGACGGCAAGGAGAACGACTGGTGGATAGCCTGCACAGAGGAGGAGAGGGCCGCCACATTGGCCAACACATGCAGGAAACCCCCGAACATGGCCGATCCCAATTGGGCCACGTCGGCACGGTGCACTTCGTGATGACGTGCGTGCTCCTCCCGGGAAGCACGCACGGCATCACGAATCGCAGCCGTGCGCAACGCGACCCCAATCAGGACCTTCTCCGCACGGCCAGGGGTTCCCACGTCCGCAGGTGGAGGGGAGTCAGGTGACATGGACATCCCCTCTACCTGCGGACAGGCCTGGGACGGGGCATCCCTGCTGGTGCATGGTGGTGCACTCACAGGGTCAGGGACAGCGACATGCACAGGCCCCTCCACGGTGACCTGTGCTGCCTCCTGCCCCTGGCCCTGGACTGCACCACTTGCACCAGCAGGGATGCCCCCACCAGGCCCCATGTGTGCCCCAGTGGCGGCCTCCTCCTCCTCTGTGCAAACCACCAACCTGGATGGCTCCTCACCGTCTCCCACCGTAGCAGGCCCCTGTGGGGGCTCACCCACCCCTTCCGCTGCAGCCGTGGGGGCATCCCCGCCGCCTTGCTCCACAGCGCCGTCTCTGCCCTCTTCTTCACTAGCCGCTGCGTAGAGGGAGACAAAGAACACAAGCATCAGGGCACTGTACAATGGTCCCCTAGACAGGAAGCAATAGCAGATGAGCACCACTGTCAAAGTACACTTCCATCATGTCCCTCCACAACACATGGGCCAGTCCAGGCAAAACACACACAGTAACAGGCATGGTGCATGCCATGGACATTTCCATGCATGTCCAATGGACTCTTGAAACATTCAATGATATGTAACTCACATGCATCATGCCTCATGCCCATCACATGCACACACTTCACCTCAGTCACATCCATCTGGCCCCAAACACACCAAACACAGCGGATACAAGGGTAATTTTGCTGCTTTACTGAATCTCTGCATTGTCACACACATGTGTCATGCATCCATGGCATGCACAAGTCACAGACACGCAGGTCAGGCACACAGACATGGCTACCATATATGTACCTGGCATCAGCACCCATCCCTCACCCCCACCCATGTTCAGGTACAGAGACTGGCATGCTCTCATGTTCATAATCTGATTAGGGCTCCCCATGCGGCATTTCAACACATGCAACAACCATGTGCATCACACATCACTGGTCGCACATGCATTACCATGATGTCCCTGCACACATACATGCATACATGGGCTATGGCACACATACAGGCAAGTATCATAGAACCAGCACACCGCAACATGCCCTGTCTCACACAGTAATGCATGGACACTTACCGCTCAACTCCAGACGGGCCTCCCTCTCAAGGATCTGGGCGTGGAGCGCTGGGCGTACGCGTTCCAGGACCCTCATCTGGATGGTACTCATGCGGCCCCGGCCCCCCTCCACGAGGCGCCGGGCCTTCACAAGGGTCCTGGACCTCAAGTCCTCCCAGCGCTTCTTGATCTTCAGGACGTCGCGGGTTGCCACCCCCTCCGCGTTGATGGCAACCACACAGTCAGCCCAGATCCTCTGCCGTCCTTCCTTGCTGGCGCGGGACGATCCAAAGAGGGCATCATACTGCCCCAGGACATGCTCCACCAGGACACCAACTTCGGTGACAGTGAAGCTGGTGCCCCTCTGCCCCTCTGGCCTGGGGTTGCCACTGGTGCCAGATGTGGAAGTGCCCGACATGGCAACCCCAGAGGCAGGTGTGGGTGGGCAACTGGGTCCTGGGGCTGGGCTGTGGAGCGATGTAATACCAGTCGGGAGTCTTCAGTTCCAGCAGGGGTGGACACAGCAACTGGACCCCTGCAGATGGCTGATGTGCAGGCACCAAATGGCAGGGCACGGTGGCAGCAGGCAGGCAGGCAGGCAGGCAGCAGCAGATGGCACGTGGGAGGCTGCTCGGGGCACTGGGGGGCAGTAACTCGGCCTTCTGGGCAGGAGCGTGGGCTTCCGTGTGTTTTCGCGTGGCCAGCTTGATACGGAGTGATTTGGCACGTGAAAATCCTGCACGTCAGCGTGAAATCCGAGGAAAGGCCCTTAGCGCGTAAGCGTGTCAGCACGCATACGCGATTCTATTGGACCAGAGTCCCTCAGCGCGTAAGCGCGTCTGTGACGTGACCCGCACGGGTGTTCCCCACTCAGGACGTGATGACGGGGCACACGTGGAGATACTGCACGTCAGAGTGTCATCGCGTGTAATTGGACAAAAGTGCGCGTACACGCGATTGGCCTATGTACGTGTATTTAATGGGTGCGCGGCCACTTACACACGCAAGTACGTCAGCGAACCTGTATCCCGTGGTGCGTGTGAATTTCCACACGCTATTGGACTGGCAACAGGATTCCAGGGCTGCGCGGGTCACACGCTGTATCCCGTGGTGCGTGTGAATTTCCACACGCTATTGGACTGGCAACAGGATTCCAGGGCTGCGCGGGTCACACGCTGTATCCTGTGGTGCGTGTGAATTTCCACACGCTATTGGACTGGCAACAGGATTCCAGGGCTGCGCGGGTCACGCGCTGTATCCCGTGGTGCGTGTGAATTTCCACACGCTATTGGACTGGGAACAGGATTCCAGGGCTGCGCGGGTCACACGCTCGCCTAGAACACGCGCTAAGCATAAATTGCGGACTTTAACAATAACAAGCTCAGACGCCAGGATGAACATACCGTTCCTAGCAGCAGTGGCAGTGGGCTACCAAAGGAGGAGGAGGAGGATAGTCAGGGCCAGAATATTCACACCCAGAACCAGCCTTTTCGGGATGCCTGATGACCAGGTGTATGGGAGGTACAGGTTTCCACCACACATCATACTGGACCTGGTGACTGAGTGGGAGGATGACCTCACATCACCCACCCTGTGCTCCCAAGCACTCAGCCCCCTGGAGAAGGTCCTCAATGTACTGCACTTCTTAGCCACTGGATCATTTCAGCGGACAAGTGCCATAGTGGGTGGGGTGTCACAGGCCACCCAGTCACGCTGCCTACACCAGGTCTTGAACATCATGACTGCACGCCCATCAGTCCGCAGGCACATATACCTGCCCAGAACACCTGCAGAAAGGCATGCTGCCGCCCTGGATTTTTACGCAGTGGCACGATTCCCCAAAGTGCTAGGTGCCATCGACTGCACCCATGTGGCTCTACGTCCCCCCAGGGCATCTGAGCACATCTATAGGAACCGCAAGCACTGGCATTCCATCAACGTGCAGTTAGCATGCAATGCCAAGGGAATCATCACCTCAGTATATGCCAACTATCCCGGCTCCACCCACGACAGCTTCATTTACCGAATGTCCACCCTAAGCCGGGACCTAGAAGCTGGGCGGCATGGCGATACATGGCTGCTTGGTGAGTATGTATGCCACTGCACATGCATGCATGTTGGATACTGAGCAAGGTCACAACCTCACCAATGATACCAATCCCCACCTCCACAGGGGACAGTGCCTACCCTCTCAGCCCCCACATGATGACGCCAATTCGGAACCCCACCACGCCACCCCAGGTAAGATTTAACACAGCCCACATTACAACCAGGGGCATAGTGGAGCGCACATTCGGAGTGCTGAAGTCACGCTTTCGCTCCCTTGACCGTTCTGGCGGGCAGCTGTTATACGCTCCCCCAGTAGTGTGCAGGATCATAGTGGCAGCATGTGTCCTGCACAACGTTGCAACACGCCGGGGCCTGGCCGTGGACATGGTGGTGGCCCCACATCCCCAACCACATGCACAGCCGCTGCGCATGGGAGGGGAAAGGGCACGGGGGGAGGCAGCCCGTACACAGCTAGTGGCTAATTACTTCACATAGAAATCACACCCCTGTTGAGTGCACACTGCCCTGGCACATTCCATCTGACAATCAATGATGACTCAACCTGACACTGATCCTGAATGTGTGGAGAATGAACCGGGAATTCCATGTCAGCCTGAGATTGTTCACCTGGAAGTGTCACAATGTGTGCATCCCTACCCACACAGACACCACCAATGCAGTTTTGTGAAGTTACACATTGAAGCAGCTAAAATGAATACCCACTTGCAAAATGCAACAAGAGGACAGTGCCATGTCAGCCAACCCAACCCCAGCACTGCCACACGACACACCGTGCCATGTCATGCTAATTGCAGGTAAACAAAGTAATCCCCACAACATGACATCACTCTCACTATGTACAGTGGCACTATTAGAAACCTGCAACACCTGAAATGCTCACAGCAATGCCGGACCAACAACATACTTGAGCACGTAGTACCATTAACATGACATCAAAAATGTTACATATTAGTAGTCTCACCACCTGGAAATGCCTGCACTCCCACCACTACCAACTGTGCAGTGTTGGCGCCATGTAGAGTTGTAGGTGCACTGCTGCCAACATGGTCCCCATCGCCAGACTAGAGGTCCTTGTGTGGACTTGAGGAAGGGACCTGCAAATTGGGAGGTAGACACAGAAGAAGAGTTACACATCAATGCAACATGCAGTGTACAACACAACAGCAATATGCACTATGAATGTATACACAGTATTGACTACAGACTGGCCACACAGCTCATGGGAGTCCAACGTCACTGTGTAATTCACTGTCACTTGGGCACACCCTTTGCAAGCCCATGGAAACGGGAAGCAGGAGGGGTGTGTGTGACTCAAACCCAAGCATCTGAACCAAATACATTACAAGCCTGCATGTGCCCAGCCACAATGCAGCTTATGCCCACAGGAACCACGGAAGCCAACAGATCGGAGCCAACAGATCGGAGCCAACAGATCGGAGCCAACAGATCGGAGCCAACAGATCGGAGCCAACAGATCGGAGCCAACAGATCGGAGCCAACAGATCGGAGCCAACAGATCCTCCCAAAAAAATTGGGAATAAAAGAAATCAAAATAAAAACAAAAATAAGAAACAATCAAAAATGGCCATTGATGGGCCCGGGGGGGTTGGGGAGGCCACCCAGGAGGTCCGAGGACAGGATGCACACCAGAACCCACCTGCGTGGATCCTGGGAAAATAAAACACCTCCATGGGCTCATGGCCCACACGGCTACCCTATTGTGGGAGTGTCACTGCTGTCGCTATTATCACCCTGTGCAGCTGCATCCGGAGGTGGTTGCACTATGGGAGGCAGCCCACGCAAGGCCCTAGTCTGCTCCTCCATGGCTGCAAGCATGCGGGTGTGGTAGGTCTGGTTCTGGAGGATGAGTGTGCGGAGGTCCCCATGCAACAACTCACGGGATGCCCGGACCTCCGCCCTCGTTGCCTGCATCTCAGCTGAGAGCGTACGGGTGAGACGCTCCAGCTGCTGTTCTGTCCTTTGGTGTGTTGAAGCCTCAAGCTCAACAAGAGTCGTCCTGAGGTGTAGGAGCTCCTGCCTCAGGGCTTCCCTGTGGCCCTGGGACTCAATGGAGATGGCCTCCTGCAGAGTCGCCAGTGCCGCCCGCCTGTCCCTGTTGGACCCCAACATGTCCTCCCTGTGTGACTGGCAGATGGAGTCAGTTGCCTGCTCTAGTCGCTCCATCAGCCTTTCTGGGGGGACAATGGAAGTGGCCACCCTATCCATGGCCTGAGCCATCATCTCGGATGATGCAGCCTGTTGGGTAGCCATACCGTAAATGGATTGCTCCCATGCGGTATTGCCAGGTGGCGTACGGCCACCACGTCGGCGGGCACCACACCTGTCTGGGGCAAGGCGAACTGTGCCTTGCTGTGCCGGCACTGCCTGAGGCTGCAGGACTGCATTCCCCCTCTGATCTGCTGGCCCAGGAACAGGATCAGATGTCGCGGAGTGTGACCCTGCATCCGTAACCACCGAAGGCGTAGCTGCCAACACTGACATCCCCATGGAGGGTACTGACCCTGGTGCAGGTGGGTGAGACAGAACAGAATCCCTCCCTGGAACACTCACCAGCGACGGCACGTAGGTCTCATCCGAATCAACACCTGAGTACAGCTCGGGGGAGGTGCAGCCAGAGACACCCCTTGAGAGCACGACCTGCAGCACTTGTGGGTTCTCCCCCACCACCACACCACGTCCCTCACTGGTGGTTGGTCGGCCCTGGGACACCTCCTGGGTCTGCACCATCTCCACAACCCCAGCAGTATCAGGTGCGTCTTCCCCTGCAAAGACATGAAAACAAAGTAATGGAAACAGGCATTAGCACCATGGCACACATTGAGGGCTGAGAAGCAAGAGAACCAGTACTTGATTGACATGTCCCACATGACTAAAACCCTCCCATGCATGCACCCTCACTGCGTATGAAGTGCAGGCAAACGGCACACACTGATGACACCAAGATGGAAGATGAACAAATTTTCTGCATGCTGCCTGGCAGTGGCATCACACATTGGCCTGTGATTGGCAGGTGAAACACACATGCCATCACACAGATGGCATGTACCATTGCTATTGAGTGAAGATGGAGAGGAGGGCAGCACCTATTCATTCAGTCCAGTTCCCGCATGTAATAGCTTTTCTGATTCTAACAGGTCAGATTTTTCACCTGGAGCTGCCAGTCTGTAATGGTCAAATTGCACAGGGACATGTGTGTACAAATGATATCCAGGTAACAAAGTCACTCCCCTTTACCATACCCATGTCAGACATGTGACTAGTGGACAGCGACATGCCTAGTGAAAGTGGTGGAATGCAAACAAACTGACTGAATGAACAGTGAAAAATAAGCAAATCTGTTGTGTCAAGGTGACACTTCAAGGGCAACTGGCGTGCAGTTGTGCTAGATGTCTACTGTTGGCAGAAGGGATACTGCTATGGCCAAATGCAGCTGCGCAGGAAGTATTGCATGAAGCACATGGCTGACCCATACGACTGAGGCACACACACTCTCTCCTGGCACCCAAACAGAAGCCCTCACACACACACCATGCACATGTATGACACACACATGCATGTGCACTCACCGGACAATGCCTCGTAATCAGCCAGATCTCCCACGCCTTGGATCTGTTCCTCCGTGACGTAGGTCCCAGCGACTGACTCATGTGGAGTGAGTTCCATGTCTACTACTGGAGACCCACCTCCAGTCACTAGAGTTGCGGCATGACTTGAGGCCAGCTTACTCTTTGCCCTGCGCTTTAGGTCATTCCAGCGCTTATAGCAATCATTGGCTGTGCGCCTCACGATTCCAAGGGCACTTACGATGTCCGCAACGGTCTGCCAGTGTGCCTGGCGTTGTGCAGGTGTGGTCTTGGATCCTGCAACAATGACCATCTCGTTGTCATGTCCGGACACATACTCGACAAGTGCATTCAGTTCGTCATCCGTGAAGCTGGGCTTCCTGGACGGGCCGGACTGTGTAGCCGTGTCTGGGGCATCAGCCTGTGCCGGACGAGCACTCTTCCTCTTCCGCTTGGAAGGTGGTGGTGATCCTGAGTGTCCTGCGCCGCTCTGGACACTAGGGGCAGGAGCCCTGGTGGACTCTGTATCAGGAGTGTGGGATTGCACACTCAGCATGGGAGTTGGTGCAGGCATTGGCTCGAGTGTGATGGTGTCAGGGGGAATGTCAGCAGCATGGACTAGGACCGACACTGTCCTGGCTGGGTGTGTGAGGGCTGGGGTGGATGGAGCCGCAGCTGCCCCTGCAGCCACTCCGCCCTGCCTCCTTGGTGCAGCAGATGACCTTGCTGCCCCAGATCCACGTGGCATGATGGCATCAACGTGCACCAGCGCACGTGTCGTAGCCCTGCTGACCTGGAAGTCAGCCATGGAGTCAGCCAGGTCTGGTGCCACAATGGGCTGGTCCAACAAGGGCTGAGCATGGATGGTGTCAGCCACTTCAGCCTCAACGGGAGGGGGGGGGGAGGGGGGGGATGATGGGTGCCCTTGACTGGTCCTCCACACATGGGGGGACAGGCTCACCCTGCAAGTTACGACCACGTCCCCTACCGGATCCACCACGGCCACCACTTGTGGCTCTTCCACCTTTGCCACCCTTATGGAATCCTCGCCTCCCAGCCATGGCACTGATATTAATGTGCGTATGGGAGTGGCTGTAGACAATTGTCCTGGGCAATTGGGGGTCAAAGGGGTTGGGTACCAGATGGTAATTGTACCCTAGTGCTCTAGCACGGCTGATTGTAACCCCTGGGGAAAGATGACGGGTCACGCAACGCACAGGAGGCCCAAAAAAGGGAGATGACGTGCACGCAACCCCTCCTAGACCACGTGTGCAGAAAGAAAAACCTGCACTACCCTGTGGCACCCAGTAACACAAGAATGAACGTATGCGTGTCACACGCAGCCTAGAATGACCTCTGAAGGGGTAGGCAACACACGGGGCAAGCACAGAAGTTGGATACGTGCGTGACTCACCGTCTGCCAGGTAAAAGAGCGTGAAGAATGAGCGCGTTTGGCTGGCTAAACCCCCGCCAAAAGAAGATGTGTACGCTGTCTGAGAAGACAGGACAACAGTAGAAGGGGACACTGTTTGAGGGAACAGGCCCAGGTAAACCAGTAAAAGAGAAAAAAGAGAAAAAGCTGTCAGAGGTAACAGGGAATACGAACTGGAAACGCCGTGAAGTAAATCGCGTGTGAAACGACAAGAAGTACAGATTTCACCCACTCGCTCTCCACGAAAAGCACGTACAAGGAAATGGTGTTCTACATGTACCTTATATACAGGCCCACACGTACAGCGTCACTTACGCGGCGTGTACGTTCACCAATCACACGCTTTGTCACTCCTGCGTGTAGATCCATTTTCACCAATCACACGCTTTGTCACTTCTACGTGTACATCCATTTTCACCAATCACACGCTTTGACACTGGGACGTGTCACGCAACAATTTCCTGCACGTGCAGGTGACTATAGGCGCGCATATGCTGTTGACGGGTTTACGCGCTAAGGGCCTTTGCTGACGTGTGGGATTTCACTACCTATCAGGCTGTCCACGCGTTCACACACGAGAGACCACGCTCCTGGCCAGGAGGCGAAATTACTGCCCCCCAGAGCCCTGAGCACGCTCCCACCTGCCATCTGCTGCTGCCTGACTGCCTGCTGGCCACGTGCCCCACAGTGCTGGTGGGTGGGGGTGTTGGGAGACATGGGTGGGGGCCTGGTGGAGGGTGCCCCTGCACTGGTGGGGGTGGTGGGAGACATGGGTGGGGGCTTGGTGGAGAGTGCCCCTGGTGGCGGGGGGTGGTGGGAGACATGGGTGGGGGCCTGGTGGAGGCTGCCCCTGGTGGCGGGAGGGTGGGGGTGGTGGGAGACATGAGTGGGGGCCTGGTGGAGGCTGCCCCTGCACTGCTGGGGGGGTGGGGGTGCAGGGGGACATGAGCAGGTGTGCAGGGTAGTCCCCTGTTTTGTAGGCTGCCTGCAGGGGCCGTGGAGGGTGTACAGGGAACACCTGTGAGGACCCACCCAGCCTAATCGCGTGTGATGATTCCCACGCACCCCTGTAATACACGTACCCTGGCTAATCGCGTGTTAAACTTCCCGCGTACCCCTGTAATACACGTACCCTGGCTAATCGCGTGTATAACTTCACGCGTACCCCTGTAATACACGTACCCTGGCCAATCGCGTGTTAAACTTCCCGCGTACCCCTGTAATACACGTACCCTGGCCAATCGCGTGTTAAACTTCCCGCGTACCCCTGTAATACACGTACCCTGGCTAATCGCGTGTTGAACTTCCCGCGTACCCCTGTAATACACGTACCCTGGCTAATCGCGTGTTAAACTTCCCGCGTACCCCTGTAATACACGTACCCTGGCCAATCGCGTGTTGAACTTCCCGCGTACCCCTGTAATACACGTACCCTGGCCAATCGCGTGTATAACTTCACGCGTACCCCTGATATGCACGTTACCCGCTTTGCGTTCCTTGTTTGGCTGCCCTGTAAACTGGTCCAGGGTTAGCGCAGCCCTTTGCGATGATTTAGCGATTTTGCTGGCTTTTCCTTGCGCGAGGGCGTTCTTGGGGGCGTTACTGGCGCTGCTGCAGGGTCGCTGCGATACTCTGCGCCACGGCTGGTTTGGGAGCATGAAATCCATGAATACGCTGTGCGCGGAAATCGGTTTTATCGCACGTGTCTGGCGCAGTCAATCGCACGCGGACACTCTGCGCCAGCCGCTTGCGACACTTTTCTGCGAAATTCTATGAATTACCCTGTATGTGTCAATGCATGAACCGCTGGGCGCTTAAGGCCTACAGTCACACGTTTTTGGTTTGCTGACAGAGGCAGAGCTTTTGAGGTTTGCTGATCTACCGAACATGCTTTAGATTTAGAAAAGGCAGAATTCTCAAAAAACTTGGTCAATGAGGACTGGATCAGTCTTTCCATGTCTCCAGTGGCAACAGTCTCAGAAGCGGATACAGTTGACTTAATCTGAACAGGCACCAGGGGAACAGTTTGAGGAGGCACAGCCTTGGCAAGATTTTGTGAAGATATTTGCAATGGCTGTGCAAGAGGCGCAAAGGATTTGAGCAAGGGCGCTGAGTCACTCGGCGCAAAAAAAGTTTTTGGGAACAGATTTAGTTACCATATATTCATCGATGGCTTGCCTTAGTTCTTTAAGTCGCATTTCTTTGTCTACAGCTCCCATCGATAAGGCCGATTTGAATGAGAAACCATTGGATGTCTGATTTTTGAGTGTATTTTTAGACATGTCAGTCGCCACACGTATCAAGTAATTTAAAGGACTGTGATCTACAACCGGTGCTACTGGCGCCGGCATTAACCTTGCTTTCCGTGTCTGTGACTGTGAGGAGTATTTTTTTGCAATCACTTTGGCCGCAACAACTGAGGTCGCAGCAGGTATGGAAAGATTTTTGACAAAAGATTTGGTTTGTGTGGAGCGTTTGGCCACAGATTTAATGTTTTTAGATTTTTTGGAGGGGGCGGCCTTTTTGAACCCCCACCTAACAACATCAAATGGGTTCATATTAACATCAAACAATGGGTATGTTGGTTTCTTTTGCTGAACTAGAGGAGTGTCATGTGCGCCACTCATAAGATCTATTATGGGATTTGGGAAACACGGAATAGGCTGATATACTTGTGAAGGAGATACAGGCTGGAAAGAAGTCTGAGAAGCTGCAGGCCTCCTACTGCTAGGTGGAATGTCAAATTGTCTCAGACTTTCCAATTTATTGGCAAGCGTGAGATGCTCCGTCAATAGCTGGTTAAGTTGGTTAGAGTGCAGATCAGCCTTTGTAACTAAGACCTCAAACAACTTAGCTAGAGCTAAGATAGCAGTGTTCATTGAAGTAAGAGCTATCCCAGTATTTACACTATGAGATTCAGCCAGGCCAGACTCAGGAATACCGTGGGTCGTCATTTTACGCGGAGTTGGAGCAATGAATGACAAATTAGCTACAGAATTAGCAGCACTGATATTTGTAACCAAAATGCGAGATTTAGGCAGATTTTCAGAAAGAGTATGAGTGGAAAAAGCAGTGGCATTTGTGTCAAGATCTATTACAGGCATATATATCCCTGGTGTTTGGAATAGAAGACATTTTCGAGTTCAAGGAATTGCTTATAGATATATGTCAGGAGATTCAACAGGGGGCACAACAGCACCAGTCAACACGTTATTTAACAGAATACTGTCTGTAAGAGACACATTTTATTTAGCAAAAGTAACTGTAGCAATGGTCAAAGGGCCGGATTTTACCGCCTCTTCAGTTATACCCTCCTCCGTTGCACTCCTGGCTGGATGTCCATAAACTGAGTCCTTTTTTAAAGCAGTAGATATTTGATCCTTTTTTAAAGCAGTAGATGTTTGATCCACACGGCCAAGTGCTGTTGGTGTGTTGTTTCCTTTGTTAGGTTCAAGAGGGTTCACAAGGCTTGATTCACAGCAAAATGGTCGAATGTCCATCCCTAAAAGAATTTCTGCTCTTGTTTTAGGCTTTGTTTTCAAGTTGCTCATACGAGGGGTAGAGCTTAAGCAAGGTTTTTTATTTATAGCAGAAGAGAAATTTACAGGTGAATTTTCACCATTAGTATAGTGAAAGGCCGAAACTGGGGGCATACCTGTTTTTAAGGAGGCAATGCCTCGTTTCATTTTTACGAGGCGCCAAATACACCAAAGTGAAAAGAAAAGAAAAAATAGAAGTTATTTACAATATTAACAACAGAACCAAGAGAACCTCGCCACACGCTGCGACAAGCGTGGCGCAGCGGCAAAGCGGGACTTGACCGGGACTTGCTCCGGTGCGCGCGCGTTCAAGGCTTTATAGCGCCGCCCACAGAAGTAGCAAGCAATACCTAAAATGACAGAGAAACACGTTAAATAAGGTCCAAGTGGTCCAATTATAGTCGTATACAGCGTGGTATACTCCTGTTAAAGTTCACCTTCTGGTAGTTGTTGTTCAATTCACAATAGTGTCCAACAGTTCAGGTAATAAACACAGGAGCATCAGCAAAGTGCAGCGGCAAAGCAGGACTTGACCGGGACTTGCTCCGGTTACAGTGGCTCCACAGCGCAAAAATCTGGAAAATTGCTGACATTCCAGTGAATCTGGTCCTTTCGGCCATGGCTTTATAGTTCAGCTAGGTCAAGTCAATATATACCAAATTTTAGGTATCTGGGAGTGATAAAGTCTGGTCTGCTCAATGGACGTTGCGCCACTGTTTCCATATGTTATTCTACATGTACATATAAATGTTGTGTGCACACAGTGTATGTCAGTGGAGGTGCTGGGTGCATTTGTGTGTGAGTGAGAGTGTGTGCAAGCATATGTGTGTTGACTTTTGTGTCTGAATGAATGATAATGCATTGTTTGTATGTTCAACTGGAATTAAATTTGTGAATGTTATGTGGTGTCACTGGGTGCATGGCAGGCCGGGTGAAGATGTGTGGGGCCCAATTGAGTTTTAAAGATATGCCACCAGTCTTATGAATGTTATAACAGAGCGTCAGCAATGGACTCTTGTGGTGTAGTAGTTTAATGTTATCCCTCAGGAATTTAAGTTGTTTGACCGACGTACAAAATCATGGCGGAATTAACTGTAGTCATTTTCGCTGCAAATACGTTTTTACCTCGTTACAAAAAACCAAACCCATGTCCCTTCAAACTGCCAGTACACTTATAATCCCCCCCACTTCCCTTTTCTCCATCCGCTGCCTCTCCTGTAATCTGCAGCGTCAGATCCATCCCTTTAACGTGGGTCAGATCTGATGCTGCAGCGTCCCCTTTCTTCTCTTTATTTGTTTGTTCCCTGGCCACCAATGCTGAGGAAGCGGGGGGGACCCCCGCAATGGTCGAAGCCAGAAATACTGAACATGGGCTGAGGGGGCCACCAGTGCAACCACTGCTTTTCCTGTTCGGTATGTTCGGCTTCGAACTAATGGTGGTGACCGAATTCAGTCAAATCTACCATTCGACCACATTTTTTTTAACAATTTGGCTGAAACGATCCTTCAGAGCCACCATCCGCCGTCCCTTAACCTCACCGTTCTCTTTCAGTTGTCATGTCCCCCCCAACATTTTCAGCAAACTTACTCCACTGGTAACAACAGAATTGGATGGAGAAATCCAAGTCTCAGTGATGCAAAAAAAGTGAAGCTTCAGACGAAGAAAGGTATCAAGAGAAGAGTGAGATTTATTACACACACATCATGCATTCCAGAGAGCAAGATTAATTGGAGGTAGCAAGGGAACAGTAGTAGGATAGACGAGATAAACGTAATTATGTGTAGACAAATGAGCAGAGGAAGAGCGAGAAGAAAAAGAAATAGAAGGAATAAGTAGAGACATAATGGGCGAGGAGTATGCAATGGGAGGAGTAAAAATATAGCAGGTGCGAAGATGTTTAAGAAAGCGAACCCAGTGAGTGAGGGAGCTGCAGGAGGGGAAGGTGGGCAAAGCAGTGGCCAAGAAAAATAGCTGAGTAAGATTAGGAACAGTAGACCAGGTGAGATAGAAGAAAAGTGCTGCATAGTGGTATAAGCGGCCATCTGTGGACAGCCGCAGGCAGCAGCAAACCGACTTTGACAGACTTTGCCCTGGGGTAGGAGGGCCTGAGGGGGGCGTGGCCCATGTTGGTGACTCTAGAAGGATAGTGAGAGGGATTCAGCCAGGCCAGACAGGATCATAGGACCACAGGCAGAGCCAGGAGGAGTGGGCAGGTAAGTGAGCTGTTCCCAGAGGGGAGCAGCAGCTGGAAGATTTCAGTTGCCTTCACAACCAGTCTCGCAAGAGCTGTAACATGCAGAGGTTCCAGACAACAGGCCAGAGGAGGGACCACGGCATGGCTGTCACACGCAGTCAGGGCTGTAGACAGCAGCAGCCCGACCTTGCGGGACTTAGCCCAGGACGTGATGTAATTGTAGTCTGGGTCAGGTGGGAGGGGATGAGGTGGACATGGCCCATGTCAGTGACTCCAGCAAGATGGTGAGAGGGATCCAGCTAGGCCTGACAGGGCTGCAGGCAGAGACTCATGGATGGTGACAGCCAACAGAGGATATCATAGCAATACCTAGCATGGCAGTCAATAGAGTATATCATAGCAGCACCTAGGGGGACTGTCAGCAGTGCATCTCATAGCAGCACCTAGGGTGACAGCCATCAGGGTATCCCATCACAGAACCTAGGATGACAGCCAGTGGAATATCCCATCACAGCAATTAAGGGGACATCCAGCTTGGTACCTTATGACAACGGCTAGGTTGAAAGTGGGCAGAGTATTTCATCACATCACCTAGAGTGACAGCAGAGTATCTCACCACAAGATGTAGGGTGACAGGCATCACAGTATCTCATAGCAGCTGCTAGGATGACAATCAACCGAGTATCTCATAGCAGCACCAAGGGTAACAGCCATCAGAGTATCACATCACAGCACCAAGATGACATTAAGCAGAGTATCTCATTACAGCAGTTAAGGCGATGGCTAGCCTGGTAGCTTATCACAGATTATAGGGTGACAGTCAGCAGAGTATCTCAAAGCTACAGCAAGAGTGACAGTAACAGAGTATCCAATTGCAACACATAGGGGGAGAGGCAGCCTCGTAGCTCATCACACCAAGTAGGGTGACAGTCAGCAGAGTATCTAATCACATCATGGAAGGTAACAGCAAGCAGAGAATCACATAGAAATGCTGAAGTGGCAGTCAGCAGAGTATCTCCTAGCAGCACCTAGGATGACTGCCACCATCTCATAGCAGCACATAGGGGTAGAGCCAGCAGAGCATCCAATTACAGTCCTTAAGGGGAGAGACATTCAGGTAGCTCATCACAGCACGTAGCATGGCCATTATCAGAGTTTCTCATCACAAGTAAAGCAAACAGCAAGCAAAGTATCGCACAGCAGTATGTGAAGTGGCAGTTAGCAGAGTATCTCATAGCAGCACCAAAGGAGACAGCGAGTCTGGTAGCTTATCAGAGCCCCCAGAGTGAACAGTCAGCAGATTATCTCACATCATGGATGATGACAGTCAACAGAGTATATCATAGCAGCATCTAGCATGGCAGTCATTAGAGTATCTCATGGCAGCACCTAGGGTGACAGACAGCAGAGTATCTCATAGCAGCGCTTAGGGTGACAGCCATCAGAGTATCCTATTACAGTATTTAGGATTACAGCCAGCAACGTATTCCATTACAGCATTTAAGGGGACATCCAGCTTGGTAGATTAGGACAACAATTAGCATGGCAGTCAGTAGAGTATCTCCTAGCAGCACTTAGGATGACAGTCAGCAGAGTATCTCATAGCAGCACCTAGGGTGACAGCCAACAGAGTATCTCACAGCAGCACCAAGGAAGACAGAGAGTCTGACAGCTTATCACAGCCCCCAGAGTGAACAGTCTGCAGAGTATCTTACATCATGGATGATGACAGCCAACAGAGTATATCACAGCAGCACCTAGCATGGCAGTCATTAGAGTATCTCATGGCAGCACCTAGGGGAACAGTGAGTAGAGCATCTGATAGCAGCACCCAGGGTAATAGACAGCAGAGTATCTCATAGTAGCGCTAAGGGTGACATCCATCAGAATATCCCATTACAGCACCTAGGATAACAGCCAACACAGTATACCATCACAGCAATTAAGGGGGCATACAGCGTGGTAGATTAGGACAACACCTAACATGGCAGTCAGTAGAGTATCTCCTAGCAGCACTTAGGATGACAGTCAGCAGAGTATCTCATGGCAGCACCTAGGGGAACAGTCAGTAGAGCATCTGATAGCAGCACCCAGGGTAACAGACAGCAGAGTATCTCATAGCAGCGCTAAGGGTGACATCCATCAGAATATCCCATTACAGCACCTAGGATAACAGCCAACACAGTATACCATCACAGCAATTAAGGGGGCATACAGCCTGGTAGATTAGGACAACACCTAACATGGCAGTCAGTAGAGTATCTCCTAGCAGCACTTAGGATGACAGTCAGCAGAGTATCTCATGGCAGCACCTAGGGGAACAGTCAGTAGAGCATCTGATAGCAGCACCCAGGGTAACAGACAGCAGAGTATCTCATAGCAGCGCTAAGGGTGACATCCATCAGAATATCCCATTACAGCACCTAGGATAACAGCCAACACAGTATACCATCACAGCAATTAAGGGGGCATACAGCCTGGTAGATTAGGACAACACCTAACATGGCAGTCAGTAGAGTATCTCCTAGCAGCACTTAGGATGACAGTCAGCAGAGTATCTCATGGCAGCACCTAGGGGAACAGTCAGTAGAGCATCTGATAGCAGCACCCAGGGTAACAGACAGCAGAGTATCTCATAGCAGCGCTAAGGGTGACATCCATCAGAATATCCCATTACAGCACCTAGGATAACAGCCAACACAGTATACCATCACAGCAATTAAGGGGGCATACAGCCTGGTAGATTAGGACAACACCTAACATGGCAGTCAGTAGAGTATCTCCTAGCAGCACCTATCTGGGTTCTAATCTGGGTTCCAAGACCATTTGTCGCAGGTTTCAGGTCATTCGGCATCACCATATGCCCTTTGATAATCGCAGGAGCAACTCGGAATGAATGTTCACTTTATACCACCCACCGGTATGCGGTCACTCCTCTGGCGTCTTTTCTCTTCGTTCCAGCTTCCTTTTACTCCGTGTGTGCTTTTCCGGTGCCCAGCCAGCAGGGCTCGCCTTCCACGAACCTCACTACTTGCTGTAGATAGCCGTTCTTCCCTCATGGATGCTACTGGTGGCGTTTAGTGCTTCAAAGCCTTCAGTGACTCAGAGCTCCGGCTGTGTGCACAAGGAAAAGGAGGCTGCATGCTTCTCGACCCTCTCATGGTCCGCTCAGGCCCTGGCACCACTTTCACCTTCCTGCAGCACCCAGTGTCCTTCCTGCCGGTCCTTCTCCAGCCAGCTCACCATCAGCCAAATCATGTCCTCCAGGCAGGTTTCTCTCCCCTCTCTGCTGGTGGTGCCTCTTTTTATGCAATTATTCCTGTTAATTGGTTGCTGGTGCAAGTCCTTGATTTCAATTGCCTGACAATAATTAATCCTATTTGCCGGACATGCCTGACTCTCGTAATGGTACTCCTCTGGAGTCCTCTTCCTTGTCTAAATAACAAAGTGGTGTGAATGAATGGGAGTGTATACAACTCCTAGTCACCTCTTACTCGTCTCAGTACCAAAGTGGTGTGAATGAGTGGAAGTGGACACAACCCCCAGTTGTTCCTTCCCAATTTTGGTATTGACCTGATATGTCTCTGAAATGGCAAGAGGGGGCTGAGGTGCGTTATGCCTACCCAAATAAGCAGGTGTCCTCCTAGTTGACCTTTTCCTTATCCCAGTATAATGATGGCATTTCCGAGGGCCATCTTAAAAGTAATCAAAGGGGAAAGGATCACAATAACCTATAAAGGCTGCTGGGATTGAAGGTTCATTGTGAAAAGGGAATGGTGGATACCATGGGCCTGATCACGACTTTGGCGGTAACCCTTAAATCCGGCGGTAGCGCTAATACCGCCGGATTTAAGGGTCCGCCGAATCAGGGCTTCGGTGGATTTTGCCCCAGCTCTGAGCTGGGGGGAAATCCGCCGAAAATTTGCGCTATTACCGCCGGCGGATTTCCCGCTGGCGGTAAGAGCGCGAAAATTCCCCATTGAGCCCAATAGGGAATGGGCTCGTTGGGGAATGGGGAATTACTTTACCGCCAAACTCGTGATCCGGCGCTATTAGCGCCGGGGAGTTCGTCGGGAGGGCTATTACTGCCAGCGGTAATACCGCCGACGGTAATGGCCAAGTCGTGATCAGGCCCCATGTCTCCAGTGCCTTATTTGTAAAAAGAATAAGTGCCAGCGCCCAAAAAATCTTGGCCTCTTAATACCGTCCCTGTGGCCGGCGGCGGGCGGCCCGGCACGGTTCAGTGCAAGAGCTATATCGGCCTACCACCAGCCCATCAAATTGCTGCTGCTCCTTGTCACATGTTTGGCGTCACAAACCTCCATCGTGGTGTCATGTGTGGTTTTAAGAACATTCAACTAAGGACATCAAAGCAAACTTGACCTTTTAGCATATCAAGCTATTAGACGTTATGGGTATGAACACATTTTCAAAGGGTGCTTTATTGTGTTGCTCGCTTTAACTGTCACAGATTTGCAAGGTGACTGGTGCTATTTCAATTGGAAATTCAACATCATGCAAAAGAAAGGCTGTGCTGCTGATGACAAAATAAACGTGTTGTCGAGTTCATTACGGCACTGGCTGCAGATCCAGTGGCGCAGACTGTGTGTCTCAGGGGGGCTGTGACTCGGGGAAATGGGCAGTGCTTGGTCATCGAGACAAAATGCGCCCAGAAGTATGTTCCTGATCCTTTGAACATGGATTTCTGCCACACAACAGGGTGAAGGGGGGCCCATCCAAAAGCAAGGCTTATCAATGTATCTACTGCCGATACAGTTTCTCATCTTTCTTCTTTGAAAAAGGCCTGGTTTTCTTTAAAGAAGTGGTTCCTGCTTGCAATGCCTGCGGGGTTTTAGCGTGGTTCAGGGAATTAGGAATGTATGCCTCTCTACACATAATGCAGGAGCAGGAGGTAGTCTGTGTTCCCTCCCCTTCCCTCATTGGTTCGACAACCCAGTTGTAACACAGACTCCTCGTTAAAAAATAAAGATTGGGTTTACCTGTTGTATAGGCAGCACTGCAGTGTCCATCCGGAGAATCTAGGGGGTGACATGTATGGACCTAGCATTCCAAGACCTGGAAAGAGCCCTGCATTAGTCGGTGAGTCCCAGCAGTGCCGCATAATGCCAGTTAAGGCTCACATGCATAATACTATCGCCATATACAATGTACAACCTCACAAGTTGTGCTCAAGCCGCCATGCATCATGTACCTTTAAAAGCACCCGTGGCTTGCTCCCTACTCCAGCTCTTCTTCTGCAGACCTATTCCTTCCTACTCTCCCACACCAAGTTGGGCACTCCCTGCTTTTGCAATAAGGCTGGGAAGAAGAGTTCCCACACCGTGTTTTGCCTATGTTCTCTTCATTAGCCACTACTAGGAACATACGATGGGCGGGAACTGTAGTAAGTGCACACATTTTACAGGCGTGTTCTCTCTCTTTGCTGTGCTCTGCCTTCAACATCTAAATCAGAGGTCACAATGGCAGTGCCAGATGTATGAAAGGTGTTGCCAGGGGTATCAGCTTTCAACACTGGTGACCCCTAAGTGATGCCCATGCTTCTGAAGGGCAAAACAAATAGGGCCTCGTTACGATTTGGGCGGTTTTCGGGCAGTAAATCTGCTGGAATACTGCCCGAATGAATTACCGTTGCAGCCACTTGATCCAGCGGAATTAACACCAGATTGTAAGTGGCAGTTGCAGTGTGAATGCCCATTTTTTATGAGTACATGGGGCTTATTTGGCGGAAATACCATGGCGCTAATACTGCCAATTTTGCTGATTTTTCGGCAGCAGAGTTGGAGGATTTACCTCCTGCATGAGGCTGGAGGTAAATCCTCCACTCCAGGGTCATACTCGTAGTATGCTGGAGCAGGAATATTGGCGGCAATTTCCGTTATCGCCAATTTATTCCCGCTTCCCCATACTTATAATGAGGCCCATAGCCTCTTAACTCGAGGGATGGGGTTACATAAATATAACATTAGTTCAGTGCAATTTGCTCCAGAAAATTAACGTGGTTCAAATGTAATTTAAAAAAAAAATATTATGCATCATCTGGTTTTACAACAATGAAAACCTTAAGCCATTTCTTAAAATTCACATTCATATGAATAAAATTGATAAGAACTAGACCTGGTAGAAAACGAAAACATAATCGTGTTTAAGTATATCATTATTGCTTTCAGTTTTCACCTCCACCATCTAGTCACTTGCTTCCGGTGTCCTTCCCTTTACTGTTTTATTTTTTTTTCTGGTCCAACAGTTACATTTTCTTAAAGATCGTTCTTACCAATCTAACCAAAGCCAAGTTAATGTTTGTTTTTTCTCCTTCGATGAAGATGTCCCACCATACTGCAGTTTCTCTGTTCATAATGTTTTTCGCGACTCTTTCCAAACTATGGTTCAGTTCGTCAGTTATACCTTTACACTGAAGTGTCACGTGTTTCAGTGATTCAATTGCGTCTTGATTCAGGCATAATCTACACTTGTTTGTTCCAACTGTCTTTGATCTTCTATAGTTGATTTCATTTGTGGGCAAAATGTTCCATCGGAATCGCATGAGTTGTGATCTCCCATAAAAGTTTGGAAAGATCCTCAGGTAGGCTGGAATCTTATTTAATTTTCTCGAAACTGCCCAAAATTCTTTGTAACTTTTATATTTCACCAAATCGTCTTGGGTCTGGATCCAATCTTTTGTGTAAAGTTTTTTCTTGGTTTTTGAAGGATTGTTAAGAAGATCCTCTTTTGTTTCATTCAGGTCTTCTAAAATCTCTTCACACAACATTTTCCATTTTTGAAGCTGATGTTCGTGGATGTCGCTCAGGGCCTTGTTAAGAACTTCAAACCCTCCCGTCAATGGTACATCATTACATTTCCTGTATAATGAGATGATCCTTCAACTCACTTTTCTTCAACACGGTGCAGAAAAACTGTTATGGGGGAAACAGGCATTGCTGAAATATGATACAAATACCAGAGACAAATGGAACTACCCCATTGTTTATGTTAATTTAGTTTGGGGAGGGTTTTCACAATAACACACACACACATTCTACTAGTACAATCAGATCATCTAATATGTCTGTTTATTCTGTCATTCAACACACTGCCTTTTGCATTAGTTGTTTTAAGCACACAACCAATCAAGCTACCTGTTGAGTTTATAATGCTGTACTGTTTGTCATACTAATATGTTAAATCCCTTGCATTGTAATGATATTTACAGCCCTTAACATTGCACTTTATGCCAGATTCGTCCTCCTTTTAAGTGCTATAATAATAGATGTCACTGTTACGCAGTTTAATGGCACTCAATTTATCGACCTTGGAAGGATGGAAGGCTGAGTCCTGCCGGGATTCGATCTTGTGACGTGCAGATTGACCTCATGTCAGGGGGGAGTGCTGAAGCATTGAGCTACCTGCACAGACCAGGAGTCTTTCTTCTGCCCAACGCGATCAATGTTACAGTTGATTGCGTCAACTGGGATATTTTGCACAATTAGTAAATATCAAATGTTACAAGGGTGAAAGGGAACACGCAGATCTTCCGCTTGTGACTTTATTTTCCTGTGGTGTGTTACAAAGGAAAGGACTGCACGTCTGCATGATCTAACATGCAATATTGTTCATGCTTTTATTTCCCGTAGCCTACACACAGAGGGCCTCATTACGAGTATGGAGGCAGCCATAGTGCTATTAGCACCATGGCTGCCTCCATACCGGGCTCCAATACAATGGGGAATAACCGGATCATTCCAACATTGGAGGACCCCGTAATTCCTCCTTGAAGGAACCATTCCCCATTCCCATTTGAGCCCCCACAGGGCTCAATGGGAATGGGGAGGGAGCTAATAACGGGCACATTAATAACGGTCCGTTATTAGCTCCCTATTCCCCTCACGGGACCCGGAAAGGACGTCTGGTTTTACAAGACGTCTGTTCCGGGTCCCGCAAAGGGAACCTCGTAATAGGCGCTCCTGTAATGAAGGGTGCCGGTCCCGTACCGGCACCCTTCATTACGGGACTGCCAGGGTCGTAATGAGGCCCAGAGACTGATGCATTCCCACTCAAACGTATCATTGGAGCACTAAGAAGCATTATAATGCTATGGAGCTCGTTTTGGAGTTCCCCGGAGAGTAAATGGAGGGGCGGCTAGACAGGCGAAACACTTACGCCCGCCCTTGTTGACTCCGTTGCTGCTCTATGGAATTTTAATTGTTTTTGAATGCGGAGGGTGGTGGTGGAACGGGAGTTACGTTTCCGCCTCCCGTTTATAATCCACCTTAAAAAACGAACTGGTTTTATGCAAGCACAAGATTTTCACGGTGGCATAAATCCAATGATTACCTATGGAAATTGCCTGCTTTTTGCAACAAAAAATCAGGTGGTTTCTTTAGGAAATCATTGCAAACGCTGCTTGCCAAACATACAGGGCAGGCACAGTGGTGCATCCAGACATTTTTCCTAGGGGTAGCCTGATGAGGTCACTGGAAATCTTGGGGTGGCACACCAAAACAAACACCTAAGAGGCAGGCGGCCCACTGGGGGAGGGCGGGCAGCGTTTTTATAAGGTTGGCCGTGGCCACCCTTGGTCACCGCTTTGTAGCGCCCCAGGGCAGGCAGTGGTTACTCTGTTTGTGCTGCATAGTGCAAATAGAGAAGTGTACAGTGGCTTCTGCCGTCTCTTCACACTTGTAATTTGCACTCTGCAGTGCCAATGATGAAAATTGCCCAGAGCGGACATGTTTGCACGTAAGTCCAGATGTCGGCGGCCCCTCCTGGCAATTTAGGTACTCAAGAAACTTATCTCCTATAAGTTACTACTGTGATTCATGCATGCTTCCCAATGCTTCGTAGTTCTTACATATAGTTCTGTGCATTGAAAAACAGCATGCACGAAGCCCTCATCGGGATCATATGCCTCCCACAGGCTGAACCCGGATATAAGAGGCTAGTGCAGCACCCCATGAGCTAGCTTGGCTGAGTGGACGAAGCTTGGGGGGGGCCCTCTCCTACTGTGCTGTTACTTGCAGCGTTGCTCATCCAGATCCCGTTCTGCTGAGGGAAAGGAGTTCGTGGAAGGAAGTGTAATTTGCATGGCCTGAGCTGACAGCATATAGCATAGCCCAGCAAGGACTTCAGAGTACCACAGTAGCAATTTGAACATCTAATTAAAGTAAACATGTTTAGATGCAGGAAAGCGACTGCTGCTTGAAACATGGGTTAATTATTATTATCGAAAACAAAATCCAAAGACGGGCAGCCTGAAATCTAGTTTTACTTTAGCAACATTGGCTTTCATTCTTCTAACAATAAAAGGACCACAATTACAATATTTGGAAGGTAATATGTCTCCTCACCTACTCCTGACGAACCCTATTTGACACCCATGCCTGGGGTGACTACAGGCAGAGTATCCACCACTTTACTGGGCATAAGAGCAGTCATAGTATCTCATCACAGCAGCTAGGCTCACAGCTAGCAGGTTATCTCATTACATCATTGTGGGTGATAGCATATAGACTATCTGAAGACATCACTGAGGGTGATAGCCAGCAGCGTATCTCATCACAGCAGCTAGGGTGACAACTAGCAGAGTATCACATCACAGAGGATGAGAGCCAACAGAGTATCTCACCAGGGCACCTAGGCTGACAGCTAGAAGAGTATCTAATCACATCACTGGGGGTGATATATGCAGAGTTTCTGATAAATTTAGCAAGGGTGAAAGCCATCGAAGTATCTCATCACAGCAGCTAAGGGGACTGCTAGCAGAGCATCACATTTCATCACTGAATGTGATAGCATGCAGAGTATCTGATGCAAGCACGCAGAGTATCTGATGCAGTGGTGTGACACACAAATTGGGGCCCCCTTGAGAGCCATGCTGAGGGCCTACACCCCAATCTCGGCAACAAAGCACAGGTCATGCCACACTCTGGGTCGACCTAGACTACCACGCTTGTGCAATAAACATGATGATCATGCTGCTGTAGGGGCCCCCACACACTGCACTAGGAGAAAGATATAAATATGTGTTTTAGTATATTCTACACCACACTGTCTGCAAAAAATTGTCTAAAAAGCCAGAGCATTTGCAATTGTTTTGTAGGGTAACACCAATCCAAAAATCCAGTACATGCACGTCACCAATAGTGCACAGGAACGGTTGCCAGTCATTTGGTCGAAATCAATTGGTCGACTGGACAACTGGTCGAATCAATTTGGTCGAAAACCAAATGGTCGAATTTTTTTTTTTTTTTTTTTTTACCCCTTTTTTTTTTTTTTTGGGGGGGGTCCCCCCCCCAACCCCCTTTTTTTTCTTTCTTTTTTTTTTTTTAACACGAAAACCCACAAAACACATATATAAATAAAAAAAAAAAAATTCGACCATTTGGTTTTCGACCAAATGACGTCGACCAAATTGCAGTCGACCAGTTTGTAGTCGACCAAATGACTGGACACCCACAGGAACATCAAAGCTCTAATTAATGTAATGCTTTGCTATTAAAGATGCCATGCCACAGTGAAATCATTTCCAACTGTATGCACAATGTGGACCAGACTAGACACGTAATACACATATTACAGTAAAACATGCCATGCCACATTAAGACATACTTAGACTGGTTGCACCAAAAGGCCAGTCGAAGCAATAACAATTATCATGGTTATTTTATCACTGATGCTGAGAAAAATGTACAATGCCAGAGTAAGGCGGTGAATTTTTGAAGTGGAGGGGTGTATATATTTCCCCCAAATATGTCTCAGTGACCGACTGTAGCGAGGGAGCCCAAACCAATTAAGGCGGTGCGAGTGGGGGAGACACATTTTTTTTTAAATAATGACTTAAAATGGCACATTGTAAGGTGCACTTTTTAGAAAAATTGGGTAAAAGGAAAACAGTTTGCTATTGGTTTTGTAGGGTAACTCATAAAATAAATCCAGTAGATGAAAGTTACCATCGTACACAGGAGCGTTTCTCTAAAATATTTTCATGATGCCTTTGCAGGTATAAAAAAACATTCACGCTGGCTGTGCCCATACATTTCCATACTGGCTGCAACAATATATGCCAGTATTCTCATGTAAGAACATACTCATGTTTGATTTGTGCATGATGCTTGTAATGATACTATAAGAAAATATTTCCATGCTGGTTCTGCCAATATATACCAGTACCCCTACAACATACTCCCTTTGGCTTTATCAAATGCATGCCAAAGTGTGAAAATATATTGAAACTGGTTGCACCAAAATTCCAGTCTAGCTACATAATAACACTTATCATGCTTGCTTTATCAAAGATGCCCAGTATAAAATGTCATACCACAATAAAAAATGGCTTGACTGGCTACATTAAAAAGCCAGTCTAGAAACATAAAACATATCATGCTTGCTTTATTGAAGATGCCAATACAAAATGTAATGCCATAGTAAGAAATGGCTAGACTAGCTGCACCTAAATGCCAGTCCAGCGACATCATAACACTTAGCATGCTTGCTTTATCAAAGATGCCCAATACAAAATGTCTTGCCACAGTAAGAAATGGCTAGACTGGCTGCACCGAAATGCCAATCCAACCACATAATAACACTTACCATGCTTGCTTTATTACAGATGGGCAGTAAAAAATACCATGACTGCCCCTTGGGCCCCACAGCTCCTCACACATGCACACAATCAATTGGTTATGTGTGTATACGAGGCACTGGGGGGTACAGGGGGCAGGCATAGTATTTTATTTTACTAGTTGATCATAGATGTCCAGTAGAAAATGCCATCTCTTCCCTGGGCTGCTGCACTGGGGGTCCAGTGGGCAGGCATTGTATTTTATTTTATCTAGACATCTATAATAGGTAACCAGTAAAATAAAATGCCATCCCTGGCCCTGGGGCCCCACAGCACCTCAAAAGGAGAAGTGATTCTGGCCCGTGGGGAGAGGGATTGTGCAACAAAGACATTTTTAAATGCTTTTGTTGTACAACCCTCCTCCTCCCCACTTGCCAAAATCAACTCCACAGACCAGCACAGACACACACATACACACATTCTCACAACATTCACACAGCATGCATTTGCTCATTCACACGAGCACCCATCATCATACGCACATTCATAACACAAGTATACATGCATCCATACCCATATTTAAACAATAAATAAATGAACATAAACATACCTTCTGGCCCGCCCAGAAGTTACCTCGCAGCGTTCCCGCTTCCGCGTATCATGAACCAGAATCAGAAAGCAAGAGCTTCCTGTTCCCTGCACATGCACGCAGGTGCCAGAGCAGGTGCACCCCCTCACACACACAGATATGCAGCTCCCCAGCCAGCATTTCCAATGGGCTACGCAAGGCTGGGAAAACAAAACACCCAGTTCTACATGGATCGTTGAGCATGCACGGCTGGGAAAAAGAACTGTAAAAGGGAGCCGCATTTCCATTTGATAGTTCAACCAGCCCAGGAGCACACCCGCAGCTGGAAAAAGCAGCTTCGGGAGCACACAGTGTTTCACCTGGCTGGCTCCTCGATATTGGCCAAGGGGGCCGGTGGGACATCGCCCCCTCACCCATTATGGATGAGCCACCACTGAGAAACAGCTAGACTGGCTGCACCCAAATGCTAGTCTATCCAGGTAATTACACTTAGCAGGACTGCTTTATCAGAGATTCCCAGTAAAAAAAGAAAAACACAGTAAGAAGTGACTAGCCTGGCTGCACCAAAACGCCAATCTAGCCACTAATAACACATATCATCCCTGCTTAGCATGGCCATGGATGACAATTACGATTTAGCGCACAACCCCCACCCCACCAGACGTCCCCTCTCCCTCCCACCCCCTACCCAAAAATCAGCTCCTCATCCCAGAATTACCAACAGGTCCCTCTTCCTTGTCCCAGTACTTATGTATGAGGCACCTTGCCCCATAGGTAAAGTTTTTTCTTTGAATTTCATAGGTTTTTATTAGTCCAAATTAACCATAATGTCCCTTTAACAAAGTTCTTTCAGTGCATTTCAAGGGTTTTTATTAGTGCAACTTAACCATAACGTCCCTTTGACAAAGTTTTTTCATTGAATTTCATAGGTTTTTACCAGTGCATGCTATTTTCCTACAATTTACTAATATCATACTTACCCAATATACTTACCCTATGGGGGCTCACATGGGAATGGGGAAGGTCCGGGCCCGGGTTCCTGGAGGGAGGAATTACCGGGCCCTCCGAACTCAGAATGGCCCCGTAATTCCCCATTCTGGAACCCGGACCTGATTTCGGCAGCAGCCATGCAGCCAATAGCGGCATGGCTACTGTCGCAGTCATAATGAGGCCCAATGTCATTTATATTAATGTTGGTAATGGCATAACGACCCAGAATGCTACTGTATCAATATGGGTATATAACTCTTTCAATATGTATGTACAATATATGCTGCACCTGGGTAGGCACATTAAAAGTCAAGATGTGATTGTGGCATATAGAATTTCCAATAAAATAAGAAATGGAATAGTCTCCAAGATGCATTATCACCAATACCAGTCAAACCAAATGTTTACAGAAAGTGGCGTAACTCGTTATGGTCATTTAAGCCCTTGGGGATGATAGTGTCTAAAAAATCAATCCAGAAGGCTTCACGTTGAGATAAAATGTGTCATATTCACTTCCTCATTTACGTTTGGGAACAACTTCCAAAATTATAACTGCGCTTAGTTGTGGTGTTTTTCAACAAAAAGTTTTTCTATCTCATATCAGAACCTAGGGAGACAGCCAGCAGAGCATCCCATTACAGCACTTAAGGGGAGAGCCATCCCGGTAGCTCATCTTTTTTATTTGTATTTTTTATTTAAAGAGCGCCTTACACCAAAGCACTGAACATGTCACATCAAGCAGAGAACAATAAAATCGTTGCAATATAATGAAATCTTTGCTTAAGATGAGATTTGAGGGCAATACGAAAGAGAGAATATGTGGATAAGGAGAAAAGAGGAAGTGCGTTTCAGTGTAAAGGAGGTAAAAGGGAAAAAGAACATAAGCGGGATTGAGCACAAGGAGGATGAGGAACAACATGGGAGTAAAGAGACTGAGATCAAAGTGATCTGGAAGGAACGTAAAAGGAGACCAAAGAAGAACGATAAGATGGAGCCAGATCATGAAGAGATTTATAAACCATACAAATAAAGTTGCTGGTGGTACTCTTGTTCAGAGAGGAATTGCCATAGCATTTCAGTGCTGGACTGCCTATGTGGGCGGGACAAAGACTGATATGCAAATGGATATTTCCCATCTGTGAAAGGTACAGTGAGCAAAAAGCAGATGGCTGCAAACTCTCAATGTGGTTAACAACCACTGAACAGGTTATCATGCCTTGTTCTTCCGAGAGAGGGGCGCCTGCTACCTTTGTTGAATTCTTTGAAGGAACTTGGGGCTGGTCACCCTAGGTTACCTGGGGGCAACCAGACGTGGACTCCCTGCTCACTGTGCTTAGAGAGGCTCAGCTTCACCTCACCGATGATGCCCAACAAGGCTGAAACACGTGTATGGGGTTGCTGGTGGTACTCTTGTTCAGAGAGGAATTGCCATAGCATTTCAGTGCTGCACTGCCTATGTGGGCGGGACAAAGACTGGTATGCAAATGGATATTTCTCATCTGTGAAAGGTACAGTGAGCAAAAAGCAGATGGCTGCGAACTCTCAATGTGGTTAACAACCACTGAACAGGTTATCATGCCTTGTTCTTCCGAGAGAGGGGCGCCTGCTACCTTTGTTGAATTCTTTGAAGGAACTTGGGGTTGGTCACCCTAGGTTACCTGGGGGCAACCAGACGTGGACTCCCTGCTCACTGTACTTAGAGAGGCTCAGCCTCACCTCACTGATGATGCCCAACAAGGCTGAAACATGTGTATGGGGTTGCTGGTGGTACTCTTGTTCAGAGAGGAATTGCCATAGCATTTCAGTGCTGCACTGCCTATGTGGGCGGGACAAAGACTGATATGCACATGGATATTTCCCATCTGTGAAAGGTACAGTGAGCAAAAAGCAGATGGCTGCGAACTCTCAATGTGGTTAACAACCACTGAACAGGTTATCATGCCTTGTTCTTCCGAGAGAGGGGCGCCTGCTACCTTTGTTGAACTCATACAAATAAAGTTGAATTTAAACTGAGCGTTAAAAGATAGTCAGCTAAGAGCAGAGGTCGAAGTGGGTGGGAGTGGTCAGGAGCGGTGCTCCCATACTTTTTATTTGTAGTTTTCACTGTTCCTATACTTTTGTTTTAAAAAGAAACTGTTCAGGAATGGTTTTGTTTTAAAATAAAAGTGTAGGAAGAAGTTGAAGCATGCACTTCAGTGCACTGCACATTCCCATAAGAAGCAGGTGTGCTTGTTTGGGGGTTTGTATTGTTTGTGGGACTGGGCGCAGGGATGGGGTTTGTGGGGAGCGGGGAAGACCAGCAGGGAACATAGTTCCACTACTTCTTTTCGTACACTTCGACCTCTGGCTAAGAGATGATAGTGAGGAGATTATGGAATCATGTGAAGAAAGACGCTAGAGAAGATGAACAGTTTATTTAAGTGGAGCCAGCTGGGAAACCGGAAGACCAAAGAGATTACGCGAGAGAAAATAAGGGAAGAAATCAATAGTTTTGTCACATGGAAAGTAAGGAACGGACAAGCCTTATGGACATTGAAAATGTGAAAGCGACAGGACAGCCAAAGTACAGAAATGTGATGAGCAAAAGAGAAATCAGAGTCCAGATAGAGACCCAGGTTCCGAGCAGACAAAGTCATAGGTAGCAGAGCAGATGGGAAAGAAATAGCAGCAGGAGAAAGAGGAGGAAGAGGAGGAGCGATAGTATTTGAAGGAAAAAAAAGAACTTCCATTTTAGTGGCATTGAGAACAAGATAGGGATCCGACATCCATGATTTAAAGCCAGCAGACAGGATGATAAAGTGTCATGGATGGAGGAAGAAAAAAAAGAGAAAGAAAGAAAGAGTTGAGTGTCATCAGCATAGAAATGGTGAGACAGTCTGAAGGAGGCAATTAAAGACGCAAGAGGTGAAGTATAGAGAGTGAAAAAGAAAGGGCCAAGGACAGAACCCTTGGGGACCCACAAAGAAGAGAGGTAGGCTCAGAGGAATTGCTCTGGGCACCTGGCACTGGGCACCTGGTTACCCTCTTATTTTCAGTCCCAGGTCCCTGCCCACCCTGCTACACACTCCTGGCAACCCTGCACTTGGATATGTATCTGTAACCCTACGGTACCCCTGAATGCACTTATCAGACACCCCTTGTCTGCACCTTAACCTGCACTTGCCACCTCGCTGGCTGCCCTACCAGCTGTTGTTGTTTGATCCCTTGCTCAGCACTTTACACTACTCCCCTTTACCCTGCACTTTCCCCCTTCTCTCTCCCCTGCACTTGCGCGTTCTGAATGCCACTGGGCCTAGTAAGATCATTGTTTTTGTCCACCCGTGTTCCCCTCCTTTGCCTCGTCGCACTCTGAAACACTTGTGTATGAGCACGATATAAAAAAATATCATTCATTCATCGTGGTCAATGGTATTGAAAGCAGTGGACAGATCAGGTAGTACTAACAAAGAACAATGCTTTGCATGCCGTGCCAAAAATAGAGAATTTCGGTTCAGTGGAGTGAGATGGACGAAAACCAGATTGAAAATGAGGAAGGATAGAGTGAGCAGAACCAAAGGAAGAGACTTGAGTGTACACCAGGTGGTCAAGTAGCTTTGAGAGAAAAGGGAGGGGAGATATCGGCCTGAAACTGGAAGGGTGAGAGGGAACGAAGGACGGCTTCTTTAGGATAGGGAGAATAGAGGCATGCTTAAAGATAGCAGGGAAGGACAAAGAAAGAATGGAAATATTAAATATTGATGTTAAGTAGGAAATCAAAGAAGGATAGACCAAAGGCATAAGCGAGGAAGGAATCGGGTCAGCATGTGCCGCTGTGGGATGAGCATGTGCAAGCAGAAGGGAAGTGTCAGAGGTAGATATAGCAGAAAAAGTTGAAAGAACAGCAGTGTGATCAGTTAGAAAGAGGCAGGGAGGAGTAGGGGAGGTGGTAATAGAAGTGTGAAGGGAAACAACCTTTGATGACAAAAAAGAAGCCAAATCTAAAGCAGAAAGAGAGGAAGAAGAGGAAACACCAGGAGAGGGAGGAGAAAGTAAATGGGAAAGAGTCTGGAAAAGATGTTGAGGATGAGCCGACTGAGAGTGAAGAAGATGAGAATAAAAAATGCATTTAGACGCAAGAAGGGCCTCATCATAAAGTGAATGAAAAGAGGATAAGGAAGAAGAATCATCATTGGAATGAGATTTGCACCAACAGTGCTCCAAGCGGTGTAGTTCTTGGCACCAAGTACAAAGTTGCTGATATTCCAAGACTGAGAAGGCTTTTGAGAAGGAATTAAAGAAGAAACTGGAGACAAAGAATCAAAAGAGGAAGAGAGGGCAGAAAAGAGAGGAGAAGCAGCATCATCGACAGAAAGAGCCTCAAAAGACAAGTGAGACAGTAGATCAAAGTACAAGAGCAGACGAAGAAAGGATTGTTGAAGGCATGGAGATCACAACGAAAGTAGGTGGACGGAGAGCAATCAGTAGCTGAAGAACAGGAAGAAGAAAAAATGGAAAGAAGTAAGAGAAAGTGATCAGAGGAGTACGTCGGCTCAGCTACCACTGAGAAGTAGATGGAGGAGAAGAACAAATTAGGTCAAGTCGAAAACCCGATACATGAGAAGGAGGAGAAGGAATAAAACTAAGATAGTAGGAATCAAGAATCGAGAGCAGTGGTGAAGAAGCTTGGTGAGAGGGGAGATGACCGTTAAAGTCACTCAAAAGAATAAAGGCAGTTGAAGAAGGTAAAGCAATAGAAAGTAATTCATTGAGATCGTCACAAAATGAGCCAATCGTACAAGGGGGATGATAAACTAACAGGCAGGTAAGAGGATGAGGTTTCACAAAAGTTGTGAGTAAGCATTCAAAAGACTGAAAGCAAGGTAGAGAGGGAGAGACAGAAATGGTACTAATTGAAAAACAGAAGAGAAAGTCAACCCCACCTCCAGGGCCTTAAGGACGAGGGGTGTGAAGAAAGAAGATGAAGCAGTAGTAAGAAACGCAGTAACAACAGAATTGGATGGAGGATTCCAAGTCTCAGTGATGCAAAGAAAGTGAAGCTTCAGACGAAGAAGGGTATCCAGAGCATAGTGAGATTTATTACACACGCATCATGCATTCCAGAGAGCAAGATTAATTGGTGGTAGCAAAGGAACAGTATTAGGATAGAGGAGATAAGAGTAATTATGTGTAGATAAATGAGCAGAGGAAGAGCGAGAAGAAAAAGAAATAGAAGGAATAGGTAGGGACATAATGGACACAATTGGGGTTCGAGGAGTATGCAATGGGAGGAGTAAACATATAGCAGGTGCGAAGATGTTAAAGAAAACGGACCCAGTGAGTGAGGGAGCTGCAGGAAGGGAAGGTGGGCAAAGCAGTTGCCAAGAAAAGTAGCTGAGTAAGATTAGGAACAGTAGACCACGTGAGATAGAAGAAAAGAGCTGCATAGTGGTATAAGCGGCCATCTGTGGACCGCTGCAGGCAGCAGCAATCCGACTCTGCCATACTTTGCCGGACTTCGCCCAGGATGTGATGTAATTGTAGTCTGGGTCAGGTGGGAGGGGCTGAGGTGGACATGGCCCATGTCAGTGACTCCAGGAAGATGGTGAGAGGGATCCAGCTGGGCCGGACAGGATCGCAGCACCGCAGGCAGAGACTCATGGATTGCAATACCTAGTTAAGGGGCTAGCTAGCCTGGTAGCTTATCACAGAACAAAGGGTGACAGTCAGCAGAGTATCTCATCACATCATGGATGATAACATCAAGCAGAGTATCACATAGCAGTACTGGAGTTGCAGTCAGCAGAGTATCTCACAGCATCACTTAGGAGATTACAATAACCCATACAGGCTGCTGGGACTGATGTTTCATTGTGAAAAGGGAATGTGGGTTACCATGGCTCACCCAAGGACGTCCTCTCCCCTCTCCCCAAGTCTCCTCCACCCAGGTGATCCTCCCTTGCATATCTACTCACAGGGTCGGCTTCCAAAAGTGATGGCCTTTCCCTGGACACCTGAGCAGAGGATGTCAGGGAAAAGGAAGTGAGGATGCCCTCAGGTTTCTCACAGTTGACAGACAGCAGAATATCTCATAGCAGCACCTAGGATGACAGGCAGCAGAGTATGGCACCACAGCACCCATGCGGACAACCAGCTCAGTAACTTATCAAAGCACAGAGGGGGGCACCAAGCAAAGTATTTAATCACAGCACCTAGAATCACAGTCAGCAAAGTATCCCATTACGGCAATTAAAGGGATAGCCAGCATGGTAGCTTATCACAGAACCTATGGTGACAGCCAGCAACCTTTTGTGGCCAATGAGCAACCTATCTGTATGAAATGGAATGGTGAGCAACAGCTGAACCTTGATGTAAAATATCAGCATTCAGGTGTTAGCAAACTGATTTCTAATCAAATTACAAATCCAACTGAAGTTAATATCACAAATAGGGCATGTTAATGTACAACAATAAACATTATTTGTATTGGTGTTGGGCGTTCTCCCCTAAAAGAGCTCTGTTTATTTAGTGACAGATTGTACGTTTCTTTACTCCTGAAACTACTAACACGTGGCTTTAAATACCTCTTCACATGGAGGCTAGTGTGCTTTCCTCTCTCGTGTCTCCTCCTGCTCCCCCCAAGATCTTTTTTCTTTGGAATTTTAGAGATTGATGGTGCAATGGTATGCACATGATATGAGTAACATTTTTGTCAAAACCTAGAAGGATTTAAATACTTCTTTGCAGGTTTTTTTTGTAGGATGCCCCGAACCCAAGCAATTCTTTTAAAAAAAAGTTATCAAAGAATTGTGTGCTTTCAAACACGCAAGCATAGAACTATTTGGCGTAATTTGTATCTGCTGGGAGGTAAACATTTCTAATAAATGTGCATAAGCAACCATGTGTAGCGAGGGAGCCTTAACCACCTTAGGTGAGGTCACAGGGGGTTGTCCTTCTGAATTAAAAAAAAAAATAATATGTCAAAATGGTACATTTTACAGCACACTGTCTTTTGAAAAATTGGGCAAAAAGCCACACAGTTTACTGCTCGTTTTGTAGGGTAACACATGAAAAATGTACATTAGATATCAAGTCAGTAACAGTGCACAGGAGCATGTTCCAAAAATATTTTTATGATACCTTTCCCCACAATATATACCAGTATTATGTCATTGTAAAGAAGCATGTTCATGTTTCTGCACCAACATTTCCATGCTGGCTGGACTAATGTATCTCAGTATGGCCACGTAAGAACACTCATGTTGAGTTTGCCTGTCACGCCACTGTAAGAAAGCATACCTATACTGGCTGCACCAATGTAGTTATGCCCCTTTAAGAAAACCTGTTCATTCATAGAGGTTTTAGCAGTTCAGCCCTATACTCCACCGATGACACAACTCTCAGTTTTTGTTTTGCCAAGAATGCTAGTGAGAATACTTTGCCATTGTGCATGTACTGGCTTCCTCAGTTCCCCCAGGCTGCACAAGCAGGAACACATTCATATTCTCATTCATGCACACTCACAGTATTCTCATTATCTCACACATGCACCCAAACACCACACTACAACATCCAAACTATTTATTCACATGCACAGCCATTCATGCTTCTACCCTGCTCTCCCCTCACCCACCTCAAGCCAACTTCTGCATGAGTCTGTCCTGATAAATTCTGGTTTCACCATCACCGTCTTGTGGCCAATGCTGGATTTATGGACTTCATTCATTCACGCTGCATCACCCTTTCTCAACTCTCATGCTGGACTTTCTTTGCATCTTGTTCTCATGGTGGCCCTGAATCATGCTGTTCCCATCTTTATCTTGTATTCTGGCTTGCAACATTGTGTTACTACTAATTTCTGCAATTGTATTCACTCTCCCCTCTCGCTTCTCCACTCTTTTGACTGCTAACTCTCTGTTCTCTCCTCCTTTCCCTTCCCCCTTTTCCTATCTCCTCCCTTTACTTTCTTATATCCACTTACTCTATCAGAATTGTCCCTAGACCTAGTATGAAAGCAACCTCGTCTGTCTCCCCTACCCTTAATGGTTTTTTCCTCCCCACACCCATCCAGGACTCTCTGAAATGTCGTCAGGCCAAGTATGATAGTCGCTTGTTTTGTTCCTCCCCTACCTTTCTGCACCCCTTTCCCTCACCTCTTGTTTTCCTCCGGCTCTACCAGAAATGTCGTCAGGCCCAGTACGGTAGTCACCTGTCTATTTCCGTTTCCTTCTCACTCTCCCCCACCCTTCCTTATCTAAGTCTTAGCTCTTGCACTATCTGGAATGTTGTCAGGTCGAGTACAATAGTTAATTTCGCATCCTTACTGTTCATGGCTTGTAAGAATGTCATTGTTCCCTCCCTGGCCTTGAAGCGCTTTGCAACACATTGTGTATAGGCGCTATATAAATAAACTATCATATCATATGATATCATGCATTCAATCATATATGGCGACTACATACACACCACACCCATCTCATTCCTATGCAGATTTAGATATGTCACACAGACCCTTCCTTACCAGATATACACTCATACATACACACATAGCACAGAATGTTTTTTTTCGGTTGCTCGTGCTCAAGCTGGATACTCCTGCTGTAGGCGCCTATGTTGCACGTCTGGCTACTGCTTACCCCACAGACAGGAACCAGTAAACATGGAGAGCGTCCTACTTCTGGCAAGACAAAGCTGTCAATGGTGATGGCAAGGGAGCCCTTGGTTTAAATGTTCTTAGGCAATGGTGGAGCGTTGCGTCTCCGGTTGTTGAGCAGCACAGCATCAAGCTGTCCCCGCTTCTGGGCAAGACGACTCGATGGGCTTCCAGCGGTCATGGAAATCCTCCAAACCCCAGTCGACGGAGATGGACGTCGACGGCCTCAATGTCCAGGTGCTTTACTTCAATGTTTCTCGGCAGACCCTGTCTCCAGTCGACAGCCTTTTAGGACTGAATGCCAGGGTGCCTTGATGAAGATCAGCTTCTGCAGGATGTTCCCTGGTAGTTTGGGGAGAGGTCTCCTAAACATGTCCTCTCTTGGATCAGTCCTTGACAGACACGACAGCTTTCGGATTTCGTTGACAGAGAGCAGCAGCAAACCTTCTTCTTCCAGCGGGCTTAAGGGATAAGCAGCTTCAAGTTTCATCTTCAGCTTCTGAACAATTCTGGTAAGTGAGAGGTCCCCAGATATACACATTGGTACCTCATTCACACTGCTGAGCCAAGCTCAGTCAGCCAATCAGTCAGAAGGGCATTCATGCAGCAGGCAGCCAATCAGGCTCACTGTGCATTCAGGCCATTCGCTTCCACCCAGACACCCATAACAAGGAATGTGGATTGGGGCAAGCAGCCAGCCTTTCAGCATACCACACTGCATTTATGTCAGATAACAGACCCCCATAACATGGAATGCATATTCATTAGACACTCCATTCACCCAGCTCCCACCCGAACAGTGTACACACAACATACAGTCACTGGGAAGGCTCCAGCCAGTCTGGCCTGGATTTACCCACAATACCATATATGGTTCTTCCACCCAAAAGCCAGTCAGGGGAAGGGACAGAGTCAGAGCTTCCGAGGACTTTGGGAAAACAAGTTAATAGCTAATAGAAACCAATAGGCCACAGGGGCCATCATGTCTCCTATCAGGAATCCACTGATTCCTACGGCAGGGCCTGGGTATCCTAATACGCCTGTTATATTATGTCATGCCTGTATAGAAGGGTGGGTCATTGGGATGATTTTATCAGGCAATAAAAAAGGTATGACTTTAACTTAGTCTTTGGAATCTTTGTATGCCCGCGAAAGAGCATCAGCCTTGGCATTGTGTGAACCTTGCTTGAAAGTAATGATGAAATCAAAATGGGAAAAAGAAATGTATCCATTTGTTTTGTCATTAATCATCCTTCATAGGCACTCCTTTTCGAAAATGATGTAGCTTCATTCAGCGAAATTCAATCTATGGGAATAATGAGCAACAGGATGTACTTCTTGAGATGAGGGGTCCTTTTGTAGAAGTACAGATCCCAGGGCATGGTTAGAAGCATCTGTTTCTAGGACGAATGGTAGCTTTGGATCTGGCAACCGGAGTATAGGAGCGGAAGTAAAATGCGTTTTCAGAATGAAGAAGGTGTCTTCCGTTTCTTGGGTTTAGTTATAGGGAACGTTTTTCTTCCGTAGTCGATTTAAGAGGAGTAACACACAAGAGTGTTTTTTTACCGTAGTAGTCTGAGCCCATTCTATAATGGCAGAAATCTTTCGAGGATCCATTTTCGTTCCTCTAGGAGTGATGAAATATCCTAGATAAGTGGTACTGGTTTGATGGAATTCCACCCAGCCGTGTGGAGGCGCAGAGCGGGGATGACGCCGCTCCGAGTCTCCACAGGGCTCGAGGGTTCCCTCGTCCCCCGCTGGGGTGCAGGACCAAGGAGGTAAGTTGGGGGGGCGGGTGGGAGGAAGGGAGGGAAGGGAAAGACTTACCCGAGTCCCCGGCGGCCGGCGAAGGCAGCCTCTCAGCCGCGGGGAGGCTCGGAGCGGGGATGGCCCTGCTTCGAGCCTGCTCATTGGCTGAGAGGTTGCCATGCCCCCTGCCGGGGACAAAGGCCGTGGAATCCCGACGGAGGGATTCCCGGCCGGGTAGAGACCTGGCGAGAGCCAATCAGAATGCTTGCTGCTCGGCGGGTTACTAATAGATGATAGGTCCAGATAGTGTGGCAGTGGAAAGAATAGGTTGGTTTTCCGTTTTTGCCGAAGCACCAACTGTACTGGTAGTAGGGGAACCCCCTATACCATAGATGTTACCCGAGGTGAGTGATTTTATAACCACTTGTTTCACTGCATTGTGTAGAACAGTGATGGATTGGAACAACATAGCATTTTCCTGTTTGGAATTGGCCATGTCTAGCTGCACTTTTTGGACAGCATTGGCAAGGTCCTGCAGCATCACCTCCATTACTCTGGAGAATATATGGGTTCTTGCAATCTGTCACGTACCTGGACAATCAAGATGGATGAAAACTTTCTCAGGAGTAGTGGCAACAATGCAGCCCCAATCCACAAGGAGCAATCTGCCGGGGTCTTAAAAGACACCCCAAGAGGACCCTTCCCTGTAGACAGGAGTGCTATGTGATACACCACCTTCCTTTGGTTTCAAATGCAGCATAGAATTAAAGTGGTTGAGAACAAAAACAAGTATTAATAGAGTGAATTGTATGACCAGAGATTGCCCCAATCATAAAAGGACAATTAGTACCTGTAATCAGTAAAGCTTTCATGGGAAACCTAGGATTGCTTGGTGTCAAACAGTCTGGACATAGGAAACAGAAAAAAGAACAATAGACCAAAAATACTAATTACTTAAGCAGTAAATAGCTATGGATCAGGATTAGCAAGTGTAGAATGAGTTCTTCCATGAAGTACGGGCTCTCGGACTAAACACTGTTGCAAGAACAGGAAGGGGCAGAGGAGAAGCGGCATTAAAGTGATCAATAGCGCAACCCACTTTTGGAACGCATTGCAGTGATGCCATGACCCGTTTTTTGAGGAAATGACCTTACCGCGTGGTTGCGCCTCACGCTGCGTCCCACTCACATTTTAGGGCACCAGCGTGTCCGGCCTCCCAACCTCCATGGAAACCGGTACGTGCTCAGACAGAACCGCGGTTTGTGGTGATGTGAAGGAAACGGTGAGCGGGTTCTGACAAGGCTGTTTCCATTACGTTTTAGAGTTTAGAGAGAATTTATAGTGCCCCAATTAGGTTGCATGACCAGGCCATGGTGCACTGGTGGGGGTTGCTAGTTTGGATCGGACACACACTCTTTTTCCCTTGAGCTCGCAGTGAGAACAATCACAACAATCCACATGTGCCCTACTACAATTATTTCAAGGATTGTTTGCCCCCGCAAGAACCCCCCGAGGTAACTTTGTGACTCTAGGTGATGGGTTCATAGTTCACTGGTGAACATTTTGAGACTTATTTTAGCAACGTTAGCTTACAAATGCTCTGTTTCTTTTTTCTTTTAAATTTGGACAGGTTGTGTATTGTTTGTGGTTTTAATCTGACTCAGACTGGATGCACAATAGGAATTGGATGCACACTATTTTCTCCTGACGAAAGTTCTGTATTAAAGACATTTAGAACTGAAACATGTCGAGATGATCTGGACGGAGGCATCCCTGCTGGTCCCGGATGATGCAGTCACAGGATCGGGACCTCCGTGGTGACCTGTGCTGCCTCCTGTCCCTGCTCCTGGACTGCAACACTAGCACCAGTGGAATCCCCCCTCCAGGCCCCATTCATGGGCCTCCCGCAGCCTCCTCATCAACCAAACCCCCCACCAACCTGGATGACTCCATGCCATCTTCCTCAATAGGCCCCTGGGGGGGCTCAGCTGCCCCTACTGCTGCCGAGGAGGCCATGAATGCGGCACCAGACTCCTCACTCCCCGAAGAGATGACTACCTGGGAGGGGACCTGGGCCCTGTGTCTCCGGCTGGCGGTGGGATCCTTGCCGCTGTGCATGTCATCTGCAGGTCTGGTGCAAAGTTGGCCACATTTCAAGCCTGCATTTATTTTCTTTTCAGGCTTCAGAGGATGGCAAAATACATACCATTGGGAGGGTTCATGACTGTGCATTAATGAATTAGAGTAGGCCAGGGAAGGCAGCACACTCACATGGCATCCCATACTCTGGGTACTCGTTACCTCATACATGACAACAAATATCCTGAATAGCATGCCAGAGAGATTGGAAAGATAGACACATTACAACAAAGCATTCACTGTGGCACAATGAAATCAAGGGCCACTTTATGTGCTAATGTCAAACATTTCTACACTGTACACAAGTTTTTAGGCACAAGGATTTTGTCAAGTAACTGAGGACACCAAGATGGAATGTCTTTCAATGATCGTAACAGAGACAACGGCAGAAAAAAACCTGCTGTAACTGCAAATTGCGAAAAGCAAAATATATACACTGAAATGGATTCTTATTTTCCTCTAAATGCTTTTTGGTGGTTTGTCTGCATTGGGATTTTCAGGTGTTTAAGAACAGACTAAATCAGTGACACGCCCCCTGAAGTGTGCCCGAAATAAACCTTTAATGAGTCTAGCAATTATTGTATAGAGTTCCAGAAAGACACGTTGTTTGTTATTCCTATTCTTTGTTATTGAGGGTCACTGCTTAAAGTGTTACACTTGTGGAAGCCACTATTTTGTTAAGAGGCCTGAAGAAGCAAACCAGCCACTCCAGAAACAAAGACCCACATGGCGCTGGCCACAGCCCAGGAGCTCAATAAAAAAATAAAGAAAATAAATATGTATATATATTTTTTAGAGGTAGCAAGAAGACCACAGGGGTAGCAAGGGCGGCCTCAGGGATCGCAGCTGTGACCACTGGCGACCCCCAAATGATGTCCCTGCTGCTTTCCCTACTACACCACTTAGAAAGTGTTTATGTGCCTTCTTTGCTCCTGCCCAATACTGTCTATGCATTAGCCCTCTATCCATTATAAACTATCTTTCCTTCTGTAACCCTCTCTTCTGCATGTTCTACCACTCACCTCTCTTCCAGTGTTCTCCTCTGCAACTTTCTCTTGTGCACACTCTGCGTGTGTGCTGAATCCCTCTTTCTCCACTGCACTCTCTTGACTGAATCTTTCTCTACCCTGCATCTTCTTGCATCCATCTCTTCTGCAACCATCAGGCCTTCTGCATAGCGAAATCCCTGCTGCTGCCTGCAACGTATTTCCCTCGTCTTTCTCAGTGTCCAGGGACATGGTAAAAGCAGTCACTATCTGTTCTGTTTAGATCCATAAATCCAGTTGTATCTCAATCCCCTTACCCATCCCCCTGATCTCTGCAAGGCAACACAAGCTGAGATTTTAAACATTCATCCCATGAAAGAGGATACGGGCTAATAATGGAATGAGAGGTAAAATATCTAGCACACTACAGCTTCTGTCACTGGATGCCCCCATCTGTTCCAGTGCATACTAGTTCTACCCACTGCACGATGATCATGAGAATAACTGCCTCAGGGCAGTTTGTGCTGCATTATTTCCCTCATACATTTTGGACACCAGACAATGCACGCTATGGCACGAAGTTCTGAATTACGAACTACTCCTGAAAACATTCTGTTTGTACGAGCTGATAAAATAGATTTTTGGTGTCAAGAGAGTGACAAAAGAAAGGAAACCTGTCGGCTGTATCATGGAAATTGACGTGCCATGCACCGGTGCACATGTAGCCTGGCAACGTTTGCTGTTTCCCTTTATCATACTTTTCACCTGAAGTAACATAGGTTAATCAGATTTCTTGACTGTTGCACTTCTGGGGAATGGCTTTTAGAATCAATTTGTGTTTGCAATGACAACTGAAGGGGGACACTGGGAACTGTAAACACAGTCTTGAAATGCTTACACTCCCTGTTTCACACTGTTTATTTCTCTTGCCTGCATGTACCCGCACAACTTTGCTTTCTCTTGCACCTTGAGCACACACTTCTGACACTTTCAACAATCACTCAAACACTTGCTCACTCACAGCTCATCACTCATACCCTCTTGTTAACATTGACACTGGCAGCCACTTTCCCGCACACACTTTCACCCTGAATAAACAAACAAATGTTAAAAAAATGAAATCATTAAAGACTCAACCGACCTAACGTTGTACATAAGTCACTTAGCAGGATAAATGTGAATTTCAGCCTCAGAGGCCAATGCTGACCACTGACAGGAGTCCCAATGCAGATGACATGCTGAGAGACAGGGCCCTGTTAGTGCCGTGCACAGGAATGACAGCTGCACATTAAGAAGCTGCTCCATTGTGCATTCAAGTGAAAATGAGGGTGATACTTCAACCAGGGGAAGCACGTTTGACCCTTGGTTTATGCCTGCGCAGTAAATCTGTCAGACACATGCGCAATCCAGGCCCTTATAGAAGAGCTGGCAAGCAACATGAAAGGGGGCTGCAAGCAACATGCTTGCAAGCTATGGGTTGGGGACCCCTGACCTAGGGAGATAGTCAGCAGAATATTCATCACATCAAGGAGGGTGACAGTCAGCAGATATCTCCCAGCAGCAGCCAGAGTGACAGTCAACAGAGTATCCCATTTCAGCACTTAGGGGAGAGACAGTCTGGTAGTTCATCACAGTACCTAGAGTGACAGTCAGCAGATCATCTCATCATATAATGGATGGGAACAGCAAGCAGAGTATCACAGAAACAGTACCTGGAGTGGCAGTCAGCATAGTATCTCATAGCAGCACCTAGGATGAACTCCAACAGAGCATCTGATAGCAGCACGTAGGGGGACAGCGAGACTGGTAGCTTAACACAGCATCCAGAGTGAACAGTCAGGAGAGTATTTCATCACATGATGGATGATGACAGTCGGCAGAGTATCTCACAGCAGCACCTAGAGTGACAGCCAGCAGAGTATCTCATAGCAGCACCTAGAGTGACAGCCAGCAGAGTATCTCATAGCAGCATTTAGAGGAAATCCAGGTTTACAGCCTATGACAACACCTAGGGTGACAGTCAGCAGAGTGTCTCATAGCAGTACCTTGAGTGACATCCAGCAGAGTATCTCGTGGCAGCACTTAGGGGGCTAGCTAGCCCAGATAGCTTATCAAAGCACCTAGGGGGACACCCAGCAGAGTATTTAATCAAAACACTTAGAATAACAGCCAGCAGAGTATATCATCACAGTAATAAAGAGAAATCCTGTTTTGTATCTCATGACAACACCTAGGGTGACAGTCGGCAGAGTATCTCATAGTAGCAGCTAGGGTGACAACCATTGCATCACCTAGGGTAAAGCCATCAGAGTATCACAGCACAGCATCTAGGCGGGCAACTTGCAGAGTATCTCATCAGGGAGGGTGACAGTCAGCAGAGTATCTCAAAGCAGCAGCTAGGGTGACAGTCAACAGAATATCCCATTGCAGAATGTAGGGGTGCGCCAGCCTAGTAGCTATTCACAGAATTTAGGGAGTATGATGCTCGAAATGCCTCATGAAGGGACAGGTAATCCTAGTCCTAGTCCTACCACTTTGCTGTGTGTGCTTTCTCTATGTTTTCTGTCACTGAGGTCCAGCCTGGACCTCTGGTAGTGCAGCTCTTCATTCTTATCTTTTGGTCAACATCACCCATGGGATACTCTTTTGGCACCCATGGGTGGGTGTACACCCTTGTACCCCTTATGTGTTTTTATGGGCACCTGTGTGTTGCCCACAGAGTAGGGTATGGGCTGGTGGCAGCTACATGCTAACCTGACTGTGGCTCTGAATGTCCTCCATTTTTGGGACACCCAGGCACTGCCATAGGAATCATTGGATTCCTGATAGAAAGCAAGATGGCCCCAGTGGCCTCTTAGCTTTTAGTGCCTTTTACCTTGTTTCCCAAAGTCCTGGTTCATCGAAGTATCCCAGAACCTACTCATGTGTGCCTGCCATCTGGAGAAGGGGTCTTCGAAGTCCAAAAGAGGAGTGTCGGACATCTCGAGCCAGAGAAGTCCATTGGTGTCGCCCAGTGTCCGGAGGTGCATTTTGTGACCAAAGAGGGGTACTTGGGCATATTGCTGCTGGACACCAAGAGCTGTGAAAGTTCCAAACTGCCTAAGAAAATTAGAAAGGACATCTTTGCAGCACCACTAACCACTTTGTCCCACCGGAGAGAGCCCGCAGTCACCACTGACCACCTTTTCCCACCGGACAGAGCCCTGAGTCATTGGGTGCCCTGGATGGTCCGCTGGTGGGTTTCCTGCCAACAGAAGCTATTGAAGTCGTCCTGAGGGTCCAGACTTGGTGAGGGTCCGAGGTCCAACCCTGTGGTTGAGTCCAAGTCACCAGAAGCCGTCTAGACGTCCATGCTGTGGCTGCAGCACTGAATAACCAAAAGTCAGAAAACCGTGATATTCCGAAACCCAACACCAAAAGTGACCTATGCACCTGTCGCTTCCAGAAGACATTGAAGGGTCTCAGGGGTCTTATCTTCATCCACCAAGCCTTTGAGGAGACCACAGCAAATTTCTTCTTAACAGGCTTCTACAGTCAGAGAAATCGCCGACCAAATGATAGCACCGCGAAGAGCCAAACTGCTGCCATATCGAAAAACTTTGGCTCCTTTTTTATTCTTAGACCCAGCATCCCAGTGGCTACTTCTTCCAAAAGGGGTCCATCCTCCGAGGGAATCGTAGAGTAAAGCTGGGAAACTCTGCCATTTGACCTGCCAAGGCACCAAAGGTACTGTCAGGTGGAAGAGCATGTTCTAGCCTCAGGAGTCGTCCAGGGGTCTCCGATTGGTCTTGGAACCTGTTCTCCTGTAGCCTCTCAGGTACTTTGGGGTGGTAGAACCTTTTTAAAGAAAGCACAATATTATTGAACAATATTGGACTGGGCTGTAGAAGACCACATACGTTACTCCTTAACTTTTCTATTACAGGTTGCCCAGGTGGGGGGATCCTCACTCAGAATTACTTGTCTAGTCTAAAGAAAGCATTCTGCCACTGTTCATACCTAACCTGCCTTTCTTTCCTATTCTATGCCGGTTACAACTTATTTAAGAATTCACATCCCATTTACAACTGTCTGCAGTTAGTGCAGTTCTTACTTAATTTAAGTAGTGTGTGGTACCACCTAGATTGTACATATTTACCATTCTCTGAATAAGTATTCCATGTACAAAGTGTTATTATTCATATTTATATACTGTGGGTAGAAGTAGCAAACCTTATTTGATATAAAGCTGTGTTATCACCGAACATGGTGTGTGGACATTCCTTTGTGGGGGCTTTGGAGAAACACTGTACTGCATCACATCCTGAAAGCTCAAGCTTGGCTGCCCGGGTGACAGTCAGCAGAGTGTCTCATCACATCATGGATGGTAACAGCAAGCAGAGTATCACATAGCAGCACTTATGATGACAGTCAGCAGAGTATCTCATAGCAGTACCTAGCATGACAGCCAACAGGGCATCTCATAGCAGAACATAGGTGGACAGTGAGCCCGGTAGCTTAACACAGCACCCAGAGTGAACAGTCCGCAGAGTATCTCATCCCATCATGGATGATGATAGTCAGCAGATTATTTCATATTATCACCTAGAGTGACAGCCAGCAGAGTATCTCATAGTAGCACTTAGGGGGATATCCAGCCTGGGTAGCTTATCAAATCACCTAGAGGGTCACCCAATGGAGTATTTAATCACAGCACTTAAGATGACAGCCAGCAGAGTATCCCATCACAGCAATTAAGGTGAAATCCAGTCTGGTAGCTAATGACAACACTTCGGGTGACAGTCAGCAGAGTATTTAATCACAGTACCTAGGGTGACAGTAGAGTATCGCATCACATGGCAGATGGTGACAGTCAGCAGAGTATCTCATAACAGCAGCTGGGGTGACAACCAACAGAGTATTTTATAGTGGCACCTAGCGTGACATCCAGCAGAGTATCCAATTACAGCACTCATGGGGACAGGCCACCTTTTAGGTAATTCCCGAACCTAGATTGAGAGTCAGCACAGTATATCATCATATCATGGATGGAGACAGCCAGCAGAGTATCTCATAGCAGCACCTAGGCTGCACTTAACATGTGTAGGAATCCGGCCTTACCTTGCTGCTCTATGTTCATCTAGAAGTGAAGAGGTAAGGCCGTCCCTTATCTGTAGCCACCTGTTGCTCCCAAGCAAATACTATGGGATGTTTAGGGGTTACAGTTAGAGGCGGCCTTTGGTGAGAAACAACAATCAAGAAGGGGAAAAACCCAATTAAAGATGTAGCTTTGGTCAAAAGGAACAGCTTGTGAAGTCGCAGCACAAAGAGTCAAGGAGAAGCCTAGAGTGAGGTGAACTGCTGAACACTGGAGCCAGGCGTGGGAGAGCAGAAGCAGAGAGGAGGAAGCAGCGGGATGAAGGAAGGGGAAGGACAACAACAAGGAGGAATCAGGAGTGGGCAACCCAAGCAGAGAAGTAGGAACAGGCAGAACACAGAGCTTCCACAGTGGGAAGACTTACCGGCTACCATAGCCAAGAGGATTGAGCCTGACTGGCGACACATGCCTTAGACTTCTATGGGAGGCTGTCCCTTCACCACGAACCCTTCCTTTATGGTGGGTCTTGAGAATGTGATGGTCTTGCTCCCGTGGTACCTGGAAATGTAAAACCTGGTTGAAGGATTGACCCTCTGCTTACTGTAACTGGAAGGCTCCTTATCCTCAGTGGATAGCTTTACCATCACCCCCAGTTTAGAATTGAAGCTCTTGTTGTTCCAGGAATGGCAGCTTTAGCTGCACGACCCACTGCACGGCTTCACATCCACAGTTGACACCGTCTGAAAGGGCGGGGCAGGTCTCCATGACAGTGGCTCACAAAACATCAAAAGCAAGGTCTGATGCTATTTCTCCAGCATTTCCATGATGAGTGTTAGACCTGCACTCTCCTCCCAGGCCAAAGATCCTTCATCAGGGATTGGACGTTGTAGGCTACATAAATTCCTGCCCTTAGGAGGAGATTGGATGCTGAACGGGCCTTCTTGAGTGCCTTCTGCACTCTTCCTCCCGTCTTATTGACGGGGGCTGCATCTTCAGTTGCAACAGCTGTTCTGCCTCCATAGGTTCCCAGAATGGAGTCCACCTTCAGAACCTCAGGGAATTTTTCATCCAACCCTAGCGCAGGGTACATTTTGGACCAATGCTTTGGCACTGTGAACATTATGGGGTCCTTCTACTTCTTAACACTGCTAAGGATGGAGAGTCCTTTTTTAGGAGGTGGGACCTATCTACTATACGCGCCCCCTACTGTACTCACAGACCTGTCCTCCATAGCAGGGTTGACATTAAGGCTCTTCATAACTCCCTCATTCACTTCTAGTGGCGACATGGACCTCCCTTTCACTACATCGGCATCTGGCGTGGTGACCTCTCCCGGGACAGCCACATCCAGTTCCAGATGGTGCACCGGTGAAGGAGGGGTGGAAGCAGGCGGAGGAAATGGAGGGTGAGGAGGAGGGTGAGAGGGAGGTGGCAAATGAGTCTTAGGGCACCAAGCAAAGGGGAACACTGAAGGTCCCTCTGGAAAGTGTATGTCCATGATTCTATTTACTGTTGCCTCTATCACTCTCTCTAGCTAGTCATCCGATAGAGTGATGAGCAGGGATAGTCCTCTCTTGTGGGCTATGTGAAGAGACATGATTCCTGCAGCATTGAGCCCTCCTTGGAGATCTGGGTAGTGACACCTCCTGATGCTTCTTTCTCTCTGAGCTCTGCTAGATCACGACCTGGAGTCGCTCCTGCGGATGTTGACACTGTATATGGGTCGATCCCTAGTAGGTAACATTTACATTAAACAGATGCCCAGCAGGGCTCTTCCCTGCCTTTTCACCACCACGGAGCATACCGGTATCTGCACATGCTGGTCCCCAGCTGTGGTACTCCATACTTCGAGGCAGATGCCATAGGGTTTCACTGCGCATGCATCTTCCCTGGGCTCCTTGGCCTTCATGTAATGTCACTCATCCTAGGCCCAGCTTGAAGTAAGGGGAGAAACCACAACCAACTGAAGCACCCGAAATCCAGCCACCTAACATGCCCGGTACACTCCACTTGCCACCTTATATGAAGAAAAAGAGCAAAGAGGCTAATATACAGTGACGCAGCCAAGGGGGAAATGTGGCCGATCGCCTCCCTTTTTCCTCCTTGGTGCCCGGTGCGCCCCCTGCCTCCCGCTGGGCCGCAACACACCTGGGGCTGCCATCATTTGAATTTAATATCAATGCAGACGGGTGGCCCCCACGGGCTGGCCGCGCCGGTCGCACGTGCAGCTGCTGCTAGAAATGTGCGTGTGGGAAGTGGGGGGCTCATTAGCAAACATTAATGTTGTTAACCATAAAAATGTGTATGTTTTTTCACGTTGGCCTCGAGGGCTCTCAGTCTCAGGGCAGGCTGACTAACTGTTGTACTGTGTATGTACGAGTCCAGAGATTGATCTCAGTCAATCAGTCTCTGTCATCTTCAGGCCTGAAAGAAAAGACAGTTCATAATCACACACACACACATGAAGGAAAGGACCGCCGGGTGCGGTCCGGGGGGCGGAAGGTGGCAGCCCTGCCTCTGGATCTTATATTGAACATCTTTGAAGTTCATGTAATTGCTTGATCGCTCTCCTCAGCCCGGTCAGCCGGGGCAGGGCTCACCCACCACCATGCCATGCCTGCATGAGGTGAGGCGAGCGAGTGAACCCGCCTGCAGGAGCGGGGCAGCAGCCAGCCATGCCTCAGGCCCAGCCTGGAAATGATCCTCTTCCGTTCGTTTGCAAAACGGTCAGAATGAATGGATCGGATGGGATACTTGACATGTGACATGCAGGCTCTACCAGCAACCAAACAAGGAAGTTCGAATCAAATTAGTGGTGGGGGTTGAGGTGGCTAAGCCGCTGCACCATGCACGCAGGTGACAGTCAACTGCCAGTGCGACAGTGTCACATTGCCTGCAGGCTGCATTCAGCCAGGCAGGAGCCAGCCCCCTCATTGGCACATTGCTTTGCTGCCCTGATGCAATGGATTGCATTGCCTGCAGGCTCTCAACTCTCGCTCCACTGGTGCACTTAGTCTCAGGCAAAATTGCACTGTGGTGCAATAATTATTACAACACACACTCTAAGTACATTTCATTTTCCCCTAACCCGGCCGGACAGGCAGGGGCCGGGCCAGACTATTTGCAGCCATCGACCGATGCACCGGGCTGGCAGGCAGAGCACATTTGCTATAAATGTAGCAATCCAGCTAGCCAGCCCAGAAACAAACAAGTGCCTGGAACCCCGTACCGGACCAACTGGCAATTGTCTAAGCAGGAGAGCGACTCCGAGTTCAGTTTAGTCAGAGCGAAGTAGTTCAGTGTCAGACCACCACAGCGACATCACCACGTGCCTGTACAGCGTGTAATGAGGCTTGTCTTGCAGCTTGAGCAAGCCTATCCTGCCAGCCACCGCTCGCCTTGCTCAGCTCGAGCCTCGTGCCTTCCGCCCACCACAGCCGATGCCGCATTCCGCAGCCAGCCGATGCCGCATTCCGCAGCGACAAGAGTGCTGCTGACTGCTCCCCCCCCCGCCCCCCCGGCTGCCTGGTCGGCTTGGCTGGTCCTTCTAATTCCTGGCTGGACGGCATGGGTTGTTACCCGGCCATTGCCCACAGTGTCTGCTGCACCACGAGTCAAGAAGATTGAAGAGTGAGTGTCACAGTTGACCCTCACCCCACTGGCATGGTTGTATCCCAACCACCCCGACCCTAGTCCCCCACACCTGCCACCAGACCCCAGCAGCGCCAGGATTGACTAACAGACACTGACTTAGAAGTAAGTAGTATGTCTGTATGGAATGTGTTGACTTGTGCTTTGTGTGCACAGTCACTGCACACGTTGTGCTGTGTGCCGCGTATATGGCTGTGGAATGCTACACACTGCACAGTTGAGCTGTCAACGCCATTGTCAGTGTGGTGCCACCACCACCACCACTGACTGAGTTCGGCGCTGGCTGGCACCACCACCGAATGAGTGCTGCGCTGGCTGGCTGCCCCCCTGTGCAAACACAGTGAGTGAAAGTGAGTGCTGCGCACTGCGCAGTTGTGCATATCACAGTGTGTGATGGCCAGTGGCCACCCATGGCGGCTGGCTGTAATAGAGCAATGAATGCTCCTTTAGTTGCCTGCTTTTTTTTTAAGGCAATTGACTAATCTCACCTAAACTCTAAACTCCACTTTGTGTTTCGTTTGTTGCTTTTAGTTCTTTGTGAGGGCCGTTCTGCAAGACACCGCTCCAAGCCAGGTGCACTTTCTCACTTCACAAGGGCTAACCTGCACTGCTCCAATTATCTCTGCCCTGACCCTCCTTTATTGGTCATTTGGTGAAAAAGAAACAAATCTACTTTGGGCACAAAAGCGACATGAAAAGACTGAATGCATGCACTCTGGGATACGACTTTAACCATGCCCTTCGGCCCCAACCCGCCAATTCCTTTGGCAGTGTCCTGTTTGCGTTTCAGGGAAACAAGAAGGACACTTTTCCTGCCCAACAGACACTAAATACGCGTGCTTTATGCACATGCATCACCTGCAGCTCAGCTCAGATGTAGCATAGACACAGTGGGCCTCATTACACGGAAGGCGGTAAGCCATGGCGCTATTAGCGCCATGGCTCATGCCGGTAAAATACCGGCACCGCCTTGGCGGAAAGGGGATTTACCGCCCCATTCCAAGGTTGGAGGGGCGGTAAATCCCCCTTCCGCCATTGCCCTTCCCCATTCCCATTTGTGCCCCATAGGGCTCTATGGGAATGGGGAAGGCGCTAATTACGGCACCGCAATTTTGCGGTGCCGTAATTAGCTCGGAGGTCCCTTAGCGGATTGGATTTTAACGCCTGCAAAAAGCAGGTACCGGTAAATCCCTAACGCCATCCGTGTAATGAGGCTGGGGGCCTCATTACGACCCAGGCGGTAAGTTACCGCCTGGGCCGTGACTTTACCACCATGGCGTAAACTACGTTTACGCCATGGTGGTTGGCGGACTTACCGCCCCATTCCGACCTTGGCGGGGCGTTAAGTCCCCAATCCCCATTTACCCTTCCCCATTCCCATTTTTGCCCCATAGGGTATAATGGGAGTGGGGAAGGCGTTAATTACGCCACCGTAAATTACGGTGGCGTAATTAACTCCATGGTCCCTTAGCGCCATGGATTTTAAGGGCCTCATTACGACCCAGGCGGTAAGTTACCGCCTGGGCCGTGACTTTACCACCATGGCGTAAACTACGTTTACGCCATGGTGGTTGGCGGACTTACCGCCCCATTCCGACCTAGGCGGGGCGGTAAGTCCCCAATTCCCATTTACCCTTCCCCATTCCCATTTTTGCCCCATAGGGCATAATGGGAGTGGGGAAGGCGTTAATTACGCCACCGTAAATTACGGTGGCGTAATTAACTCCATGGTCCCTTAGCGCCATGGATTTTAACACCTGCTAAAAGCAGGTGTTAAAAGCACCATGGCGCTAGGGGACCTCGTAATCAGGCGGTAAGGGTCGGCGCTGTTAACGCTGCCGTTAACCCCTTACCGCCTGGGTCGTAATGTCCTGTTTCCTCGCTAGGGCTACACCTGCCCACAAATGCATTGGGGGAGGGAAGAGACTCCCTTACTGAAAGCCTAAATTGTGTGCACTCTTAGTTTCCTCTGCACCATTAAAAGAAGCCAATGCAGGAGCACACATGCACATCTCGAAGGAAAGGTTGACGTTCAAGTGTGAAAATTCCACCTTGTATTTTCAAGTGTATGTGTGCTGCTCAGTCAATTGGTGGACTAGTGAGCTCTATGACTATGTGCCTGTGTCAGTGACCTTAATTCCTTTGAAAACGTGCTGTTGTATCCTAATATAACTTGATCTTACAGTGCTAGCACCGCCTATGGCATTTCCAGGGACTGCACATAGCAGAATGTACCATTACCTATTTTAATTGTATTCAATGTACTATTATCAAGTTCCTCAGTTGAATGAAAGCCGAGTCGACCCCACGTGGATGTGAATCTGCCTGGGCTACCCGGCTCGTTTAACCGCATCATACAGTGAGCTACTTGGGACAGAGATAATTTGAAAGCAAAGCATATTGTGAATAGTGTGTTAGCGGCTGCGGCAGATGCCTGTCCACTCAGCCAATTCTCAATCTTGTCATGCCTGTGGTTTTACTGGCATACGGGCATAGCGTGGGCCTCCTGGCCCTGCGTAGTACACTGTCTCTCCTCCAGCCTTATCTGTGTGTATCTGTATCACTCTGCAATCACTACCCACCCACCGGCTGCCTGCATCGTGTTCTTCTGCCCCATTGATTTCTTATGTTGATTTCTTCCACGTCCACGCCTGCATTTACCATCTGTCTGTTACTAAGCAAAACAGCTAGTTCTTCTCCGACTCCCATGATGTGCTGTTTCACAGTGAGCTGCAGCATGCAAGTTAAGGGTGTGTTCCTTCAATGCAGACACTGTGTCGTGTGGCAGTCAGAGAGTGCCCTGCCCGTCTGTCTGCCTGCCTGGCTGGCTGTCAGTCACCACACCATCCCAGTGGCAGCAGCAGTGTGAGTTTAGCACGGCTGAGGCACATGCCCTGCCTGCCCTTGCGTGGGTGGCATGCAATGCACGTGCATGCCATGTTTCATCAGGTTGTACCACTACCAGTACCGAAACAAATAATTGTTACAAGGCGAGGTGGGCTGCGGCGGGCATATGATGGTGGCGCAGTGCGGTACACATGCGGACGAGGTCAGGTGGTGTTACACACTCTCTGGTTTATGCCTTCTCTATTGGGGTGCATATTGTCTTGAAGTTCAACTCAGAGTAACCGGGGACACACTGACTGCACACAATGTTTGAATTGAGTGTTACACGATTACTATACGGATTGATGCACATGCATCACTTGCTCATTTGGTTGGTGTGGCGACGTATTTGCAATTCAAACAGCAATTAATTCCTTTTGTGAAAGACTGTTGGAGTAATACCCAAGGGGGAGTTTTTTTTGGCGGGCAGAGTGGCACCTGCAAGCACAGCATGCCACAGGCATCCGCCAGTGGCGTAACACAAGATCTGGGGGCCCCCCCACGACCCATGCTGATGGGCCCCCCCAACTCGACAACAAATTACAGGTCGCGCCACTCTCTGGGTCGACCTAGATTACCACGCACGCGTAATACGCACAAACGTGCTGCTGAAGGGGTATACCACACACTGCACTAGGAGAAAGATATAAATATGTGTTTTAATGCAATATACAGCACACTTTCTGAGAAAAACTGGCTAAAAAGCCACAGTGTTCGCTATTGTTTTGTAGGGTGACACCAATACATGTAAGTCACCAACAGTGCACAGGAACATTAATGCTTTGCTATTAAAAATGCCATGCCACAATGAAAACATGTCCAACTGGCTGCACAATGTAGACTAGTGTAGACATGTAATAACATTACAGTAAAGCATGCTAGGCCACATTATGGCATACTTAGACTGGTTGCACAAAAATGCCAGTCGAAGCAATAAAACTCACCAAGAAGACAGCACACATTCAAGCCTGCGTCTCTGCACCCTCTGACAACACAGCCAAACTCTTTAAAATCTGCAAGGAACGGGCCAATCCTGTTGCAGTCTCTACCTCTCCTTTTTCCTCAACAGGCCCTCTGTACGGCTTTGGCCTCTCACTTTTCCGCTAAAATTCAGGACATCCTGTCCACTACCTCCTCTTCCTCTCCCTCTTCCTCTCTCGGCCCCCTTTGGCCATCTCTCCATCTCCTCATCCTTTCTTCTCTTTCTCTCTAACACCTGATGAGGTGTCTAGGCAAGTTCCATCTATGGAAGTGTCATCGAAACAGGCGCTCGCCTGCTCCTCCAGAACCAGCAAGGACCACATTGACACCCTTGATCCAACTTTGGCCGATTTCTGTAATCATTCTTTTGTCACTGGAACTTCCCCTGTCCCATACCCTTGGAAAAGCTGGCCAACTGTCAGCTTAATCTCCACACTGAATCTGTTGGTTGTCTCCATGACCATCAGTCTGGCTTAAAAGCTGCCAGAGGCACGGAAACTGCTCTCCCGAACACCTGTGAAGATCTGATCTTTACCCTTGATTCCAGCATTCCTTCTGTCCTCATCCTCCTTGAACTTTCCTCTGCTTTCAACGCGGTCAACCACGCCATGCTGATCAATAGACTCTGTGAGAACCTGGGCATCATGGATCAGGCCCTGGAGTGGCTGATCTCCTTCTTCTTGGACCCCCCATCCCAGGTCCAACTTGGTCCCTTTCATTCCACCACCTCTCTCTACCTGTGGCGTTCCCCAGGGCTCTATCCTCTCACCATGGTTTTTCAAACTCTACACCACCTGATCTCTACCTTCTCCTCTTTCCTTGTTATGCGGATGACACTCAGCCTTCCTTCAGGCTGCCCTCAGCCTACTCTCCTCTCTCGCTCATTCCTGGTGTCATCTTCAACTACACTTTCTCTTTCTCTCTTCACATCTTGGACGTTGCCAAGAAGTCCCACTACCAGCTGCACCTCCTCAAAGACACTCTTCCCTTTCTCACTTCCCCCAGAAGCTCACTGTCTCCAGAACTCTGGTTCTCTATAGGCTGGACTACTGCAAGAGACACTTTCTCAATCTGCCTTCCTCTACTCTCCACCCTCTGCAACTAATCCAGAACAGGACTGCAAGACTTATCCTTGTCCTCAAGATCAGGGACCGTATCTCTCCAGCCATGAAATCTCTCGTCTGGCTCCCGGTGGCTGCAAGGATCAATTTCAAGACCCTTTGAATTGTCCACAAGGCTTTCTGGGGCTGGCATCCGCACTATATCTAACGCTGTCTTCCTAAATACCTTCCTTCTCTAGCCCTAAGGGTTAGATGCTTCCCCAGGCAGAGAGTGGGGGGGTAGATCCCTCTTCCCTACAGGTGCCTCCTTCTGGAATGGCCTCTTTGCCCCTCCCAAACTTGAGCTGGAACACCTGAAGTTCCAGAAGCAGCTCAAAACGTTCCTCTTCTCTGCTTTCTCTCTCTCCCTCCCCTCTGACCTACCTGACCTATCTGTCTGCTGTGCCAACTGGTTGCTTGGCTACCCTCATTCTCACAGAGTCCAGGTTCTTTCTTGATCAGTCACCCTTCCACTACCTCCGGGCCTACTACGCAGTTAGGGGCTGTAACTGTAACCCTACAGTCCCTTGTTCTCCTTGCATTACCCAGAGCTACGCTGCCCTGGCTGCACTTACTGAGAGCATTCTTGCCGTGTTTTCCCCTACCCTCTCCCTTGCACTTCCCCCCTCCCTTTCCCCTTGCACTTCTCATTCTCACACTTGCACAATCTGAATGACACAAGGCTTAGTAAGATCATTTGTCTTGTCCTCCCTCTGTTTTCCTTCCCTTGTCTTGTCGTGCCTAAAAACACTTGTGTACAGGCGCGTTATATATGACTTATCATATCATATCATATAATTTTATCACAGATGCCCAGAAAAATATACAGTGCCGCAGTAAGAAACGGCTAGACTGGCAGAACCCAAATGCCAGCCTAGCCAGGTAATTACACTTAGCAGAACTGCTTTATCAGAAATGCCCAGTTAAAAAAGTCATACCAAACTGAGGAGTGACTAGACTGGCTGCACCAAAATGCCTCTCTAGCCATTAATACCACATATCATGCTTGCTTAGCATGGACATGGACATGGACGACCATTATGATTTATTGCACAATCCCACCCCTGACACATCCCCTCTCTCTCGCATCTCCTATCCCAACCTCCAAAATCAGCTAATTGGCCCAGAATTACCTCCACGTCCCTCTTCCTTGTCCCAGTGCTTACGTATGAGGCTCCGTGCCTCATAGGTAAGTACTGGGATGAGGAAAAGTGGGACTAGGAGTAATGAAGATTACAGGTAGCTACGTCAGGCATTACCTTCATGTACCTCTACCTCATCCCAGTACTTGTGTATGAGGCATACTGCCTCATACACAAGTACTGCCTCAAACACAAGTACTGGGATTAGGAAGAATAGGGCAAGGAGTAATGAAGATTACCAATAAGTAATCAAAACCATAAACACAAGTAGTGGTGCAACACCATTAGTCTGACTGGGCACTGAAAAAAACTGTGTGCAGGGTAATGCCCTAACTGGTCTTTATTATATCATGAAAAAAGGCAAGACACAACTGCGTATACATTTTCTACGGAGCAAAAATTCTTCCCCATACAGATGGTGGCTTAGGAGGTGCAAGGTTTTTCATAAAAGACAGGAGGATAGATAGATTCTCTTACTGTTTCTACCTAGTCCCAAAATTAATACTAGAATGCACTGGTGAGCTGCTTATCTAATAGGGACAGGACAAGAAGATAAAGAGAAATCATTTTTGAAAAAATATTTGTTTTTCACAATCTTGCGATTGTTTCAACATTGTCTGTCCCAAGCCACTAACACTGTATGGAAGAGAGTGTTAAAAGAAGATAACACTTCTGGCAAAAAGACAAGGCCTTCTACTGGGAGTACATAATTTATTATCCTGTAGACAAGCCGAGTGGTCCTCAAGTGACTTCAGATAAAATAAAGGCCAAAGAGAAAAGTAGTGCCAAAAGGAGAGGCACTACCTGTTTGGACAAACATAAAAGATGGGAAAGCAAAAAGGAGGGCTGTTCACAGGTTTTTTTCTCCACCTTATTACAACCACAGCCTACTGGTTTCAGTGGTTCAGGAGTGGATTTGACCACTTTCTTCAGGACAGTCTTCTAAAATATCCAGTCTACTGGGCCATTCAGATACCAGAGCTAGCGTGGGGGATATACTTTACCCCACTTCCTGTTGCCATGGACTGTGGAAGTTGCGAAGTGACCTAAGGACAGAAAAAAATAGTCCAGGTTCACTTCACTGTTTCTGCTCCAGGCTACGTTGCTACAAAAAATGCAGTTTGCATCTAGCATTTCTTCTCAGTATGGTTCTTTGTGTTAAAACATCGACATGATAAACATATAGTACATTTTAAGTGTACCAATAAAGAGATATCCTATTAAATGGATTTACTGAAAAATGGAAAAAAGATGATAGGTGGCATAGTCTACTAACCTTTCATTCGCTTTAGGCCAAAATAGTATAATTTGATGCGAGTAAGAGCCAGTTATTGTCCATTTAGGTCATGACCAGCATCAGGTTGATCTGAGTGTAAAAACAGACAACAATGGTATGTCATTCAGTGCTGCGAGGTTCATCTGTCTATCTCTAAAAGTTCCTGTGATTGTTGAAACACACATAGGGTAGTGCTATGTAAAGGAAACTAAGACCGCGTTTCACAAAGAATGTGGTGAAAGGTCCGGTTCGTATAGGCCATTTTGTTACTATGGCATACTCCTGTGGTTGTTAAGACATACACAGGGTAGTGCTAAAGGAGACCATAACCCCATTTCTTTGAAAGGTGTGGAGAAATGTCCCGTTCCTATAGGCCATTTTCTTGCTATGACATGCCCGATTGTTTATAGATCATCCAAGTTGTTGAATCTCATAAAATTACCCCATATGCTTTTGAAAGGTTCACAGAATAGAGAATACTAGCCATTATGGCCATGCTATGTGGAATAATTAGAGAGGGGCTGTTGCTTTCTCTACATAGTTACAAGAACATCTCTCTGTCTTCTTTAGGTTTTACAAAGTGTTCCGTAAGTCTCGCATATGAGACACTTCGTTTGATCAGTCGGTAATTTCATCAGGAGTCGCCGCATTAAACAGTCGCTGCGCTCATCAGTCCGTCCCGTAATCTCTGCTCAATATGTGTAAATCGTATCAGCAGATCACGTGAACCGGTCACGTGTCCCAATATGTTCGTACCAACGACAGGAGGCAGTCCCAATGTCGTCTATACTGGTAACCTGCTCGCTGGTCAGGCGGGAAAGGCACCCAAGCAATACTGTTTGTTCTTAATTGGTCCATAGCTCTCAACTCACACGCTTTTGGCAGGTGTCACCCGCCTTGTAAACAGCGGAATCACCCACCAAGCCATCTGCACGCCCATTCGTTTCAATGGGCCTCTCACCCGCCAAAAATAAAATCGGGTGTATTCACCCGCCTTTGTGACATAAATGGTTGAGAGCTATGTTGGTCCGCCAAGGTGACATGCGATTCTCTCGGTATGTGAAAATCAGAAAGTACAGTTGGGCATTTTAAATATGTAAAGTGTACAAATTGGATACATCGTACTGTGTATTTCATGAATATCATGGATGCCTATTTGTTAAGTTATGTTGCATATTGTGTATTATTTAGATAAGGGTTAAGTACACTGGGGATAGAGCATGGGTTCTATGGGGGTGTGCATCTGCTGGATTTAACTCGAGAGCAATGCCTATTTTATTACAGATAACGCCTGCCAAGGGATAGAATCATTTAGACCTTTGCTGTCTGTCCCAAGAGGAAACATCCTATTTTGTTCACGTATGAGTAGCATACTGGCCATATCTCCTCTTCTTCTGGGGTATTTTACCCTTTCTATGATATTCCATTGTATCTCTTGTGCTGTGTGCCTTTTCTGTATGAGGTGTGCCACCAGAGGTGCGTTTTCACGTTTAGTTCTAATGCATGACATATGTTCTTGAATACGCTTTTTTATAGGTCTGCTGCTCACACCTATGTACATTAGGTGACAGGGACATTTAATTAAATAAATCACATTGAAGTGTTACAATTGGTTAGCGAGTTTGTCTCCACAGTGTTTTGAGGCCAAGTTCTAGTGTTTTTGTACGCATGGTCAAAGTGCATACATTGCAATGTCCACAAAGTTAGTGACCCACTGGTGGTGTGGTATCCCAAAGTATGGTTTGTTGTGCTTGGTCATCCGGTTCTTTGTAAGAATGCACCAGATTATCTCTCAGATTCTTTCTCTTTTTTATGGCGAACTTTGGCGGAGGGAGTATCACAGACCCCACATCAAGATTGGCCAAAGCTTGAGAATTTCTTTTTTGATCACATTGATTTTACTAGAGTAGCCAAAGAGCGCAGTAATAGTCTCAGAGCCTACTGGTTGTGTCTTTTGTTGTAGGGTTACATCACGTGGTAGATTTCTGGCCCATTTTCCTGCCTGCCTGATCATTTTCTTCAGATATCCTCTCTCGAGGAGGCAATTTTTGAGGACCTGTGATTGTGTGTCATATTCCAGGAGGCTTGAGCAATTTCTGCTGTACTGTAAAAATGGACCAAATGGCAGGTTGTCACAGAGACTCCTAGGGTGAAAACTAGAATATTCTAGCAATGAATTATGGTCTGTGGGCTTACGAAACACTGTGGTGCTCAGACTGCATGCTTCTGTTCGTATCTCAACATCTAGGAACTGTATCGTCTCTTTAGTGGCAGTGTACGTGAATTGTAGATATCTATTCCTGGAGTTGATCCAGGTCATAAATACACTCAGAGCTGTTGAATCACCTGTGAAGATAACAAAGATGTCATTTATGTAATAAGTCCATAGTGTCACCTGTGCCAGGAATGGGTTAGTGGCGGAATATATGTTTTTCTTCAAAGTTGGCCATGTAAAGGTTAGCCAGGGTGGGGGCAAATGTCGCCCCCATGGCAGTTGCAGAGCACTGTTGGAAGAAAGTGTCCTTATAGAGGAAGACATTTCTGGTAAGTGCTATCTCTGTCAATTGTAGGATGAATTGGATAAGCATGTCTAGTACAGGATTGAATTCTTCAGCACTCCCCACCCCCTGAAATTGTAGGCTATGCTGACATGACCTGGCAGACCTACAGAGCAGTTGCCGGACAGAAAAGGACACAGATGTTAAACGGCACCTGTGTTTCCCTGTTAACAAGGGCCCGGCCCAGCAATTACTAATGTACAGCATTTCACTGTTAGTACCTGCATTCAAATGCCAAATTTTTTAAGCAATTGAAATTGCGATGTGGGTTTAGTACTTGCCTGCCAGGGGAGTGATTGGAATGGTAAAGAGGGAACACAAGACCAGTCGTTCTCACATCAGTCCATAAAGTGGGTGCTTTCTGACTTAAAGGAGAGAGTTTACTGCTTGTAACATTGAATCTGCTCTAGAATAGTCTCATTAAAATGTGTAAAGAAGTTAGATGCTCCCACACAAATAAGTTAGCTCCTCTCCACCACATGTGTAGTTAGCGCCTCTCCCAGCATTTGAAGCGTTAGCCCCCCTCAAATGTAGGTTTTGTTGTACCCCTGAACACAAGCACACCCACCATTCACCATATATACACGCGCACACCCAGCAATCCATACATTTAAGTGTGCACTCTTTCACCATACAGGCACACCCAGGCAGCCACCCATACATTTAAGTGTGCACCCTTTCACCATACAGACACACCCAGGCAGCCACATATACATTTAAGTGTGCAACCGGTCACCATACAGGCTCACACACCCAGGCACCCACCCATCCATTTAGGTGTGCACCCTTTCACCATACAGGCACACCCAGGCAGCCATCCATACATTTAAGTGTGCATCCTTTCACCGTACACGCACACCCAGCCACCCATACATTTGTGTGCACCCTTTCACCATACACTCACACAGGCAGCCACCTATATATTTAAATGTGCACCCTTTCACCATACACTCACACAGACAGTCCCCTATACATTTAAGTGTTTACCCTTTCACCATACAGGCACACGCAGACAGCCACCCATACATGTAAGTGTGCATCCTTTCACTGTGCACGCATACCCAGCCACCCATACATTTGTGTGCACTTTTTCACCATACACTCACACACGTCATTGGGTTGAGGGGAGCCATAATATTTAAAAAATAAATTGTTTCTTTTTGAAGTCACTCTGACTTCACAAAGAAGTTATTTCCGTTAAGGACTGAACCATAATGGAAATAATTTCTTTATGAAGGCAGAGTGACTTCAAAAATAAACTATTTATTTTTGAAGTCATAGGGCTTCCCCCACCCCAGGACATGGATGCCTCCAGCCAAGGGTCTTCATGTCATGGGGTGGGGGTAGCCATCTGAAATCAAAAAGAAAGGTTCTTTTTGTATTTACTCTGCCTTCATAAAGAAATAATTTCTGTTACAGAAATAATTTCTTTATAAATGCAGAGTGAAATTAAAAAAAATAAAAATAAATTGAAAACATTTTTTTTCATTTTTTTATTTACTCCAAGTGGGGCCCCCTCCAAGGACATGTGGTCGCTCAGCCCCCCGCACTGTGGGGGCTCCTGTTACGCCAGTGGCACCAACACCTATCACAAATGGTGGCGGTACATGCGAATTCCCCATTCCCATTGAGCCCTATGGGGTTCAAATGGGAATGGGTAAGAATTTCTTAATGGGGCCACTTGTAATACCCTGGTAATTGCTCATTCCAGGGCACCAGAAAAAAAAACTCCAGCGGCAACCGTGCCTGTATTACAGGCACGGCTGTCCGCTAGGGTCGTAATGAAGCCCATTGTCTTTGTTCTGTCCTATGATGCCTCTGTAGGTCAGCCAGGTCAAGTGAATGCAACTCGAAATGTTGGGGGGTGGAGGCTAAGGCCAAATCTCCCCAATGTCCAATGCACCAATGCACTAATAGGGGGTCTGGAGAGGCGTGGAGGACTGTAACACACTCCCCCGATGGGAGGGACTAGGGAGAGCCCATGTGTGTGCGCACCATGAATAACTATTTGTTTAAATTTAGAAGAAGGTGTGCTGGTCTTGCAGGGAAAGGCCCTCATGTTGCTAAGGACTGTGGCAAGGAAGATGGAGAAAGGAGTAATGGGATTAACGCTTTCAAATTAAAAAATGCATTTTTTTTTAAACTATCTTCCTTAAGAATGTTGTAGTGGTGTGCCGGGGCAATGTTGCTTTGTCATGGTTCATACGGTGTATTGTGTTCATTTACTGTTATCTCTTTACTCACTGTTGTGGGTCTGGCTCTTGGGCCACAAGTACACTCCTATTGGTTGCTCATCACGGTTGGGCATTGTGGCCAGGCAACCCTGTGAGGCCACCTTGCTCAGTTGGTGCCAGACTGTGGTGGCTGTGGGGTGCCTGTGAATAAACATCTCGCCTCTTCTGGGTGGTCCCAGACACATAATTTCAAATGTCAGATTCCATTACTACACATTGGGCCTCATTATAAATTTGTCGGTCCGCGAACTACGGTACCGGTAAGCATGCTGGTAACATAATTCCTGGACTGGCAAAATACGAGTTGAGCTTGCAGGTGTTTTTCTGCCCACCAGGTCAGACCTGGCGGGCACAAAGTCACCCGCGAGCACAGTATGTCAGATGCACCGGCACCGTTATAAACGGGTGCATCCGACCTCCCCATTCCCATTCGGCCCCTATGGGGCCGAATGGGAATGGGGAACATCTTTTTCCAGCGACCGCAAATGGGCAATTACTGGGTCCGGCAGGGCCGTAATTACCTGATAATTGCCCATTTGCGGGCGCTGGAAAAATGTGCAAGTTTTACCGGCAAGGCTACCGCCAAACTTGTAATGAGGCACAGTATGTTTTACCTGAAACATTCCGGCAAATGCAAATAAAGGCTTGCTGTAATATTCCATGCATCGTGCTGGAGCATCAAGGTTTCATACTCTTGATCACATCTTCCCTTGCCTTTAAAAACGTGCAGGTATATATTGCAAAAGGCAATCTAAACAAGGGATTGCACATAACTGGCATAAAAAGGCAATTTAATGACTGTAAAAAGCGCAAGCTTTTAACATATTGCCCCACTTACTGCCAATGTGGGAATTTTACTGTCTTGCGGGATCCATGAATGGAGATATAATTTGGTCGCAGTATGAGGACCGAATTCACCCTGCTGAAAAGAATGCCTGTAATTATGGCATGAAATGGGAGACTTTCTAAGCATTTTCCCCCCAGAAGGAATGAATGGGCTTCTAATTACTATGTGCCACATTGTATTGCGATGGATGATTGTAAGTGCCAGTATTAATGTACATTAGTTCTTGTTAATGAAATAACAAATATGATAGCACACGATTGCCTGCAGCACTAAATCACATAAGTGTGTTTTACCTGGAACACTATAGTGCTTTCTAAGTCTGACCATCCGAAATTGCTTTGAGTGTAGAGCTTTACAAGACTGGTACATTTAATTTAGAAACTGATGATTTTTGAAAATATGTAATGTATTGATTAAAAATACCTCCAACCCCAATCATACATGTAAACAATCATTCATCAAGAATGTGATCAATCATATTTTGTGGATATCCTACCACTTGCTCTGCGTGCTGTACATAAACAAAGATATATATATATATATATATATATCAGTAAAACAACTTTGTTAAAGGGACGTTATGGTTAAGTTGTGCTAACAAAAAAATGTTATATTTCTTTTAATGAAATTCTTTGTGTCTTTTTTTAAAATATATATTCAGTAAAACAACTTTGTTAAAGGGATGTTATGGTTAAGTTGTGCTAACAAAAAAATGTTATGTTTCTTTTAATGAAATTCTTTGTGTCTTATTTTTTTTTTTTTAAAAGCAGTTAAAATGTCTGTGGACAACGCGTCTGTCTGGCCTGTCCGTAATTAACAAAATATGGATGTCCTAAGGACACTACACCTGTCCGTACCATTCACAACCAAGATGGAACTGTTCTTAGAACACACCAGGTGTCTGGGATTTCCGTAAATGAACAAAATGGGGGTGTCCTAAGGACACTATACCTGTCCTTACCGTTCACAACCAAGATGGAACTGTTCGTAGAACACACCTGCTGTTCGAGATATCCGTAAGTGAACAAAATGGACGAATCCTAAGGACACTATAATTGTCCGTACCGTCCGCAACCAAGTTGAAACTGTCCTAAGAACACACGCAGTGTCCGGGATGTCCATAGTCAAACAAAATGGAGGTGTCCTAAGGACACTATACCTGGCCGTACAATCTGCAGAACATCTACACACATGCGCACCACACCCGTAAGTCCTGCCAACATTGTGCCTGTCCGTAACTGTCCGTCTCACTTGTGTCACACTTTTAATTAGCTTCAGGACCCAAACACTGTCTGTAGAACACCCGCGCGCATGCGCATGACTGTTCCTGTGCATTTGGTGTCCTGCGGACACCCGTTCCCTTCACTGACGTGTTCCTGACATCATCATGTGACCGCACCCACGCTGAGCGTGTGTCCTAATTTTCGGTCTCTGTCCGGTTCCCCAACATTTTAAAAGAACTTATTCAGACAATCCAAATTATTTTACAGTACAAATTCACCATTTCACATGTCCCAGATAATGGCCCTGGCTTTCTACATACTTTTTGTAACTTTTTGAACCATTTTGGGAGTTCGATATGTTCGCGAGACGCACCCCTCCACCCCTATGAAAGGCCACACCCCAGAGCTAATCTTCATTGTACTTCTGGCTATTGCAGATTGACTTTTGCTGCCTTTGCTGCTCTTGCTGAGATTATCTCATCAACCCTAATGGCATCCATGGCTGCTGTTGCTACATCTGCCTCAGCACCATCCCCAAACCCTCCACCGCCACCACCTCCCCAAGGGCCTGCAGAGGGGAACACGTGTGAGGATGTAGAGAACTAGGATGAAGAGAATGAAGAGAATGAGGTCGAGGAACTCCCTACTACCAGCACTCGCCGGGAGTCTTTGGTGTGGCGGTTACCATAAACGGTTGTTTACCGTTTATGGTAACGCACCAAAAGCATGTGCGAACAAGGTCACCTGTAACCAGTGCAAATTGGTGCTGAGTTGTGGGAGACGTGGTTCATACAGCTTTGGTATGACATCCATGAAGCAACACATAACTTCGTTCCGCAGTGTGGACATTCGCAAGGTTGTACCTTGTGATAAACGTAGTAGGTTGAGTTCCTCTACAGCATTCTCCATTTCTGCTCCTCTCACCACAAGAGACACTCCTGTGGGAGAGCACAATCCTCCAGCTGCTTCACAGGCCATTCGCAATGCTGTTGACCCTTACTTTTCGAGGGTCACAATACTGCGTATATACTGTGACGCAGTACTCTGCAGGGGGGAGAGTCTTTGAAGTGCTTTCAAGACTATGGTCACGGACCACCAAAAGACCTTCTACCTACCTAAGTAAGGCCCACCCTACATCTTCCTCTCTCCACCTGCCCTTATTTATCCCCGTGGTTGGGGTCCCTTCCTCACCCTCCTTTCCCCTCCTCTCTTAGTGTGTCGTGTGTAAAAAACAAAACAAAATATAAAACATCAAAAATCCAAAAAAAAGGCTCTTTTCAGAGCCTCCTTTCACAGATTAAAAATAGAAGTGGCAAATAAACAGTGCAGGGCCCTGTGCATTTTTTGAAAGTCTGCGGACAGTCCTAGGACATATAAAATTTTAGGGCGCTGCCCTAGCAAAACCAATGCACTTTTCTCTGGGAAGAAGCGGTGGCTCTGAAAAGAACCTTTTGGTGTTGTTTTTGTGTGTTTGAAAAACTTGAAATCGTCAACATCTACTGCAAAATAGGTCACTCTAATTCCAAAAAAGGTCGCAATGCATTTTGTACATTTCTCAGAAAAATCTGATTGCCAGCATAAGTAAGATGGTCTCCACCGCTCCGAAAAATGTATGTGCTACGAAACATAATATTTTCATTGTGAAAAGAGGACATGCCAACATCTCTTAGAAAGGCACAAACAGCCTTATTGACATTGCGCCTCACTTTCTCCATTTGTGGACCAAATAAAGACTGCCACATTTGTCTTTGCGCAATACGAGAAAAAATTACTTGGGAATTTGGAAACATGTCCATGACCTTCTCAAGTCCTTCTTTCATTGCAAATTGCAAACCAATTCCAGACACATGTCCTAAACTGTTCCCTCCACAATGGATTATAATTATGTCCAGATGATCTTCTGTCTCTAAAGTAGCACAGAGGGGTACCAAGTCCAGCCACTTCATGCCACGCACTCCATGCCAGTGCACTTCCACGTGAGGGAATCCAAGATCTGCAGCTACTCCACAATGTTCTGCATGCACCTCCAACCAATGTATCCATGAGTCTCCCAAAATCCAGATAATCTGTTTTCGAAAACACACAGCCATAGCTATCTGTTCTTCTCTCTGGAAAAAAATGTTCTCACACAATCTCTCCTTACACAACACACCCACTAAACTTTCCTGACCAATCCCTAACTCCGCTCATTCTCATTTGCATGCCTCTCCACCTCAGAATCCCTGTATGTAATACGTGCTGTACGCAGACTACCACCATGTCTGCGGATACATCAAAGATCTGAGGGTGGTGAATGTACATTTAAATAGTGTGCCCCATTTCCCCTTTGAGGTGGGCTCTGAAAAGAGCCGTTTTTTTTGTTTTTTTTGCAGATGCCTGACAGGCACCTGTTATTTTGTATTTCTTTGGGGGATTTTCTGCTTACTTTACAACTAATCTTCAAATAACCTTCTCCAAAGCAACCATTACATTCCAAAACAACATGGCATTTCCCAAAAAAGATAAAGAAATACCATCTTCTTCAAAATAAACAGCATTACTCGAATCAATATTCTCATTATTACAGAAAAACATACCAGCTCTAAGCATGAAATCACACATGCCTCGAATGATTGCACACCTAGAAATGTTTTGCTGAGGACAAAAAACAGATCTATTGTTGTAACGCTCACCTGATTCCCACGGAGGCACGGCTCTGAAGATGGACTGGAAGGGCCCCTCTATTCTGGCTTCTCTGGCTCGCAAGAATACCCTCCTTAACGTGGAAAGGGAGTATTACCAACTGGCGGAAATAATGTTCAAGCCTCCCACTCCCATCCAACCCTCCACGAAACCTCTTCCACGGTTCCCCGTGAAGCCTCACCTTAGGGTTTGGAATGGTGAGCTCTCCGTCCTGCTTCAGATGCAGGGGCGCGTTGAAACCCAATTACTTCACTGGATTGAGGGTTGATGGAGTTCAGGTAAGCTTGACTGTTCAGATAAGGCGCTGTAATAGTTCTGTTCAAAAGTTCAAGCTCTTTAATTATGTCCGTTTTTTTTTTTTTTTCCCCTAGGGGCCGGGGTCCGGAGATGCCAGGAAGCGGCAGGACCCGAAATGCAGAGGGAAATATCCAACAGGTAAGTCTTAAAAGGAAACTGAGCTTTCCTTATTCCTTTTCTCCCTCTCACCTTTGTTCTTGTCTTTTTTCCTCTAGGCACCGGAACGTAGCTGAATCCGGAAGATCGCTGCTGAAGATGGAAGCGCCTTGCCAAGGTGAGTGAAATGCAGCGCTGCAGCGATCGAAACGAAATGCTTTAAAAAAGATGTCTTCCTTTTCAGGATCGTCGGTGAAGTGACTCCGGAATGCAGATTTAGCAGGTGAGGGCTTTTCTTCACCTAATCTCTCCTTTCTCCCCTTTCTCCCCTTGCAGGTGTTCCAGGGTGCTGGCAGGCGTGGCTGAAGTCAGGATGCAGGAGAAGACACGGTGAGCGTCCAGCTGCTAGGTGCAGAACAACGCGAAGCACGTGTGGCTGATCGGGTGTGGTTTAAATAGCCTTGGAAGAAGTTCCTGGTATGTATCCTTCCACCAATCAGGTATGTAGCCTTCCCCGACCACACCCAGGTGGTGAAGTAGTCCCACAGGTAAAGTAGTCCCATTCAGGCCTCAAGAGGGCCTGGATGAAGCAGCATGGTCTGCATCAGGTAAGTGTGCACCCAAGCACTTAAACACATATCCTCTCTTATGAGCCTGGCGCCTAAGGCACCAGGACTGGGGGCCCCTATGAGCCTGGCGCCTAAGGCGTCAGGACTGAGTCCAAAGGGCCCCAACTTGGGCCCGCTGGGACTTCCCAGGGGAAAATGATGTCTGCCTCTGGGGTTGCTGGGCCCGGCCTGGCTCCTTAGAGGTAGGCATCATGACAGTACCCCCCTCAAGGCCCCTCCCAAGGTCTTTTCCTCCGGGGGTTTTGGTTTGTGCCGGAATCTCCGATGGAATCTTTGTACCAGTTGTGGTGCATGAATAAAGTCACTGGGTTCCCAAGATCTTTCCTGAGGTCCATATCCTTTCCAGTCAACAAGATAGAAAAGTTTCGACTTAACTATCTTGGAATCTAAAATGTCTTTCACTTCGAATTCAAATTCTCCATCAATTTGGACAGGATCCGGAGGCTTAGACAGTCTGGTTCCAGGTTGGACTGGTTTCAGAAGAGATGCGTGAAAAACGGGATGAATCCGCATGTTAGATGGTAAATCGAGTTTAAAAAAGGCCACTGGGTTGACTATAGCCTTGAAGGGGTAAGGTCCAATGAATCTGGGATTAAAAGTTCGCGGGCCCCTGAGGGGTAAATGTTTAGTTGCTAGCCATACCTGATCTCCTACTTGGTAAGGAGGAGTCTTACTTCGGTGCACATCAGCGTTTTCTTTATACCTTTTCTTGGCTTGTTGTAAGTGCGTAGTAGCATCTTTGAAGGCTCGGGTGATAGTGGAATGCAGGTGATTTACCGCGGGCATTTCCAGGGTCAGAGGTGGATCAAGGTCAGAAGTCCGAGGATGCTGACCATACAAAGTATAAAAAGGAGTCTGTCCGGTTCCAGAATGCACTGAATTATTGTATGCATATTCTGCAATCCAAAGGATGTCTTTCCAATTTAACTCGGATTGGTGTAACATACACCGAAGATATTGTTCGAGAGTCTGATTGGTTCTCTCGGTTTGTCCGTCGGTCTGGGGGTGGTGGCTGGTGGATAACCGCACGTCTATTTGTGCCAGTTGGCAACATTTCTTCCAAAAATGGGAGATGAATTGACTTCCACGATCTGACACTAGTATAGAGGGGAAACCATGTATGCGCACTATACTCTCCAAAAATTCCTTGGCCAAGGTGGAAGCTGACGGCAATCCTTTTAGAGGGATGAAATGGGCCATCTTGGAGAACAGATCCACTATGACGAGAATAGTGTTGTAACCTCCACAAGGAGGCAGGTCAGTTATAAAGTCCATTGACAAGGTGTGCCAAGGTGCTGGTGGAATGTCCAAAGGTTGAAGTAAACCGGCAGGCCTTTTCTTTTGACTCTTATTTTGGGCGCAAATTCCGCAAGACAACACAAAAGACTTTATGTCTTTTCTCCAAGAAGGCCACCAGAAGTGGCGTTTGATCTTTTCTTCTGTTTTCGCGATACCAGGGTGTCCTTCCATTAACGATTCGTGATGACGGGTGATGACAAGTTCCTGTAATTCTTTACTTGGCAGAAACAACCGCTCCTGGAAATAGGGTAAATCATCCTTAACGGTGTAGTGAGGACCCTTTTGACTCCATTCCTGTAAGGCTGAAGAGTCTAAAAGTTGTTTTACTTGAGTTTGGATGTCCTCAATAGTTTGCAATGAAGTTAAGCCCAAAATTCTTTGTTCAGGTATGATTGGCACAGGTTCTATACTAGAATTGGGTTCCTCCATGCCAATCCGGGATAAGGCGTCTGCTTTACCAGTCTTGCAGCCAGGGCGATAGGTAATTACAAAATCAAATTCCGCAAAGAATAAAGCCCATCGGAGTTGTTGTGAAGATTGAGCTTTGGCCGTCTTTAGATACTGCAAATTTCTGTGGTCCGTAATTACGGTGATGGTATGTCTAGCCCCAAGAAAATAGTGACGCCAAGCCTTGAAAGCCGATTTAATAGCCAGTAGTTCCTTGTCGGTAATTGCGTAATTGATTTCAGGTGGAGAGAATTTTCTCGACGAAAAGGCTACAGGGTGTAATTGGTTAGTTTCTGGGTCTCTTTGCGACAGGACAGCTCCCATGGCCGAACTGGATGCATCGGTTTCCACAATGTAAGGGAGATCTGGGTGTGTGTCACGCCCCTTCGAAGACGGTGGTCCTTGTGGCATCGATGGACCGTAGGACGGCGGGTGTCAGCCATTTTTACTAACAAGATGGCCACCGCTACTGGAGTTGCGGGTCTAGCCTCTGCACAACTCGGTTTCCAGGAAGTGCTGTCTCCCTACCCGAGTGTAGGTATATCTGTTCCTGAGATCAGCACAGAGTTGCGTTGCTACTCCGCTTTAACAACGCTACGTAAGTTTGCTTCTAGGTATCCTGATACGGCTTACTAGACACTGCCTTTCAGCATTCTAAACTTTCCTGCTCTGTCTCAATTATAGTGCATCTCTCATTGCCTCACTGTCTCCCGATTCCACGGACTCCATCTCTTTCTCATCCAAGTTTGCCCTCCGGTCTCGTTCCGGACCGCGGTAAGCTTCTTGCGGGATTCTCCGGTATATCTAATTCCCATTTCTCAATCTTTCACGACTTACTATTTTCCCTTCCTTCGCATAGTTACAGGTCTATGTCACACCGGTATCCCGGTCGCCCCTGCAAGACTCTGCTCCATCAAAACAGCTTCTAGCTCCGCCTTTCGTGCCTCTCAGGTAAAGACTTCCCCGTGGCTTCCCATTATTCTTTCTAGTTATCTCACTATTTCTCATCAAAACCTTTCTTTCAACTGTAGAAGTTTTCTGAGGATTCTGACTGCACCTTTACTCACACATCGTTCCTGTTTAAGGGTAATCAACATTTCTCTATATCCTACATATCCATATTTCAATTACCTGTTGATACTTACCAGTCTCTTTCTCTCTCAAGTCGAACGTCTTCCGGACTTCTCCTGAATCCCCGCCTGCAACTGAAGACATCATACCGCTACCTTCGGCACAGGGTTTTCTTCCCCAGAGGGTTTCCCTGGAACTTCTTCTCCTACCTGGTTTTTATCTGGGACGGGGAAGAGGTACTTGGGAGGCTTTCACTTTCATCTCTCCGCTTGGAACAAGGAGAGTCTTCCCCTGCTGGAAGGTGTCAGTCATAGGAAGAGGAACAGAGGTAACGGTGAGTCCTTGGAGTAACCTGCCAGTTGTATTGGAATGAATATCACTTACATCATTTATGACAGTTAGCAACGCCCAATTTATTATTTGAGTTCGAAATATATTCTGAGCAGGTTATCTCAGGGGTTCAGGGTTACAAGGAAATATGGACGCCTCCCAACAACAGCAATTAGTCACTGCAGTACAAGCATTGACGGCTGAAGTGCAGGCTTTAAAACAGGAGAATGCCTATCTCCGACAACAGGTAGGCAGAGTCCCTAGTTGTTCTGAGATATCTCCTGGACCAATCCCAGGGGGTTTATACGATGGTAATCCTCATAAACTTAAGGCCTTTATTGAGGCTTGTACCGTTCAGTTCTCATTCAAGACAGCCTTTTTTCAAAGCGACCGTGATAAAGTAGGACACATGATTGCAAATTTAACTGGTCCCGCTTTAGCATGGGCCACGACTCTTGTTACTACAAATAATGCCTTATTAGATTCTTACCCCGCCTTTTTGAATAGTCTTAGAGCCATGTTTAGCCGTCAGGAAATCACGGTTTCAGCCCAGGAACAGTTATTAGATTTCAAACAAGGATCTCAAGATCTATTGTCTTATATCACCAATTTTAAGCAGTTAGCAGCTGGCACGTCATGGGCGGACGATGCTCTGATCACAATATTCCGCAGAGGATTAAACAAAGAGTTAAAGGATGAGATATCCCGAGTACCCAGACCTCCAAATTTGGCAGAATTAATCACCATGGTTATGCAGATGGACTACCGACTGCAAGAAAGAGTGAAGGAACGACGTCGCGGCCGTTCCGTGAGACAACCCATTACATACTCTCCTAGTTTAGGGAAATCTCTGACGGAAGAACCTATGCAGATAGGGACTACCAGAGGTCGCCTTACTCCAGAAGAGCGCAATAGACGTCGGGTCAAGGGCCTGTGTATGTATTGTGGTTCCAAGGAACACACGGTTCAAGATTGCCCTCTCATCCCAGTCAAAAGACAGGGAAACGCCATTACCCAACCACAAGGTGAACCGCGGCTAGGGAATCAATAACAGGTTCCTCACCCTCTATGAAACCATCACAAGTAACAGAGATCCCCGATCTTACTATGTTGGCCTTGCAAGTCCAAATCAAATGGGGAGATTCAGATCCCATTCCGGTCACGGCCTTAATAGATTGTGGGGCCGCGGGGAATTTTGTTGATACCCTCTGGAAGACCACTCACAATATACCGTGTTCTGTTAAGACCTTGGCAATCCCAGTTGAGTCGGTGGATGGTAGTCCGTTAACTTCAGGACCCATAAAGGAACAAACCATACCTTTGCGGATGAATATTTCCTCCCATCAAGAATCTGTTGTCTTTGATGTAATCCGTACAGCACACTATCCATTATTTTTAGGGCTACCCTGGCTTCGAGCTCATAATCCATATATAAATTGGAAGGCGGGCACTGTTTTTCTGGGCTCTGAACATTGTTTGACACACTGTCTTTTGGACGGAGCGGTTGGGTTTCGTCCTACTATCTCCATGTTGGAAAATCCGGGATCCACCTCTGTGTTGAACCAGATTCAGGAGTTGCCTCTCGAATACAGACAGTATCAGACAGTATTCTCCGATTCAGAATATGCTGAACTACCACCACATCGGAGAGATGACTGTGCCTTGGAACTAGTTCCAGATGAACCAATTCCTTTCGGTCGCATGTATGTCCTATCAGGACGAGAACGTGAAGTTCTTAAGGAATATCTGCAAAAGAATCTTCGTAATGGACTTATTCAAGAATCCACCTCACCAGCTGGAGCTTCCTTATTTTTGATCCCCAAGAAAGAATCTAGGGAACTCAGACCGTGTATAGATTACCGGGGCTTGAATAAGATCACCATTCCTGATCGCTATCCTATGCCTCTCATCCCAGATATACTCGAAGCCGTTAAAGGAGCTACCATCTTTACAAAACTGGATCTCCGCGGGGCTTACCACCTCATCCGTATACGAGCTGGCGATGAGTGGAAGACGGCTTTCCGTACCCCTTTGGGACATTATGAATATAAAGTTATGCCTTTCGGCCTGTCCAACGCCCCCGCTGTCTTCCAACGCTTTATGGACCACCTATTTTCAGACATTCTTCTTCACACAGTTATTGTCTATTTAGATGATATTCTGGTTTTCTCTACATCCCTATCGGAACACCGTCAACACGTGAAGGAAGTCCTACGGAGACTGCTTAACAATCATCTCTATTGCAAACTAGAGAAATGTGAGTTTCACAGAAACCAGGTTGCTTATCTAGGATACATAATTTCTGCCAATGGGGTAGCCATGGACCCTAGGAAAGTTTCAGCTGTTACTGATTGGCCTATACCGGCCTGTATTAAAGATCTGCAGAGATTTCTGGGATTTACAAATTTCTACAGACGTTTCATCCTACATTATTCGCAAGAAATACTCCCACTGACGACTCTTCTTAAAAAGAATGTACGATTCTTTTGGTCAGAGGAGGCACAACTAGCATTTGAGAGACTGAAGGAACATTTCCTCACAGGACCCATCTTGATTACTCCAGATCAAGCCAAGAGATTCATTGTTGAATCTGACGCGTCTCATCAGACCCTTGGGGCCGTTCTGCTTCAAGAAAATGATCAAGGAATAGAATGTCCTATAGCCTATCTTTCTAAGACACTGTCTCCCTCTGAAATAAATTATTCAGTGCTTGAAAAAGAACTATTAGCTATAAAAAGGGCATTTGAAGAGTGGAGACACCTACTATTGGGGGCAAGACACCCAGTTGAGGTCCGGACTGATCACAGTAATTTACGCGTCCTACAATATGCTCAGACCCGAAATAGCCGGCAGGCACGTTGGGCACATTTCTTTTCACCTTATGAGATTGTTTTCACCTTCATTCCCGGGAGAGTCAATCTCAAGGCTGATGCGTTGTCTAGAAAGGATTATACCTCCTCTACGCCTTTCCGAACAGAGCCTCTGTTTCCCAGAGCCACATTTGTGCAGGTAGTTACCACATTTCTACAAAACGTGGCTAACTCAACTTTGCAATTTATCCAGTTGAATCCACAGTTTCTAGCAACCTGGAAACTTATTTTGGTCCAGGGATGTGCTTATAATAACAAAAGGCTCTTCCTCCCTTCGAGTGAACTACGAAGAACGGTTCTAAATCTTTGTCACGACTCCTACCTAGCTGGTCACAGAGGTGTGGCAAATACTAAAGAATTGATCCAGCGTAATTTCTGGTGGCCGGAAATGACTCGAGATATCATAGACTACGTATCCGCTTGTGCCATCTGCCTGCAATCAAAATGCCCGCGATCTGCCCCTGCAGGACTCCTCTCAGTAATGCCAGTTCCTGACCGTCCTTGGCAAATGATTTCCACAGATTTTATTGTCGATCTGCCACCCTCAGACGGGTGTACAGTAATCATGGTCACAATCGATTTCTTCACAAAATTGGCACATTTTGTTCCACTTCCGCGGATTCCCACCGCAGCCCAGATGGCAAAGGTTTTTCTTTCACGGATTTTCTCTCTTCACGGACTACCTGAGACCATCGTTTCTGATCGAGGTTCACAATATACATCTCGGTATTGGCAGCAAGTATGCAAGAGTTTGCATATCTCTCGGGCATTAAGTTCAGGTTTCCATCCACAGACAAATGGTCAGACGGAACGTCTAAATCAGACCCTTGAAGGGTATTTGCGTTGTTACATCTCCTCCTCACAAGATAACTGGTGCTCCTTGTTGCCTTTGGCAGAATTCGCATATAATAACTCTCGACACTCAGCCTTGGGGTTCAGCCCTTTCTTTTGCTCCTACGGATATCACCCTCAGTGTTTTCCCAGCGGTCCGGTCTCCACATCTAGGTTTCCCGATGTGGATCTTCTCATCAAAGCCATTCAGAAGGGACATCGAACAGCCAGGACCTCTCTTCGGGAGGCCCAGGCCCGTGTCAAGCGCTCTGCTGATAGACATCGCACTCCAGCTCCGAGGTTGGAGCCAGGAGACGTGGTTTGGTTGACTTCTCGATTTTTACCTCGTCATCTGGTGCCGTCCAAATTGTCCCCGAAATACTTTGGTCCCTTTCACATTTTGAAACATATGGGGTCGTCTGCTTACAAGCTCAAGCTCCCTCTGTCTTGGTCCAGGATTCATCCTGTTTTTCATGTCTCGCAATTAAAGAAGGACGTGGTGGATCGTTTTTCCCGAGCACGGATGGGTGTACCCCCTCCTGTCATCACCCCGACGGGTCCCGAGTATGAAGTGGCTGGTATTTGTGATTCTCGTCTCTTCCGGGGACGTCTGCAGTTCTTGGTTGACTGGAAGGGGTATTCTCCGGCTGATCGCTCTTGGGAACCTGCATCGGCTGTTCATGCTCCGGCTCTGGTCCGCCGATTCTTTTTGTCCCATCCGACTAAACCGGGTGGCCCGGGGCATTTGAGGGGGCATACTGTCACGCCCCTTCGAAGACGGTGGTCCTTGTGGTATCGATGGACCGTAGGACGGCGGGTGTCAGCCATTTTTACTAACAAGATGGCCACTGCTACTGGAGTTGCGGGTCTAGCCTCTGCACAACTCGGTTTCCAGGAAGTGCTGTCTCCCTACCCGAGTGCAGGTATATCTGTTCCTGAGATCAGCACAGAGTTGCGTTGCTACTCCGCTTTAACAACGCTACGTAAGTTCGCTTCTAGGTATCCTGATACGGCTTACTAGACACTGCCTTTCAGCATTCTAAACTTTCCTGCTCTGTCTCAATTATAGTGCATCTCTCATTGCCTCACTGTCTCCCGATTCCACGGACTCCATCTCTTTCTCACCCAAGTTTGCCCTCCGGTCTCGTTCCGGACCACGGTAAGCTTCTTGCGGGATTCTCCGGTATATCTAATTCCCATTTCTCAATCTTTCACGACTTACTATTTTCCCTTCCTTCGCATAGTTACAGGTCTATGTCACACCGGTATCCCGGTCGCCCCTGCAAGACTCTGCTCCATCAAAACAGCTTCTAGCTCCGCCTTTCGTGCCTCTCAGGTAAAGACTTCCCCGTGGCTTCCCATTATTCTTTCTAGTTATCTCACTATTTCTCATCAAAACCTTTCTTTCAACTGTAGAAGTTTTCTGAGGATTCTGACTGGCACCTTTACTCACACATCGTTCCTGTTTAAGGGTAATCAACATTTCTTTATATCCTACATATCCATATTTCAATTACCTGTTGATACTTACCAGTCTCTTTCTCTCTCAAGTCGAACGTCTTCCGGACTTCTCCTGAATCCCCGCCTGCAACTGAAGACATCATACCGCTACCTTCGGCACAGGGTTTTCTTCCCCAGAGGGTTTCCCTGGAACTTCTTCTCCTACCTAGTTTTTATCTGGGAGGGGGAAGAGGTACTTGGGAGGCTTTCGCTTTCATCTCTCCGCTTGGAACAAGGAGAGTCTTCCCCTGCTGGAAGGTGTCAGTCATAGGAAGAGGAACAGAGGTAACGGTGAGTCCTTGGGGTAACCTGCCAGTTGTATTGGAATGAATATCACTTACATCATTTATGACAGTGTGGGTGCTTCAATACAGGTGCAGAGGTGAATTTGGTTTTCAGGTCCTGAAAGGCTTGTTCGGCCTCATGAGTCCATTCGAAGCGTTTATTTTTCTTTAAGAGAGCTGTGATGGGTTGAACTGTTCGAGAAAATTCCGGGATGAACCTTCGATAGAAATTGGCAAAGCCAAGCATGCTTTGCACTCCCTTCACTGAGCTAGGAGATGGCCATTTGAGAATGGCGTCCACCTTCCGCGAGTCCATTCGGATTCCTTGAGGCGTCAGGATGAATCCGAGAAACTCCACTTCTGTGGTATGAAAAACGCATTTTTCAAGCTTGGCAAATAACTTGTGCTGGCGCAATTTCTCAAGAACTGCCCTAACATGTTTTCTGTGATCAGATTCTGAGGAAGAGTACACCAGGATGTCGTCAATATAAACGATGACACAAACATCAATAAGTTCCCGAAGAACATCATTCATGAAGTACTGAAAGGCGGCAGGTGCGTTGCACAAACCGAAGGCCATTACTTGATACTCGAAGAGCCCAAATTTGGTGCAGAATCCAGTCTTCCACTCGTCGCTCTCTTTTACACGTACCAGGTGGCCTGCTCCTCGGAGATCTAGCTTGGTGTACACACGAGCATCTTTTACTTGGTCGATGAGTTCAGGTATCAGGGGCAAAGGGTAACGATTCTTAATCGTTATCTGATTCAGGGCGCGGTAGTCAATACAGGTCCTGAGGTCTCCTTCCTTCTTAGGTACGAAGAACAAAGCGGAAGAGACTGGAGACTTTGACGGGCGAATGAAACCATTGGCCAGGTATTGATCCAAGTACTGACGCAAATGCAGGTTCTCAGGTTCAGTAAGAGCATAAATCCTGCTACAAGGTAGTGGCGCATCGGGTACCAAGTCGATTTGGCAATCGTAAGATCGATGGGGAGGCAAAGTGTTAGCCTGCTCTTTCTGAAAAACGTCTTGGAATTCTTGGTATTCGGATGGTAGCTGTACAGGGGTGGCAGTTGCAGAGGCTAGACCCATAACTGGATTCCTTGGATAACAGGTTGGTTCACAATCAGGAAAAGTTATCTTCTTTGCTCGCCAGTCTATTCTTGGATTATGTGTTTCTAACCAAGGGATTCCAAGAAGTACTTGAAATTGTGGGGCCTTGATCACATCAAACACGATTGCTTCCCGGTGTCCATCTTGACCCACCAGTGTGATTTCAACAGTGGAATGCGTTACAGGCCCTGAGGCTATTTCGGTTCCATCAACTGTGGTAATTACATCTTGGGTTACTTTTGGACGGAGAGGAAGCTTAATCCTGGAAGCCAATTCATGGTCTATGTAATTTCCAATAGCTCCACTGTCTATGTATGCTTTTATGGCATGCAACTGCTGAGGCTGTTTTGGATTCACTAGCACCATTGGCATGACAAAATGCGAGGTCAAAGAGTTTGTTTTCAAGCTCGGCAAGCGGACCCCTACGCTTGTCGGGCTAGGTCGTTTCCCGAACCAGGTGTCAATAACTCGTTATCAGTGGCTACAACCACCTTCTTTGGTGGTTTCACTGGACAACTTTGGAGAAAGTGACCGGAAGTCCCACAATACAGACAAAGTTGCATTTGTCGCCTTCTCTCTCGTTCTTTCTGCGTTAATGGTCCTTTAACACTGCCTATTTGCATCGGTTCGGAAATGTCAGTACTCTTGGAGTTAACGTGGGTCTTGATGGGTACTCTGGTTTCGTACTTGAGCCGATCTGCTTTTCTATTTTGAAGTCTGTGATCAAGTTGAACCACTAAGTCTATGTAGTCTGTGCAGTCCTGGGGTGGATCTACTATCTGAGCTATAACATCTTTAAGCTCTCCGCGCAGGCCTCGATGAAACAAGGTGATCCTTTTATTTTCAGGCCATCCGGTTTCCACAATCAGTCTATTAAAGGTGGCGATATAGGACAAAAGATCCTGATTACCTTGCCGTAAGGATAACAGTTCGTTGTCAAGGGCCTGTCCCTGCGAGTGTCGAGCGAACAATCTTTCCATGCTGGCCTGGAAGCCCTGGAAATCCCGGAGAATGGGATCATCCTGAATTACCAATGGAATAGACCAATCGGCAGCACAGCCACTGAGGTAAGATAGTACAAAGGCTACTTTGGTCTGGTCGTTGGGGAAGGCCCCGGGCCTGCATAAAAAGTGTAAACGGCATTGGTTCATAAAAACGGCATATTTCTTGGGATCCCCCGCAAAACGTTCAGGCGGGGCCAAAGGCATGTGTCCAGGTAGATTGATTTGTGCCGGGTTAGTCGAACCCATTGATGTAGAAGTACCCTCGGAATCGGGTAAAGGAGTGTGCCCTGCCTGGCCCTGCAACAACCTTTTAGCCAGATCATCAGTTCTTTCCTTGGATAGGATTAATTCTCTTCTAAGAGCGTTAGTCTCCTGGCGGGCTGAGTGCACTTCTGCCCATACTTCCCCTAAAAGCTGGGCCAGCTGATCTGTCTCGGAAGTCTGCATAGCGCCCGGGTGGGAAATTGTGGTAAGGCTTTGCGTTCTGTAACGCTCACCTGATTCCCACGGAGGCGTGGCTCTGAAGATGGACTGGAAGGGCCCCTCTATTCTGGCTTCTCTGGCTTGCAAGAATACCCTCCTGTACGTGGAAAGGGAGTATTACCAACTGGCAGAAATAATGTTCAAGCCTCCCACTCCCATCCAACCCTCCACGAAACCTCTTCCACGGTTCCCCGTGAAGCCTCACCTTAGGGTTTGGAATGGTGAGCTCTCCGTCCTGCTTCAGATGCAGGGGCGCGTTGAAACCCAGTTACTTCACTGGATTGAGGGTTGATGGAGTTCAGGTAAGCTTGAGTGTTCAGGTAAGGCGCTGTAATAGTTCTGTTCAAAAGTTCAAGCTCTTTAATTATGTCCGTTGTCTTATTGCAGCAAGCGCTAATGCTCATGTCCTTTTCCCCTTAGGGGCCGGGGTTCGGATGCCGGAGAAATGGCGCCGACCCGAAGTGAAGCGTGCCGCTTCAGTAAATGGCAGGTAAGTTCCGGATGAGCGCTCAGGTAATGTCTTTACAAACGCTCAACAATGACTTTGTCTTTTTTCCCCATAGGGGCCGCGGTCCGGAGATGCCAGGAAGCGGCAGGACCCGAAATGCAGAGGGAAATATCCAACAGGTAAGTCTTAAAAGGAAACTGAGCTTTCCTTATTCCTTTTCTCCCTCTCACCTTTGTTCTTGTCTTTTTTCCTCTAGGCACCGGAACGTAGCTGAATCCGGAAGATCGCTGCTGAAGATGGAAGCGCCTTGCCAAGGTGAGTGAAATGCAGCGCTGCAGCGATCGAAACGAAATGCTTTAAAAAAGATGTCTTCCTTTTCAGGATCGTCGGTGAAGTGACTCCGGAATGCAGATTTAGCAGGTAAGGGCTTTTCTTCACCTAATCTCTCCTTTCTCCCCTGTCTCCCCTTGCAGGTGTTCCAGGGTGCTGGCAGGTGTGGCTGAAGTCAGGATGCAGGAGCAGACACGGTGAGCGTCCAGCTGCTAGGTGCAGAACAACGCGAAGCACGTTTGGCTGATCGGGTGTGGTTTAAATAGCCTTGGAAGAAGTTCCTGGTATGTATCCTTCCACCAATCAGGTATGTATCCTTCCCCGACCACACCCAGGTGGTGAAGTAGTCCCACAGGTAAAGTAGTCCCATTCAGGCCTCAAGAGGGCCTGGATGAAGCAGCGTGGTCTGCATCAGGTAAGTGTGCACCCAAGCACTTAAACACATATCCTCTCTTATGAGCCTGGCGCCTAAGGCGCCAGGACTGGGGGCCCCTATGAGCCTGGCGCCTAAGGCACCAGGACTGAGTCCAAAGGGCCCCGACTTGGGCCCGCTGGGACTTCCCAGGGGAAAATGATGTCTGCCTCTGGGGTTGCTGGGCCCGGCCTGGCTCCTTAGAGGCAGGCATCATGACAATTGTCTCATGTTGCCCTAGGTAATAATCCTGAAAAAATTACTTTCGCATTTGGAAGGATGTTCATTACTGCTTGAACCAACTGTTCCAAATCTGCCAACAAAGTAGGGGCACTCACGTAGTCTAAATGGAAAGCACCATAGTGCAAAACTACCAGATGGGGACTGTTCATCCTACGCATATCTTCACAAACTTGTAGAATTCCCTCTACATTGCAATAAGGCACAGCGCTCCACACCACCTCCACTCCTTTAACATTGAAATTGTTTGCCACATGCCTACATTGAGCATACTGTTGTAAACCATGGACAAACATATCTCTGAGCACCAACACCCTGACTTTCTCCACCTCTGCCATATTCACTACACTCAGTCTCTTTCCATACAAATCCACAACGTCAACATCTGATTGGCTGATTCCTACAGTCCCCTATCCATACTGGATTTGCTGAAAACCCCGGATTTGGCACGCCCTACCCACGGACAGCCGCGGTGTCCACGCGGCATGCAACTCTTAGCCAGCCCTTCTACCCTTTCCACATCACTGTCGGTGCCATTCCTTCATTGGATGCAGCTAAGCAGTCACACAACCATCCACCAATCACATCCAAGACATCTACATCTAACTCCATCATCAGAGTTACGCACTTCAAATGTCCTGTTGATCACTCTGAGTGCAAGTCTCATATCTTTGGAAAGCACCTACTACAAAAACTACTCTACAAGACTCCAAGATTTCTACTTACAGCTGCATTCATATCCACATGCATGAATACAAACTACAGGTATGCATATTTTATTCACAGTACATGTACAAGTGTTATGAATCCATATAAACAGAGTAATGCCACTAAACCTGTATAGCCTATACATACATGCCAACCCTCCCGATTTAAGCGCGAGACTCGTGATTTTTCATTCAAAAATTGCACCATTGTTTACTGTCTCCCGCCTAAATTAATGCTAATCTCAATGCAATCATATGAGAAAAATAAATGTTCCCGATTGCTGTGGTGAAATCTCCCTCTCAGGTGCTCTCGATTGTTGGCATGTCTACCTATAAAATGAATTTATTGACATTTTTCCCATCTACTACAATCAACTGTCACTTCCAAACCTGTCTGCTATCTACAACATGCACTTCAAATTCTACTCATTTGCAAAGCATGTTGCACTAACATATTGTAAATAAAATATAAATGCTGCACATAGTCAAATGAAATGCATGCATACACTATGTTCAGATATCAAACAAGAATACTACCACAAAAACATAAAAATCAACGTCTATATTAACACCAGTGCTATAAACACACAAAATTACTAACTTCTTACTTTTACAATTGCAGTGAGGACCACTCTCCTGAAAATCAGCAGCATCTGAACTACAAACAACATATCCAAAGAGACCTGCTCATTGCACAAAAAAAGAGTAAGTACAATACTACCTTTGTATTCTTACTGTTCCTCAAACACACTCTGTAGTTCATTCATGTAATTTGCACACCAAAAAAAACAATAATTTCTGAACCATTTTGCCCACAAATCCCCATTTATTAAACAAAGATTAGCAGGCAGAATGGCACACAAATCCCCGTTTTTTGGAACACAAATAACATACTCAACCCTTAGAATGTTAGTACTACGAAACAAATAACTGTTTTAATTTTATACCATTAGATTTACGATTAATACTTCTTCTGACCACTAGCTCACTTTCTACTCTCATCTGAACTGCAGTTTAGTAACACACAAATAGAAGAATAGCCTCCCCAACTAATTGTAACTGCCCAATGCCCAATCACACACCACCACTTACATCTTTCCCATCATACTCAGACACTCATGCACACATCACACATACATTGCAGAACGGCCCAACCCATACCTTCTTTTTTTTTTCAACAGACCTCAAAGAATGCCTACCAAAAAGCAACTCCGTAGAAAGCAACGCAGAAATAGAGTAAATGAAAATAAAAGTGTTCAAAATAAGCATCCATCTCTACCAGAGTTTGTACAAAACGTTCAAACAAAACAGCTAATACAGTCATTTAGCAAAACAAAACAAGCTTCCAGTACAGAAACTTTGCCTCCTCTATCAAAATGTAAAATGAAACAAAAATGCTTAACAAGAATTCTGCTACCACTACTGCTAACACTGCTCCTCTAAATGTTGATATACTAGCAGGTAACCATACCAAAAAAAGTATTTTAGCAAAAATGTTCCGCCACAGAGTCTTTCAGAATCTTATAAAAACAGGAGACAAATCATGCACAACCCTTCAAACCTACCGTAGAAAATTAATCTTAGAAGCTTTAATAGACAGTGCAATCCTTCTAAAAAAAAAGTTATTCATTTTAGTGTTAAACAGAATGAAAGCACTAACAAAACTACTAAATTACAAAAAAACTTCTCAATAAACAAAATGTCAAATAACTTCTTAAATATCTATGGAGGTGAATGGAGTCACACCATGAGCACAGGACCATATTTTAATGAAGAAGCATACAAACAAAACCAAACAAACACAATTGCATCCATAGCAGTGGACAAGGTTATGAAAAAATTAATACCATAATGGAACAAGAAATACTGCTTACAAAAATATCCCCAGAAAAACTCAGAATTACCTCTCCATTCGACTGAACCAGAACGTCCATTATACAAATGGCCATGCACGTCAATGTGTAACATTCCCAAAAATCTTTCAAATCTTTACGCCAGTTCCTCAATCAGTATGTAAAAGGCAAAGACAAAATCAAAATGAAAGTGTTGCAAAATATGGATACCTGTCCTGTGCGCAAATACACAGGACTACAAGGACATTAATTAGCCTGCATTTCAGGACCTATTTGCAAAAGCACCTTCCATCATATCAAAATGATATCAACACATCATTCAACTATAAGAAATCTAGTCTATAAACTGTATAATGCTAAAAGTCCTGCTTTAGCAGTAGCCAATTTAAATAACACTCTTCTATATGGTACACCCAAAGACCTTCTCTAAGAAATCAACCATATCCAGAGAAAATATTTTGGAAGTGAAAGCCACTTACAAAATGCAATAGCTTTACAACAGACTAGCAACAATTCTGCACATAGCAACCTTCTACTACACACATACAAAAAAGAAATACTAAAATTTACAAGTACATCCGCTGAAGTACCAAACCATGTGTGTGTGTGTTGCCGCAGACATTTTTATAAAAGGAACACAAAAACTATAGACGTAACATACAAAATAGAAGCCAATGATGATTCCAAATGGTTTGAATTAGCTCTCTACCTTATAGCAGAAAACAAATACAGAATAACTGACCCCTTAATACTTTGCAGTTACTGCACTACAAAACCTGACAACAACCACACTCCTTCACGTGCTACCACAAATAACTTGGAATTGTTCCCACTACCAAAACCCCTGCAACAACTCAATTTATATCAGAGCATCATAATTCAAACAGTGCACCCATTTCAAGCAATAATACGCCTTCAACCAAAAACAGCAAAATGACCTCCCTCTGAATTGGTTAAAGGCATTCGTGGCAAAGTAGTTTATTTACCATTAGATCTGAAAGAAAATGTGCACACTCTGGGAGTGCAACGTCCAATGGAACAATCTTTAATTGTCTTAGTAAATGGTGTACCAACAAAAGACATAAAAAATTGGCAACAACTCGTAGACTTTCAAAAAGTTAGACAAGCATTGCAATATCTAAAAGACAATAATGAATACTACTAAGAAATAAATATTGAAAAAACTTAAGGGAAACAACTGAAATAATTCAAGAGTCACCAGAAACTGGTCAATTTGAACTTCTAGATCCTGCTACAGTATTCAATATTTTAGACCATTATAATATTCATCCATTACACACTAATGACACCATAGATGATGCACTAGAAACGTACCAAATGCGACAAACCAAAGGATCACCAATAAGCATATAGGAAAAAAGTATAGAAGCACATGCTTTTCCTCTACTCTTTCCTACTGGCAAAGGAGGAAGGTACGATGGTAGACCCACTCAGCTAACAGCATCTGAATACCGCTCGTTACGAATGTATTCTGAAGTTCCCAGATTTAGACAAAATGTGGAATACGTATTCCACCTACTCTTTGAAAGTCAACTAGCAACTCTATGTTACGGAGTTGTACACATATTGAAATCAGGAACCCACTTTCGAAATATGTCAGCTACACAATTAATACAAAAAGTGCAAGAAAAAGGTGAGGTTTTACAATCAAGCATTACAAATCTGTTAGCAAATATGCGTGGTACAAAAGAGTACTGGTTCTGACGTCACAGAGATGTATGTTGTATGATAAGAAACCTTGGCCCACCCACTTGGTTTGTTACTTTAAGTTGTGCAGAATATGCATGGGAAGATTTACATGATTTCCTACACATATCAAACAAAAACAAAACAAACATAGATATACTAATGCCTGGAGAACTTTGCTCTCTAGATCCTGTTAATGTTTCAAGATATTTCCATCATCTTTTCATTGCTATGCTGCAATTTATTTATAATAAAACTGTTATTCCCCTCGTAGAAGTGCAACACTTATTTTGGAGAAAAGAATACCAAGCCAGTGGAGCACCACATATCCACATGCATTTATGGATTAAAGATGATCCTAAATTTGGTCAAGATAGTGATTCCACTGTTTTACAGTTTATCGAAAAATATGTCACTTGTGAAATTCCATCAAAAGCAACAAATAGTGATCTTCATGCACAAATTGTACAATTTCAAAGACACAAATGTGGCAAATATTGTTGTCGCAAATACAAAAACAAAGGGAAATACTACACCAAATGCCACTTTGGTTTCCCTAGACCAGTTACAGAAACAGGTGAAGTGAACGACTTCATGGCTTCAGTTAGACATAGTGTTAAAAGTAAATCACCTAAGAACACGTATTACATAAAAAGAACAATAGAATCAAAACATATCAATGATTACAATGCAATCATTGCCCATGGAATGCAAACATAGATGTGCAGTACATTGCAGACAATTCCACTGCAGTTGCACGATATGTAACAGCCTACTTAACAAAAGCAGAAAAACAGAGCTTCAAGACCTCTGGAATGACCTATCATTAGACAAAACACTATCTCAGAAATTGTACAGCTTAGGCATAAAAATGCTCTCTCATAGAGAATGTGGTTCCTATCAAGCTGCAGATCATTTAACCGGTACTGCTTTGTATGGAAAATCTGAAAGCATAGTATGGCTAAGTCTTGGTCCTGCTAAATCTAGAAAAATAGTTCTCAAATCTTATGAGGATATAGAAACAATAGCCAAAAATGATCCCAACAGCCAAGACATTTTGAAAAACAATTTACTAGACACATACTATCCGAACAGCAGTACCACTTTGGAAACCATGTGTCTATACTACATAGCCCAAAACTTTGCATACAAAAATAATATAAAACCCGATGAAAAAAAAGGTAGATATAGAGTGACAGATTGTGAAGGCAGCTTAGTGAAACTTACCAAACAAAGCTTATTTAATCATATCAAATTGTCATTAAAAACACCTCAACAGAAAGAACTATATTACATGTCCCTGCTACAACTTTTTAAACCATGGAGAAAAGAAGAAGGGATACTAGATAACTATGACTCCTATAAAGACGCTTTCAAAGCAAATGAAAGCACTATCACCAATGCAAACTTTACGCAGTACAAAACAATGTTGCACAATGAACAGCAACACGAAGAACTCTAGGCCCAAGTAGATCAGGACACTGACAGTACTCAACCTTCTGTAACAGGAAGCCAAGAACCACTGGGACAGCCACTAATAGCAAATGAATCAGAAGTAGCTATGACAGAAGTAGAAAACACCATGTGTCACTATGAAGAAGATACAGAAGACTTAACTGTACTACAATCATAACTGAACAAAGAACAGCACACCATTTTCAAGAAGTAACAAAAGAAATTGCACATGGTGTACAACATGAAAATAAAGAATGTACCTGCCAAAATTACAAACCTATACTACTATATGTCAGTGGTGAAGCTGGTTCAGGCAAAACATTCTTAATCAAAATCATCAGCAAGTTCCTTCAACAATTGACAAACAACAAACTGTCAGCTGTTGTAACTGCCCCCACAGATTTAGCTGCCTACAACATAGGTGGTGTCACTTTACACCGATTACCACTCCTTCCAGTAGAACACCAAAATAAATTAGACTATTACAAACTTTCTATAGAAGCTGCAATGGAACTACTCATAGTGTTAAAACACATGCAAATGCTACTAATAGATGAAGTGAGTATGGTCTCCTACCTAATGTTGGCTTTGATTCACCTCAGATTGCAAGAAGTACTTAAAACAAACTACAAAGAGCTCTTTGGAGGAAAACACATTATTGTTTTCGGAGATCTTCTTCAATTGACACCAGTGAAAGGTGAACCTATTTTTAAAACCTTAGGACACAAACTCTGCTGTAAAAGTGTTGGCAGCATAGGAAATGTCAACCTTTGGCAACATTTACAATGCAGAGAATTAACAGAAAACATGCGCCAATCTGCAGACCTCACTTACGCCAACATTTTAAAAAGTATTAGAGTTGGTGTACTATCTCAAGAAACACAAGCAATATTAACACCCGGCACATCCATGCACTTTATGGCGATAACTCATGTGCCACTGATGTTATGGAACAATTAGCACATGAAAATGTCAATTGTATGTCCTTAATGCCAACTCTTGCAAGTTATTTCAAATTCAATGAAACAATGTTGAAAAAAGAAATGCAACCAATAATTTAAATTTGCTCCACAGACAAAGTGGAAGTACATGGTATGACACTACCCATGTGTCAACAAGCCACAACAAGACTAAATACCTTAGAAAATTCTATCTCCAACACAGCTGGTTTGGAGAAAATATTAAAATTATCCTTAAACTGCAGAGCAATGCTTAAACGTAACCTTGACGTGGAGCAAGGACTAGTTATTGAGCACTGGGTACAGTTGTTGGCTTTCAAACATACCCACGTGACAACAACATTCAGTTTGTCAATATTCTCTTTGACAAACTTTCAGAAGTAAAAAGGATAGGGCGCTCAACAGCTCGATTCCTTCTCTTCAATGACATGTATGTACGCAGAGAACAATTTTCTCTAACTCTACCATATGCAGTCACCAATCATAAATCACAAGGTCTTATCCTAGACAAAGCATTGATAGATATTGGTAACACAGGGCCTCATTAGGACCCAGGCGGTAAGGGGTTTATGGCGGCGTAAACAGCGCCGACCCTTACCGCCTGATTCCGAGGTCCCTTAGCGCCATGGAGGATTTAACACCTGTTTTTAGCAGGTGTTAAAATCCATGGCGCTAAGGGACCATGTTGTTAATTACGCCACCGTAATTTACGGTGGCGTAATAAACGCCTTCCCCACTCCCATTATGCCCTATGGGGCAAAAATGGGAATGCGGAAGGGTAAATGGGGATTGGGGACTTACCGCCCCGCCAACCTCGGAATGGGGCGGTAAATCCACCAACCACCATGGCGTAAACACAGTTTACGCCATGGTGGTAAAGGTACGACCCAGGCGGTAACTTACCGACTGGGTCGTAATGAGGCCCACAGTCTTTAAAGAAGGCATGAGCTACGTAGCACTATCACGCTTACATACACTTGACTGTCTAGTTCTAATCAACTTTGATGCAAGTAAAGTAAACGCTGATAGTCCTTGCATCATAGAATACAATAGTCTACGTTCACTATACACCCCCCATCTAAAAACATATCCTGTTCCTCAAAAAGGAAAACATTGTAAAAGAAAACTAATTCAAACAGAAATGCAACATGATCTCACTGTAAATCCTCCAAAGAGAGTAAAAGAAGCTAATACTTCATCAATTACCACAACCAAAGAAGAACCTATTACTCAAAGTAACTCAGGTACTTCTTCAAAGAAGCAACACACACTCCGAAGAAAAAATGACTTGGACACAGACCTATCTGGTCCATTCAAATTTTCAAATATAACTGGTGTAAGTTGCTACGCAAATGTAGCAATGAATATTCTATTTCAATTGCCACCAATTCTTAACAACATTTACTTACACAGTACAGACCAATTGTGTTTGCAAATGTTAGTCCTTCATAGAAACACAACAAACAATCCTAACAACACGTATAGTGTTCATGGAATAAGACAAGAATTGGACTACTGTGCTGGAATGGTGAAATTCACTATAAACAAGAAGATCCACAAGAATTTCTAATGTACTTCCTACAAGTACTGGAAAACAAAAACATACCTATAAATGAAATCTTCCAGATTTCATACATGTGGAAACATACATGCACTCTCTGCAACAATGTGACACAGGAACAAATCCCTAATGAGCGCTTTGTGTATGTATCCATACCTAATTGTGAATCTGTTCCATTTCAGCAACTTGCACAAAATGCAAAACATGGTAGATTATGTACTACCTGCAATTCAGATAATCGCTCCACCTTACTAATACAAACACACAGTAAATACTTAATACTAATGCTTCTACGTTACAATGCAAATGGTACCAAAAACAACTGCAAGCTGACTGGATTCACACATGGCCAAGTATCACTTGGTAAGAAAACCTTAACAACAATAGGTATAATCTACCATGCAGGAGCCACAACCAATGCAGGTCACTACACTGCATACATAAAAAAGAAATGTGGATGGTTCAAATGTAATTATAGTATCATTATTCTAAAGCAGAGATTACCAGCAAATCTTACAAACACTTATTTAATCTTCTTAAAACCAAAGTTTAATAACTAATCTGTACTTAAACATTAACAAAACTTCAATTAAAAAACTATAAACTGTTAGATTACGCCAACAGGTATCTAACTGCCCCAAGATTCTATAACAAACAGATAAATGAATACCACTAATTATAACAGAAAATAGACAGTTAGAATATGCCAACAGGTATTTAACTGCTCCAAAAATCTGCAACAAGCCAACAGATAGAACATTAGCCAGAAACAACAAGTGAACACTGATAACAAACAAACAAATAGACTGTAGCATAACAAAAACAGTTTTTTTTTAATCCGACATGGATTTTTTTTTTTCTCAGATCCAATGATTTGAAAAGCAAACACAGAAACTGAGCAAATTGCACAGTACACTGGTTTGTAAACTGCTAAATATGAGGGTCGAAAAAAAGCTGAAATGTCTATTATGCAATGTAATAAGTCTTTATACAAACCAAACAGTAAGTATATTCTAATAAAACACTTAAATACTGCTGCATAACAGAACCATTGAAGCAAACATCTAACCATACATCTAACCATACAACACAATACAAAATGTTCACCTCCATGGATATGTTATACTACAGTGCTTGTTACCAAACTCTACAATCTAAATAACATGACATAGCCAAAACTTCACATACAAACTATACAAACCAAACAGTACAGAAACTGTAGATTTCAAACATTTGATAGATATTGTATTCTATGGGTGTGATCTATGGGTGTGATATGGTGCGGTGGTTGTGGCCAGGGCCTAGAGTCTTGGGTGTATGGCCTACGGCCTTAGGCCTGCGGCCATGCACCCAAGACTCTAGGCCCTGGCCACAACCACTGCACCATATCACACCCATGGTGCCTTATAACCTCAGTACTTATAACTTAGGTCTTGGGTGCATGGCCTTTGGCCATGCACCCAAGACTCTAGGCCATGGCCACAACCGCCGCAGCACATCACACCCATAGATCACACCCATAAAATCAAACATTTTAACTGTCTATATGGACCCACCCATATCACACTTTATGCAAAGTTTTGTGAGAATTCATCCAGGGAGAGTGAATTTGTAAGCCACCCATGGTGGCTTATAACTTCAGTGCATATAACTTCAGTCTTCGGTGCAAGACTCTAGGTCCTGGCCAGAACCACAGCAGCATATCACACCCATGGTGCCTTATAACTTCAGTACTTAAAACTTAAGTCTTGGGTGCATGGCCTTTGGCCATGCACCCAAGACTCTATCGGCCATGCACCCAAGACTCTAGGTCCTGGCCACAACCACCGCAACATATCACACCCATAGAATCAAACATTTCAACTGTGGCATATGGTCCATTTTTATGTCCGCTGACACCGCGCGTGTCCTTAGAACAGTTTCAACTTGCCTGCGCACAGCACGGACGAGAATACTATCCTTAGGACACCCCTCATTTTCACTAATTATGAACATTCCTGACAGCGCGGGCATGGCAAATACATTAGTAGCACCTGCCACCTAAACACAGTATTTCACACATCTCTTACTCCGCAAACCTCCCCAAGCACTCTTCCACACCAAAACACTCCTCAAAACTGCATTTCGCCTCTGGTCGCCGCGGCGCTGTCGGCAGATCCAAGATGGCGGGTGCATCGGAACAATCTGACACACATCACGCCTCACTCCAGCCAATCGGTGTCCTGCCCACGGAGCGAACAGGGAAGTGTCTCAGCGGAGCGGACATAGATATCACAAATTTTTTTAGACCTACTTTTTGATCGTTTTTAAAAAAACTACTGGATGGATATTCACCAAATTTACAAAAGCATGCTGCTCCTGCCGCAAATTTGGTGAAAATCCGGCCAGCGGTTTGGGCTGTAGGCGTGTGGAAGGGTTTTTTCCCCCATTCAGTCTATGGGAAAAAAATAAATTTTGGGACCCCCTCTATAACTTTTCCCCCCTTGGACCAAACCTCACCAAACTTTGCCAAGAAATCCAGATGGCCATATACTTTTTTTGCAAAGTTTGGTGAAGATTTGTCCAGGGGGAACAAATTTATAAGCCGGCCAAAATGTGCTCTTCCTATGGGTTTAGCAACTTAACCATAACTACACGGCCACTACCGTGGCCATGTAATATATATATATATTACACGGCCGTGGTAGTTATGGTTAAGTTGCTAAACCCATGGAAAGAGCACTTTTTGGGTGGCTTATAACTTTGCCCCCCCTGGACGAATCCTCACCGAACTGTGCAAAGAAAGTATAGGGCCCACTCTGAATATTTTTGGCAGGTTTGGTGAGGTTTCGTCAATGAGGGGCAAAGTTATAGGGGGGACCCAAAGCTTTTTTTCCCCATAGACTGAATGAAAAAAAAAAAAAAGCTCACGTCTACAGCCCAAACCGCTGGACAGATTTTCACCAAATTTGCCGCAGGAGTGGCGGCTTGTTCCCAAAAGCGTTCTTTTGTAAATTTTCGGAAAATCTGTCCATTAGTTTATTTTAAAACAGGCAAAATGTAAGTCCCAAAAAATGTGCGATATCTGGCTCCGCTCTGCGGACCCATTTCCCTGTTCGCTCTGCGGACAGGACTCCGATTGGTTCGGAGGACTGGGTCATGTCCACGGACATCCAACGTGCCCACTGATTGGCTGGACAGAAGCGTGATGTGTGTCAAACTTTCCCAAAACGCCAGCCATGTTGTATCCGTGGATATCCGCAGATAGAGCGGCAGCAAACAGGTCTGGAAAACATGTTTTGGGCCATTTGGTGTTGGGAAGAGGGGCTGGGAAGGGTGGGAGAGTGAAATATAGTTCATATGATGTATTTATTTAGGTGGAAGAAGACTGTTTTGTATCCAGGGCAGTCTGCAGACACCGTGGCAGTTTGCGAGTAGGTCCTCAGGTGAGTAGCTTATGTGGTGACTGCAGGCAGGCTTGATTAGGGTAGGGGAGTTGAATGTCGATGATATGAGGATGTTTGTATAGGCTGTATTATGCTGTGGTGGTTGTGGCAAGTCCCTAGGCTATGCACCCAATGTTCTGCCCACTGGTTGAAGTACTGTAATAGTATGTGTAGAGAAGTGCACAGGGCTTCAGGCTGCTGGCTTATTTTACCCAAGAGTCTGACGACTGGTTGCAAGTACTGCAATAGTATGTGTACAGAAGCGGGCAGGGCATCAGGTGCTGGCTTATGTTTGTGACCAGTGGGCAGATTGTTGGGTTTATGGCTGTATTATGCTGTGGTGATTGTGGGCAGCTACTCGACTCTTGGGTGCATGGCCGGATTCTGCCCACTGGCTGCAACTAGTGTAATAGTATGTGTACAGAAGTGGACAGTGTGTGTGGCAGCTGTCTTATTGGAGTGTCCCGAGGGTTGTGGCCACTGGGCAAATTCTTCGGTGCATTGCTGTATTATGCTGTGGTAATTTTGGACACCTGCTGGAGTCTTGGGTGCATGGAGGCCATGCACCCAAGAGTCTGCCCACTGGCTGCAAGAGTCTGCCCACTGGCTGCAAGTAGTGTAATAGTGTGTGTACAGAAGTGGAGAGGGGGTGTGGCACCTGGCTTATTGGACTGTGCTGAGGGTTGTGGGCACAGGCCAGATTCTTGGGCGCATGGCTGTATTATGCTGTTAATTGTGGTCAGCTACTAGAGTCTCGGGTGCATGGTCTGTGGCCATGCACCCAAGAGTGTGCCGACTGGCTGCAAGTAGTGTAATAGTATGTGTACTGAAGTGGATAGGGTGTGTGGCAAGTGGCTTATTGGATTGTAGAATGTAGATGATATGAGGCCACCTGGCCTAGGTGTGTCAGTGAACCACAAAGAAGGAGCCAGACATGTGATGTCATCAGTGATGTCACCAATTACATTTGTGATGTCATCTTTGATGTCATGGGTGTTAGTCTTAGCAGTGCATGGTGTATATAATATGGATAGGTTTTTATTAGTGCAAAGTAACTATAATGTCCCTTTAACAAAGTTTTTGCACTGACTTTGATAGATTTTTATTAGCGCAACTGAACCATAACATCCCTTTAACAACGTTTTTTCACTGAATTTGATAGGTTTTTATTAGAGCAACTTAACCATAACGTCCCTTTAACAACATTTTGTCACTGAAATTCATAGGTTTTTACCTGGATACCCTTAATTTGTATAGAAGTACTATACAACATACTAAACCCCCTTGCGCCATGCTGACAACCACATGTTCCGCGGACTGTGTGACTGTTCGCAGACCCCCAGGTAGCACCCACACTGCCCAAAAGCTCATCAGTTGTCTTACATTGTTGTAGCGTGCAGCAAAGGCACTGAGCATGTTCAAAGAACAACACATAAGTGAATTATAAAGAAAAATGAAGTAGGTCTCCAAACTCTGTACTTATAAAAGCAGCAGTGCAATTGAACTAGTGAGCCTGGTGGTAAAAATTGACCGATTGAATGACAGTTTTGCAGATTTAAAGCTACTTGTTCAAAGGCATATTGTGGAAAATATAAAGTACCAGAGCCCCATTTTTCCCTTCCCCCGGTCCCAGCCTACCAAACCCACAAATCCCCTGTAAGCAAAGACGTTACGATGAGACCTCAATCCCTTCCTCCCCTGATGACCAGCCTATACAAAACCCTAATTCCCCTGTATATGTTTCCATTTCCGCTACCCCTTCCCTTTCCTAATTGTGTGTATTTGTGTGTGTAAATAAAGTTCTATGTGTATACTGTTGCTGTGTGTGTTTTCTTTTTTAAAAGCCTCATTAGGAGTCCATGGACTGCACGACTGCCCGTAATTAAAATGGAGGTGTCCTATGGACACTGCGCCTGTCCGCGCTGTTTGCAATCAAAATGGAGGTGTCCGTAGGACTCTGCGCCTGTCCGCAAAGGTGTGATGTACCTTTAATTAATTCGGGACCCCAACCCTGTCTTGCAGACACCTGGGCGCATGTGCATCCCAATCTCTGTGTCCTATGGACAACGTGCCTGTCTGGCATGTCCCAAAATTTGTGGCATACTTTTAATTAGTTCGGGGAGCCCAGCCCTGTCCGGCGGATACCTGGAGGAATGCGCATCTCATCCCCTAGGTCCTACGAACAACGGGTCTGTCTGGCATGTCCGCAAAGCAGTGATATACTTTAATTAGTTCGGGGAGCCCACCCATGTCCGGCAGACACCTGGGCACATGTGCATCGCACCCCCTGGGTCCTACGAACACTGCGCCTATTTGGAACTGTCCGCCGCACATGGGTCACACTTTTAATTTGTTCAGGGACCCCAACCTTGTCCGTAGGACACCTAGGTGTATGCGCACAACAGATCCCGTGCAATAGGTGTCCTATGGACAGCCGTTCCATTTGCAAACGTTCTTGATGTCACCATGTGACTGCACGCACGCTGAGCATCAGCCCTTATTCACGAGCAGGATCCAGGTCCCTGAATACCAAAAAAGTGCATTTTGGGCCAATCCAATGTGTTTTACTGTGATATTTCACCTTTGCAGAGTTCCTAGACCATGCCCCTGCCAATCTACAGACGTTTTGAAACTTTTTGAGCCCAGCTTGGGGTTCGAAGTGTCCGTGAAGCTCGCGACTGTCCGCGAAGCACTCCCCAGAACCACTATAAAAGGCCACACCCCAGTGCTGCTCCTCATTCTGTCCCGTGGCCACCACCCACAAACATAAGGCAGCCACCTGAGGCCCTGTCCACTTCAGTTCACAGGGTACTTGCACCCACTGCACAGACTCTCATTCACCTAAGAATCTCGGGGCAGTCCAATAAGCCAGCTGCCACACGCCCTGTGCACTTCTCTACACATACTATTACAGTACTTCAAACAGTGGGCAGACTCTAAGAGTCCAGGAGCTTGCCACAACCACCACAGCATAATACAGCCAATACAAACATCCTCATATCATCTACATTCCATTCCCCTACCCTGAGCTGCCTGAGGCCCTGTGCACTTCTCTACACATAATATTACAGTACTTCAACCAGTGGGCAGATTCTAAGAGTCCAGGAGCTTGCCACAACCAACACAGCATAATACATCCCATACAAACATCCTCATATCATCTACATTCCACTCCCCTACCATAATGAAGCCTGCCTGCGGTCACCAGATAAGCTGCTCGCATGAGGACCCACCCGTTCACATACGATTACACTACTTGCACACACTGCACAGACTCTCATACACCCAAGAATCTCGGGGCAGTCCAATAAGCCACCTGCCACACACCCTATCCACTTCTGTACACATACTATTACACTACTTGCAGCCAATGGGCACACTCTTGGGTGCATGGCCTCCCACCATGCACCCAAGACTCTAGTGGCTGGACGCAATAACCACAGCATGATACAGCCATGCACTCAAGAATCTGCCCAGTGGCCACAACCCTTGGGACAGTCCAATAAGCCAGCTGCCACACACCCTGTCCTCTTCTGTACACATACTATTACACTACTTGCAGCCAGTGGGCACACTTGTGGGTGCATGGCCTCCACCATGCACCCAAGGCTCTAGTAGCTGACCACAATTAACACAGCATAATACAGCCATGCACGCAAGAATCTTCCCAGTGGCTACAACCCTCAAGACAGTCCAATAAGCCAGCTGCCACACACCCTGTCCTCTTCTGTACACATACTATTACACTACTTGCAGCCAGTGGGCAGGCTCTTGGGTGCGTGGCTGGCCATGCACCCAAGACTCTAGTAGCAGGCCACAATTACCGCAGCATAATACAGCAATGCACCCCAGAATCTGCCCAGTGGCCACAACCCTCGGGGCACTGAAATAAGCCAGCTGCCACACACCCTGTCCACTTCTGTCCACATACTATTACACTACTTGCAGGCAGTGGGCACACTCTTGGGCACCCAAGAGTCTAGTAGCTGGCCAAAATCACCACAGCATAATACAGCCATGCACCCAACAATCTGCACACTGGCCACAACCCATACACATAAGTCAGCCACCTGAGGCCCTGTCCACTTCTGTTAACATACTATTGCAGTACTTGCAACCAGTCAGCAGACTCTTGGGTGCAATAAGCCAGCAGCCTGAAGCCCTGTGCACTTCTCTACACTTACTATTACAGTACTTCAACCAGTGGGCAGATACAGAACCTTAAGTGCTTGGGGGCTCAGAGGCAGTGCGAGGGGAACTGGGCATGCAAGAGCCTGGACCGAATTCAGAGGTTGACCAGGTGACCAGTGCATGTAGCAGTCAGGTGTATTAGCAGGGGAGAGGAAGAGAGAAAGTGGAAGCGAAAAGGAAGGTTTTGAGTTGCTTCAAGAACCAGGGGTGGTTCTGCTCAAGTTTGAGAGAGGCAGGGAGGATGTTCCAGAGTGAGGCCCCAGCCAAGGATATAGATCTGCCACCAACTCTCTGCTTGGAGAAGCGTCTGACCATCAGAGAGTTGGAGGTGGGTGAATGGAGAACTCGAGATGGAAGATCTTTTAGAAGAGAACGTTGGAGTTAGAGCGGTCGCAGACCCCGAAAACCCTTGTGCATGATGCATGGGGTCTTGAAGTTGATCCTTGCAGCCACGGGTGCCAGTGAAGAGATTTCAGAGCTGGAGAGATACAATCCAAGGGCTTGTGGCCAAGGACAAGTCTTGCAGTCCTGTTCTGGATAGGTTGTAAAGGTTGAAGAGTAGAGGCAGGATGATTTAGAAAGAGGCTGCTCCAATAGTCCAGCCTACAGAGGACCAGAGCTCTGGAAACAGTGAGCTCTTGGGGAAAAGTGAGAAAAAGAAGCATACCTCTGAGGAGGTGCAGTTTATAGTTTGACTTCTTAGAGAGGTCAGAGATGTTAGGATAGAAGGAGGTGGAGTCGAAGATGACACCAAGGTACTTAGCCACACAGGAAGGAGCAGGAGTAGGGCCCAGATTGGGCAGCCAGAGAGAGAGAAGGGAAAGGAGGTTGCAGGTGTCCCAATGAGGAGGATCTTAGTCTTACTGGCAGTAAGACAGAGATCATTGGTGGCACACCATTCCTGAATTGGGGCCAGACAGTCTGGTATGAGGGAAGAAGCAGAGGTGGCTGAGGGGAGCCTGAAAGAGAGCTGAGTGTCATCCGCATAACATTGAAGATTGGAGCAGAAAGTAGGGATGCAGTGATCGAAAGGTGCCACATAGTGGTTGAAGAGCCAGGGAGAGAGGTTAGACCCATGTGGAACATTACCAGTAGAGAGAGAGAAATAGAAGAGAGGAAAGACCCCAGGTGGATCTGAGAGGGTCGGTCGGTGAGAAAGCAGGTCAATGAGGTCAGGGCCTGATAAGTAATACCAAGGTTCTCACGGAGAGGTTTGAGCAGGGTGGCATGGTTGACAGTCTCAAAGGCAGAGGATAGATTGAGGAGAATGAGGACAGAAGGGAGATTAGAGTCAAGATTAGAGAGCAAGTCTTCACAAGTGTTCAGGAGAGCAGTTTCCATGATTCTGGCAGCTCTGAAGCCAGACTGGTGGTCATGGAGGCAACCATCAGATTCAGTGTGCAGATTAAGCTGGGAGATGGCCGGGCTTTTCCAAGAGTTTGCACCGGAAAGGATTGATGGAGATCGGGGATAGCCAGAGAGGAATGATCAGCCGAGGGGTTCTTTTGAAGGGGGTGCACAAGAGAGTGCTTAAGGGGAGAGGGGAAAGTTCCAGTGGCAAAAGAGTGATTGCAGAAATCGGCCAAGGCCGGAGCAAGGGTGTCGATGTCGTCCTTGATTGTTCTGGATGAGCAGGGAAGAACCTGCTTTGACAAGACTTTCAAAGATCGTACATATCTAGAAACATCGTCAGGGGTGGACAGGGGAAAGGAGGACAGAGGAGGAGGAGAGACGGACTCAGACGGGCCAGTAGTGGTAGAGAAGGAGGAGGAGGTAGAGGAAGAGAGGGTGGACAACTAACATTGCAAACAAATGCAATGAAAGAACTTTTTTTGGCACTACAGCAATTTGCCCTATTGGTAAAAACCCTGCACAGTTGCGTTTTCATTGATAATACAGACCGGAATGTGTTGTAGAGATGGTGAATCACAACCTCTGCTAGTGACACACATTGCGGTGTTACCCGTTGTCACAGACAAGAGGACCACATTTCACCTCGGTGCTAAGAACGGGATCGATGCACAATTGAGGCACCCTGAACTGTGTTCTCTAATGCAACATGCTGCTATGCCTAGTGTGGGACCCCAAGCACTAATACATTCACTAGAGGAATCTGTCTTTGATCTCATTACCATAGGTTAAAAGCCCTGCAAGTCCACTCAGTCCTTCATCGTGCAGACTTTGATCAAATGAAGACTGTTGAGTAGCAATACACCTCACTTATGTTTCTATAGTGCCATGGGCTCACGCATGAGGGTGCTTTACTGATAAACCTTTCATGTATCACACACACATGTCCAGTTTATTTATGCACCAAATAATGCTTGGACATAGCTTGTTTACTAAGCACTACCTACCAGAAAAGGAAAATGAACCCAGACTACACAGTTCGTCAAGTGGAAAAGCAAGGATTAGAATTCAGCTGTCGAGAGAGAGAGCGTGGGAGAGAGAGAGAGAGAGAGAGAGAGAGAGAGAGAGAGAGAGAGAGAGAGTGAGAGAGAGAGAGAGTGTGTGTGTGTGTATGCATCTTTGAATGAGTGTCATGGGATTTAGAAAAAATAATGCCTGTAAAATAAATTAACAAGAATAAACAAGACAGTGTTGCCGCTCTACACAGCCGAAATGTCCAACGTCATTGTGTCTTGAACCTACAACATTGAGACCAATGACCCACATCATCATTACCACCTTAAGTGTTGACGTCGCCTCTTAGCAGACCCTATTTTTAGGTTTCTTGAAGCAAAAAATTGCATTGTACAAAGTATTGGTTGCAAAAGTGTTGACAAATATGAAGTAATATCTTGTAATGCAACACACAGATAACACAACAGAGTAACAGTATAGTAGTGTGGAGTTAACACACTATACTCATCTTATGAATGTGTTCGTTTTTTGATATGTTGGCAGAATGCCTAAAAAAGTTTCTTTAGATTTCTGTACAACTTCAAGTACAACATGTTGCATTTAGTGACTTCTGTGTTAAACATTTGGGTCCTCGCTTTACAAAACTTAGCAAGCTGGGGACTATGTTTATTGTTCACTATTTATATGTAAGCCTTTCAGCCAGCAAAATTGAATTATCTATGCTGAAATATGCAACCTAAATAAATAAAGGTCTTTACAACTGGTTTTTCCAGTCGTTCCAGAATTTGGATTTGTACGTTTTTCCTCCTAGAGTGCATACTTATGAAGATGTATTATATATGGAGATGTGTTATAATTGCTTCTACAGCAAATCACTGTAGTGTACATGTTTGCGGTCAGAACTACCCAGCTGTACTAAATATTATTTTAGCCTTAACGTCCTGCCCAACAACAGGCTATCCCTTAGGTTACAAAAAATTGTGCTATTAGCGCTTTGGCTACCCCCATACCGCATACCGGGTTTGGGTTCCCTGAATTGGGAAATACCGGGCTATTCCAACCTTGGAGGACCCGGTATTTCCCCATTCAGAGAACCCATCGCCATTCCCATTCAAGCCCCCATAGGGCTCAATGTGAATGGGGAGGGAGCTAACAACGGGCCCGTTAATAACAGGCCCGTTATTAGCTCCCTGGTCCTTTAGCGGCTCCCACTAAGGGCGCCTGATAAAACCAGCCTCCCTTAGCGGGACCCGCTAAAGGACCTTGTAATGCGGCGGTAAGGGGTTAACGGCACCGGCACCCATACCGGCGCCGTTAGCCCCTTACCGTCAGCCTCGGAATGAGTCCCATAGTTTCTTGTAGTGTCATTATCACTGGCATTAAAAAGCAAAGCAGCCTAAGTGCTTTGCTGTCCGGATACTTGCATATATTTGCACAGCCTGTTTTGCTTTCAGTGGCATAATAACTGGCATTCTTACGTGGGGATAGTGGCATATATGTGAATACTGGCATATTCGCGGGGGCATAGCTCAAGGGCAACGTGCTCGCCTTGGAAGCAAGATGACATGGGGCAACCCAGGGTCCATGCTTAGAAACCTCTGGGTATTAAGCGCGTTATAAATAACCTATCATATCATATATTGTCACTAGCAGCACGGGGATTTTCTTATGTTATCCCCCATTTCCCCACAGTCATTTGGCTGCAGATATTTTACCAGATTTTTATGCTTTATTTTTAAGGGGCTCAGGAGGTAGGGAGAAGGGGAGTATGGGCGGTGGAGTTTTAGGGGGGGCAGTAGTCATAGATTGTTTGGCTTCTTAAAGAGGCATTACTAGCATTGAAGCCAAAATCAACATGAGTATGTACTTACGTGGTAATACTGGCACGCGTGCGAATGGGAACCATGAGGTTGTCTTCTTAAATGGCATGCTGGTACTATTGGGCAAGCAAGCATGATCTTCTTTCACTGGCATATGTAGACACGAGTAGGCACGTTGAGGCTATTCCAGAGGTGATTTGATGCAGTATAAGGCGTATAACATATTTTGTGAGGAAAGGCTTCATGAAATGCATTGAAAAAGGGTTTTGTGTACTGTTAGTGTTTTGACATTTATTCGGATTATTTTATACATTTGCTTTCAAAACAGAGCGTACATTGAAGGGCTTTTTAGCCATTTCATTGCAGAAAATGTGGGCTGTAAACTGAAGCATATTTACCCATTATTTCAAACACATTTCTCAGGGAAAACTACCCAGAATGTCTATGGGCTGGTTTTGGGCTTTCTGGCTGTGCTTGGTTGCTTGTGCACATTAGTGGTAAATATGTACACCCCTCCAGTGAAAGAATTCTGCAGCCACCAATGGAAGTAGGTGTTGGCACAAAATTGGCACACCCAAACTGAACATTTTCATACACTGTCATGCTGGCTTTCCGGGGGCACATCCGGCTTGAAAGTCTGTTCTTATATGGTAATACTGGCATTTAGTGGGGACAGCCAGCATGTAAAAGGTGTACAGTGGCAAAACTGGTACATTCTTGGCACAGCGCTGATAAAAATGTCTTATAGTGGCACTACTGGAACATTTTGTGCACACCCGGCTGGAAAACGTTTTGCAGTGGCAATACTGAACTATATTGAGCACAGGTAGCCCACATTGAAGTTCTTAAGAACAATGGGTTGGCAATGCTGGCACTTATAGTTAGCAATGGCAGGGCAGTGGCCACGATGTCATCTGTTGTGGACATGGCGTCATGAAAGTGTTTTACTGTGGCATTTCTGTTTGATATTTCGGGCGCCTTAATCATAATTGTGTTTTGCAGTGCCATGGCTGGCTTTTATCTAGGACACAATCATGAGTTTCCTTCGTGCTTTGGGTTACCTAGCATCTATTAGATCTTTTCATGTTACCCTACAGAAACGACTGCACATTGTATGTATTTTTACCCATGTGTTCTCACAAAATGTACCGTTAAATGCACAATTTCAAACCAACTTTTTTTTAAAATCCTTCAAATGTATGCTTTGCTACACGCAAAAACGAATTTGAAAAACATTCTCACAAACATCAGTTGACCTCTAATAATTTAGAATAGTGGTACAGCCTCGGGGACACCCGCCCTGCGGACACCAAAGCTGCCTCCGCCACGGCCCTAATGTCCCCAAGTGGCTATTTGTTTATATTAACGAACATACTACACGTGCCATCTAGAATGCAGGTTAATTTTTATGTAGCGGCTAATACAGAGCGCAATTAAAGGAAGGGGGGGTAGGGATGGGGCGATTAGCGAAACGGAGACAGAGAGAGAGATACACGAGGTTTAATCCCTCTTATCTGGCCATTGATGAACAATTGTTTCAAGCAGTTTAGCTGCATGTGAGAAGCAGCTTGGCGAATGCAGTGGGATGAACCATTTAAATGTTCCACTAGGGGGCAGTGTGCTGCCATGAAAGCACGGGTGCCAACCTGTATCTCCTTGAGCTCCAAGTCCCAGTTGTGCCATTTGTTAAACATATGCAGTAAACTCGAACTGTTGGTTTTCTATTCGGTAGATGAATTCATTGTCTCAGTTCCAAATGTTATCTTCCTGCCCCAGTCTTAGAGAGAAGACGCAGGCTAGGAAGGACAGGCAAGTCATGGATTCCAGCTCAGCCTCTCTCATGGACGAGGTCTGATAGAACATGTTATGACATGTTACAAAGCCTTGTTCGAATTATGCCTGCCTCGGAGTTTCCCTCGTAGGCTTCAGGGATGTTGACAGGCAGCCCGCGCACCTGCTACAAGGCAACATTTACAGCGGACCACCGCCCTAACTATTACACTGGCAGAGATCTCTCAACAGCAGCGGGTGAGTGCTATTCGAACGAATACACAAATATGGGCCTGATTTACAAAGCGTTTTAAAATGCGGTTTTCCCGTTGAAATTGCTTTTATAAACCATGCCCATAGTCTCCTATGGCTGTCATGTAACATGAGGCATGAGCTCCCAGACACCCCCTTCCTAGAGCCTGTAGGAGCTTTCTGATCCATGATGTCACCGTGGGTTACCATACCCAGCAAGATATTATCAAACAAAGGCGCATCATGCAAGCCATGTTGTTGGTGATTATTGGTAATTCAGTGATAGACGAAAAGAACGGGACGTGTGTTGCTCAGACCTATTACATATGGCAGCAGGCCGTTACCGCTTGGTATGGCCCTCAGAACACGGCACTATAAACCTCATTACAACTTTGCTGGTCCATAAACAACGGGATGGGACTCAAATGGTAATGGGGACTAACAATAACTGCCGCCTGACTTACCCGACTGCTAAGGCTGTAATGCCCCGGTGTTTCCGGGTAGTCAGGCGGCAGTAAATTATCGCGAATCTAGCAGAAGCCTGCCAGTTTTACCGACATGGCTACCGCCGGACTCGTAATAAAGCTCTATATCTTGTTGGTGATTGCTGATGATGCTGGAATCATCTCTGCGGCTTGTTCGGCAAGTTCTGCCTTTTGTTCCTGCTGACAATCACGCGGTTTTAGTGGGAGCATTCGTGAATTAGTAGTTGGATCCCTGCAATAGCCTTCTTGCTGGTACTTCAGCTAAACAACGGCAGAGGCTGCAGAGAGTCTAAAATGCTGCAGTAAGACTGGTTTGTCGAGTGGGAAAGTCCCCATTTCAGCTTTAAGCCGTAACTGCTGAACCCATATGCATGCATTGGTATTGGCCGAGCCCCAAACCCTCACCCGTAATAATTGGCTCACAACTTGCGTCAAGTGTTGGCAACAAAAGGCCGTAGGATTTTATTGTACAGATATGGTTATGGCAATACACAATATCACATATCATAATTGTATCATACTTTTGGGCACCGGGCCCTGAGGTTACCCCCTATGGCCCGTGCCTGCCTTCTTGTGTCCCACGACTTGTTGTGGGCACCGTACAGTGCCCTGTACTTCTTTTTGTTCTTCTCCCTTCTTTTGTAGGGTGGGAGGGTTCTGTGGTAAAGAAGCAAAAAGTTTGGAAGACACTGAGACAACAATGAACCTCCTGTTTGTTTGGGTCCCCGTTCAGGGTCCACAAACAGATTGTGTTTGCTCAGAGCATGCTGCTCTTATTTATAGGACCTAGGGAGGCCCTGGGTCTTTGTTATGTATGTAGTGGGGGCTGCTGTTGTCACAGCCCCCTGCCGGATAGCCGACTGTCTGGCCCCCTGATGGGGGCAGTTCTTTGAACCTGGGCCCTGCCTGACTGTTTGTTTCCTTATGGTGCTTAGCACCTTGCTGTTTGGAGGAAGGGTGAGGTGACAGTTCACACCTCACCCTTCCTTGGCTTTGTGCTGCAGAGACCGCTTGTCTCTGGAGCTGGGTGAGGAGAGGAGCAGGCTGAGATAAGGTTGGGGCTGCCCCTCTCCCAGGCTGCTGATGGTAACAGCAGTTACCCTGCCTCGCCTTTGGGATGCCCTACAGAATTGTCCATAACTGCTGAACCCATATGCATGCATTAGTATTGGCCGACCCCCAAACCCTCACCCGTAATAATTGGCTTACAACTTGCATCAAGTGTTGGCAATAAAAGGCCGTAGGATTTTATTGTGCAGATATGGTTATGGCAATACACAATATCACATATCATAATTGTTTCATACTTTTGGGCACCGGGTCCTGAGCTTAGCCCCTCGCGGGCAGGTTGAGCAGCTGACCATGTTCCCCCAGAAGTATGCCTTAAAGACACCCCCTGCAGGTGAGTGTGGCAGTGATTTCTGAAAAGAAATGTTCCATGCCCTGGTTGGATAAATGGGTGCCATCGTGGAGATAAAGGTCCGGGTTGCCTAATGTAATGGCTGGGTGTTTTATGAAGCCCAGTCCTCATGTCGTACAAAATCTCTCTATTCTCCTTTTCAATTTTCTTCTAGAGATGTCTACAGATTTGTAGCAGTTGGCCCCTAGCCATTTCTTTCTGGGTAGGATGGCTGAGAAGTATATTTCTGTCTGGAGAGAAAAGACCTAGGCATGTATGCCTTCGGTGTGGGCCGCACACCCCAGATTCCCACTTGGGATTTAGTCAGTTTCTTTCTGTTTTCAATAAAATAAAAGACACACGTTGATGATTTGTCAAAAAAATTATATTCTTGATTTAATTTTCCAAATTAGAACTTCTTGAAAATTATTTTGTACTTCATTGGTTTAAACTCCACCAATGAAGTTACTGCTCAAGAATGAGGCAAAATGTGAAACCCGTATGGCTAATGCATTTCGGAGTTTTCCTCCTTCAGAGCCAGGGTATTACTATGCTCCGGCCATACGGGTTTCACATTTTCCCTCATTCTTGAGCAATAACGTCATTGGTGGAGTTTAAACCAATGAAGTACAAAATAATTTTCAAGAAGTTCTAATTTTTAAAATTAAATCAAGAATATAATTTTTTTGACAAATCATCAAAGTGTGTCTTTTATTTTATTGCAAACAGAAAGAAACTGACTAAATCCCAAGTGGGAAACTGGGGTGTGCGGCCCACACCAAAGGCATAAATGCCTAGGTCTTTTCTCTCCATGTTCATTTTCTGTGCCCTACACGGTGGCACAAGACAGTGGGCTGCACCCCACTAATAAATATATAATCCATAGGATTAAGAATTATCAGATTAAAAGGAAAAAGTCCAATTAAAGAAGCTGTGCACTCTCGCCTCTCTCTCTTTATCAAGTATATTTCTGTATCCCTCCAGTTGTGTGAAATGCCTGAAAGGCAGGAGCAGATTTCCTCACATAGGATTCTTCTACCCGTGTTGACTAGGTCGTTGCCCCCTAGATGGATGATCAGGAATTCTGGGGGGTCCCTGTATGCCACTAGTTCTGCTAGTGTTTCGTGGATGTCGGCCCACCGTAGGCCTCTGTATCCCCACCATGAAGCAATGGTGTTTCTGAATGGTGGCCCTTCTTTGGTCTCTTCTGCCCATCTGCCTGTCCTGAAAACGAATGAGTGGCCGACTATCCATGCTGATCGAAGTACGGTCCTCCCTTCGCCTGGTGTTTTTGTAAGAGGGGGAGGAAAAAGGAGACAAAAATTGAGGGGGAGGGCTATAACAGCTGTGGTCTGATATATCTTTTGAAACAGTCTGACTTCCATCCCCCTATGGTTTTTAGTTGTTGCGGTGCTAGGCCTCCCTGCCATGCTGCAGTGGCGGCACCTATCCTGAAGGAGTGCGTGCCGAAACCCTTGGGGTCCCACCCTGCTTTGCTGATTGCTTTCATCAGAACCCCTTTAAATTGGTAGCGGCTTAGCACCGATGAGTCTTTGTGGATTAAGAACCCCCCCCCACCTTGGGTCGTTGCGTGTAATAGAGATTGGTGATGCAAACCGGACAGTTTGTTGCTTCATCAATGCAACAAATGTTGATGGTTCTTTTGGCACCGTTTTTGACTGTTGCATTTCTATGCTAACACTCTCTTGTCTCACCCTGACCTCCATGACCCCCAGGCCGTGTGTGGCCTTGGTGCAGGAAGCAAGGAGTTCTCCTACCCGGAAAGCCCCAAAGTAGGCTAGGAAAAATGCTGTTTTGAATAAACTTACCTCGTATGGGTGCCAACATATGGCTTCCAGCTGGCTTGTTATCTGCACAAGTTTGTTGAAATCAAGGGGTCGGCGGGTGTCCACTTGGGGAACCTCTATTCTGCCCCATCCTTTCATTGCGTAGGAGAGAAAGGCGTTCTGGGTGGGATCTGAATCGCCCCGTATTTTTGTAAAGTATGTGATTGCCACCAGGTATCTTTTTTCCCAATCTCTTTTGAAACCCTGTTCCCGGGCCCATTTTAAAAAATACTTCTATGTCTTTAATTGTTATCAGCTCTACATGGTTTAAACCCGTGACTTTAAATACTGTTTGTAAGCACTTACTGTACTGTGCTGTGGTAGTGCTTGCCACTGCTCTCTCTGCCATTTCCGTTAGGAAACCTGTGAGGTTGTTGGCATCCGTGTTTGATGTGCCTGATTCTTGTTGGACATCCCGGCCTGGCCTCTCCGGTGCTGGCGTTGATTGTAATGTGTAGTTGGCACCCGTTTTAGAGGTACCTGGTTTCTGTTGGGCATCCCGGCCTGTGCTCTCTGCCGCTGGCGTTGATGCCAATATGTTGTTGGCACCCGTTTTAGTGGTGCCTGGTGTCTGTTGGGCATCCCGGCCTGAGCTCTCTGGCGCTGGCGTTGATGCCGTTATTCTTGTGTTCTCATTATTGGCCAGCATTCTGCTGGTATTGGCGTCATCTGTTCTTGGGCGTGTGACGCTAGCTCTCGAAATCTTTTCCACTGGAAGCGAGCTAAAGCATCAGCAATGTTATTATCTGCCCCTGAAATGTGCTTCGCGTTGACCACAATGTTTTCATGTAGTGTGACTGCTGTAATGGCTCGTAGGATTTTCAGCACTAAAGGGCATTTTGCAGACCTTCTGTTTATGGAGCCCACTACAGCCATGTTATCGCACCAGATCAAAGGTTCCGTGTTCGCTAGCTGCCTGCCCCAGATGTGTAATGTTAGCCAGATGGGAAATATTTCTAGGAGGGTGATGTTTTTTGTCCACCCTGCAAGTTGCCATGAGTTGGGCCAGTGTCCTGCCACCCATTCAGAGTCTAAAATGGCTCCAAAACCCTTGCACCTGGCTGCATCAGTGAATAAAACCCTGTTTGTCCAGGTGTTCAACGGTGTTCGCCAAAGTAAAGTCCCGTTGAACTCCCTAAGGACATTTGCCCATGTTTCCAGATCCTGTTTCACCTCTTTGCCTAGCCGGATGTGCAAGTGGGGTTTGTTGAATGACTTGATTTTAAACTCTAGGTTTCTGAAAAATACGCTCCCTTGGGGTATTATTCTGGATGCGAAATTGAGACTACCTGCTAAGGATTGTATTTCTTTCACTGCCCCCTTATCTTTAGTTATCAGGTTTTGTATTTTTACCAAGAGTTCTGTTATTTTTGTTTTGGGGATTCTACAAAACCCCTTTGCTGAGTCTATTTCGATGCCCAGGAAAATTATGCTGGTGTCTGGTTTGGTGGTTTTCTCCTTAGCCAGGGGAATTCCCCATTGCGCGGCCATATGTTCCAGCTTTGCTAAATCCACGCCGAATTCACCAGAGTCTGGTGGTCCCATTACCATGGAGTCATCAAGGTAATGTACTATTTTTGTCCCTGGTCTCTGCTTTTGGAAAGCCCATTGGAAAAAGGAGCTGAATTGCTCAAATGGTGCACAGGATACTGCGCACCCCATGGGCAGGCATCTGTCTACATAGAATTTATTATTAAAAGTGAAACCTAGCCACTGCTGTGAATCTGGGTGGACTGGCAAAAGTCTAAAAGCAGATTCCATGTCCAGCTTGGCCATCAGGGCGTTCCTGCCACGTTCCTGTATGAGTCTTACCGCCTCCTGGAAATGTGTGTAAGATACGGCGGATTCCGTGTGTGGGATGCCGTCGTTTAATGATTGGCCTTTGGGGTAGGAGAGATGATGGATTAGCCTCATTTTTCCAGGTTCTTTTTTGGGGACCAAGCCTAATGGGGATATTAAGTAGTTATTTAATGTCATGCGGTCCCAGGGACCTGCTATCCTGCGTAGTTGCAGTTCTTTCTTGATTTTGGTTTCCACTATCAGGGGGTTGTCCCTGGCTGACTTCAGGTTCATTGGGATGGTTTGTGACCCTGTGTCTTTAAAAGGGATGGGAAACCCATTGGTGAAACCCTGTCATATTGCCATGTTGGTTTCTTTGTCTGGGTAGTTATTAAGGGCTTCTCTAAAATTGCCCAGATTGATGGGTGTTCTTCCTGGTTCTAAAATTGGGATGTCATTCTTTCTTGGCTGGTAGTCTGGTGCAGTTGCTTGCTGCATGGTCACCGTTGCAGTTTGTGCAGGTGTGTTTGTACCAGCATTCTTTGCCCCACGTACATTGGTTTTTCCCAAATTCCTGCATGGGATGTTGGATTTGGCAGATTGTTTTTTGTTCTGTCTGTGGACATTATTCTAGCCCCCCATGGCTAGTTCTTCTGAAAGGGCTGCTCACCTTTCTTGGTTTTATCATTATCATTGGACCTGTTACCTTGAGTATTTTTGTTATTTTTGGAGTAAGTTTGAGGGGTATCTTCCTCCGATGGGGGCTAGGCGTTGAGGGTGTATAAGTCATTCTGAACCTCATCCCACTCAATGGCTGGCCTTTCCGACATGCTCCTCCTGAATCTGATATCATATGCTAGCCATGTCTTCCCCCTCTGTGTTACTTTTACTTCCGTTATTTTATCCACATATGCCCAGAGCTTCCTACAATCCATGGGGAATTTTTCTTCGTATATTGTTGCTAGAATGGCAAAAGCTTGCAACCAGTTGTCCCAATTTTGTTCCACTTGAGCATTTCTGGCAATAGCTTGTTCTTCTATCTTTTTGGTATCTCTGAAAGCATATTTCCCTTTGCGCTGGGCTTCTATTAGATGAAAAGATTTCTATGAATTCTTTGGCCCATATGGCTTCTTTGATTGTGTTATCAATGTTCCATGCCAGGCATCTTTTGTATCTATTTAGTATCTCAGTTTGGAAAGATTTCATTTTCTGCTCTAAATGTGCGTTACAAATTGTTACAATGTCTGTTGTGCTGTTGCCGGGTGTCCCTGTCATGCCTGTGTTGTCTGCGATGGGGGTTGCCCATGCTTTTAATGCACCTGCTGGGTCTGCCGATGGAGCTGGTGGGGCTGTTGCATTTATTGCTGTGCGTGCTACTGGCACCTGCTGCCCTTGTTGTGGCAGGGTTGCTGCAGGTGCCGTTGCCGGGGTGTTGACTATTGTTATTGCAGGTTCTAGTGCAATGGTGGAGTTTGGAGCCTCGGGTTCCCCTGCGGGCGATATTTGTTTCCCCCTTACTTCTAGCATTAATTGCTGCAATTCTGCTACATTCTCGCATAGTTTTGACAATATTCTGTTACCTTTTTTGGCACCCTCTGATAGCTTTCTCTTTTTTGATGGTGCTGTGCCCTCCTCTCGGCTGGGTGGCCTGGCAATTCCTTCCCTAGGTAGGCCGTACATGTTTTCTCTAACCCATGCCCATCCGTAGTGCTCTGCTGCTTCAATGGCTGCTGACAGCTGTGGTGATTTGGGATTTTGTGCCGGTGTTGTGGGCGCTTGCGTTTTCCGTTTGGGCCCCATTCTCCTCTTTGGCCTGTTACAGGGAAAGGAAAAAAATGCTTTACCAAAGTTTAGGGCTGTTGATATTAGCACGCTTCTATGGACTTGTTTTATTTGTTGCCCGTGTTGGCTAACTGGTAGCTGTTGCCCTCTGTGTTACTAGCATATGTTTTTTGACAGTTCCTTTTATCAAAGAAAATGTATCTCCATTTGTTAACTCTATGGAGGGTTCAAGGAAATGTCTCCTAATTGCCCACCCTGTGTGGTGCTTATTTGATTAAATGGGCAGCCCCCAGAGATGTTATCCAAATATAATAATAATAATTTGGTATTTATATAGCGCTACGAACCCTCAGGTATCTGAGCACTGCTTATTATTACCCACTGTGTGGTGCTCATTTAGCGACCTCGGAAGGATGAAAGGCTGAGTTTGGCCCTGCTGGGATTCAAACCTTCGCTAGTAGGCTCTGCATGGATGTCAAATCAAGCGCTCTACTCGCTGTGCCACTTTACCGGCTTTTTAAAACAAATTAATAATTTTTTGGTCGGCAGGATTTGGCCCCCGCCGGGATTGAACTTGTGTCAGCAGGCTCTGCGTGGATGTCAAGGCGAGCTTGCAGTTTGCTGTGCTACTTGGCTGGCTGTGATTCTTTCTGAATTTATATCAGGGTTGTGTTTATCTTGCATGGCATACTTTGCAGTCCGGGGGCTCCGTTATAAGCAAAATGTAACTCTTCCCTTTGTAGACCCAGTGTTTATCTTTTTCCACCCCATGAACCCAGCGCGGTGGCTCACCTTAAAGGATGTTGAAACTGACACCGTCCGCGCTGGGCTGCTCGGATGCCTCTCTTTCCTTCGTTCGAGCTGGGTTGAAGCTTTCACACGGCACGCGTCTTTGTTTGTTTTGATTTTGTTTCCGTAGCGCTCACTTCCCCGTTTTGCAAAGATGTTGAAACTGACACCATCCGCGCTGGGTTGCTCGAATGCCTCTTCTTCCTTCGTTAGGACTGGGCGGAATTGTTTTTGAACAGTAACGATGTTCAGGAAGGAAAAAGATGCTGCAGAGTACAGCAAACTTTCATAGGATTTGCTAAAGAAGCAAAAAGTTTGGAAGACACTGAGTCAACAGTGAACCTCCTGTTTGTTTGGGTCCCCGTTCAGGGTCCACAAACAGATAGTGTTTGCTCAGAGAATGCTGCTCTTATTTATAAGACCCCGGGAGGCCCTGGGTCTTTGTTATGTATGTAGTGGGGGCTGCTGTTGTCACAGCCCCCTGCCGGATAGCCGACTGTCTGGCCCCCTGATGGGGGCAGTTCTTTGAACCTGGGCCCTGCCTGACTGTTGGTTTCCTTATGGTGCTTAGCACCTTGCTGTTTGGAGGAAGGGTGAGGTGACAGTTCACACCTCACCCTTCCTTGGCTTTGTGCTGCAGAGACTGCGTGTCTCTGGAACTGGGGGAGGAGAGGGGCAGGCTGAGATAAGGTTGGGGCTAGCCCTCTCCCAGGCTGCTGATGGTAACAGCAGTTACCCTGCCTCGCTTTTGGGATGCCCTGCAGCATTGCCCAGTCTCTTCATTGGCTGGCATTGGGGGATAGAATTCACTTCAAGGTCATTTGTTTGACATACAAATGCCTGAATGGCCTTACCACCAGATACAGTCTTGCCCCTTCTCTGGTGGATAAAAACACCAGATACCAACCTATGAGGACTCTACGCTCAGGGGACTGATTGCTCTAGATAATCCCACGTTCTTTTTGTGTCTCTAGGGTGATAGAAGATTCTCAGTACAAGGCCCTAGATTGTGGAAAGCCTCCCTCGGGAGATTACAGTATTGGAACACTTTTACCCATTTTGTAAATCCCTCAAAACGTATAGGAAGTGAGGGTACCCATGGTTCTGTATATTGATCGATGTCTGGAATAGTTAACCACCAGTTCTTTTTTCTCTTTATCCCATCATCTGCACCTGCTTATGGTAAAGTCTGCCTTTGTTCATAGTAGAAATGCCCAAATCAAATCAGGAATGGGCAAAGATAACTGATGTCGCTTCTTCTCATGAAATGCCCATTCAAAGGGGAACCCAGAATGATTTCAGATAGATCTGCGAATGCATTTGACTTCCCTCGAGTGGATTCCACTCTTGAGTGCACAGGCCATTGCAGCCAGGGAATCTTTGTGGTACTCAATCTGAACCTTCATCCATTATTGGAAAAAAGCTATATGATGATAGGGTATATCCGCCAGGTTGTCGGGCAGTCTCCAGTAGTGGGCAGTCTAGGCTTCTCGTCTGCAACCTGTGGCTCACCAGATGTTTTGTACTACGACTCCCATGATCCCTCAGAGCCAAAGGCTGTAGACCCCTCTCCTAGGGTTGTCTAGAGGAGGTTTCCAAAGTTAGGAGCAGGGAGGGCTTTGAACACTATCACACATTTACATAGAGGGGGCCCCCATTATCATCTGAGGAATGGAAAGCAAATTTCCCGATTGAAGAATGCAAAACATTCTACTACCTTCATTTGTGGCATTGGATAAACCTGTATGTAAGGACATCAGGTACGAGGCCAATGACAGCTCTAGAACTTTGATGTGAGGATAGAACATCATGGCACAAATATCGACACTCTAGAGCCGTGGCCGGCAAACATTGTTATACTGAGACCCCCCTTGAGAAAGTACAGTCTCTATTAAAACAGTCACTGTAATCCCTTTTTAAAGAGCCTTGCACCCCCTGTGGGGGGTCTTTCAGGCCCCCTAAGGGGGTCAGCCCGACATTTTGAAGACCACTTCTAGGGTCTGCTTGATAGGGCGGATACAACAGAAACTTTACCATATAGGCTTCATTGGGAAAAGGAACTTGGGGTGACCGCATCTGCGAAGCATATATAAAGTGTCCCAAGGCTCTATACAATGTTACCACCATACTCTTATCCTTGCTGGAGGAATCATGGGGGAAGTTGGAACCATTATAAACATATGGTGGTCACGCCGCTGGATACAAGTGTTTCCCAAGGACCTGTAGCTCAAATAAAAGAGAATATCGGCCTCTGGTTGCCGCTGGACCCTATGGTGGTGGATCTTGGCGGCCCTGGGGAGGGAATAAAGCGTATCAGAGGAATCATTGCAGCTCTCATAAATAAACTTCCAGTAGCGGCAATAATAACAGAAGCGCGTGGTGGAAAAATCATTGAAGGGCCTATTTTGCACATATGTTAGGGGCAATATGGGAAGAACAAGCAGCTGAACGAATCACATCAATAGTGTTGAATCAACTCCCAAAATATATAAATGTAGGGTCTAGTTAACTTGAATTTGGTAGCGGTAATCCTCACTTTACCACTGAGCTGTCGACATTGAAGTGTTTCTTACTTTTCTAGCGACTGATGTACTTGCTAGGACCCCATGGATGGGCCAAGAGCACTGGAGCTGTTTCCTTAGACTAGATCAGCCCTTGAAATGGGCTAGGAGTAAATGATGCCCCGGTGGGTCCCAAACCCTGGCTGTACATCATTACATGATTAGCATTGTGGGTTGCTCGCAGTGCATGTATGGGAAACCTTAAACACATTATTTATTTTCTCTGCATAGCCAATTCGAGGGCCTGTCCAGTAAAGCATGTCACCACAAGCCTGAAAACCCAATCATGTATCATTGTAGAATTTCTATGGTTGGGGTTAGTTAAAGATGCATGTATGGGACAAGATCATTTGTAAGGTTTCTTTTCATGGTATAGCCCTTTAAAGATGTGTTCTTTCACCTCCACATCACACACATCGACACTGCATCTTTTGGAGCCAGAGATGGACGTCAGAACAAAGTATATCTTTCTTTTGTAACTATGCTGTGTCTCTTCACATAATTGGGGAAGTTGGAGGCCTAAAAGCTCTAGTCCCCAGTCCATTATGCATGTGCAAAAATAACGAGGACCCCAAAGGCAGAATTAGTTTGAGGTCCCATAGGCAGAATTATTAGGACGTAACCAGAACACACTCCTTTTAGTAAGTCTGCTTGAAATAAAAGGTCCACCTCTTTTATTTTGCTCATTCCATCTTTGTTTTTAAACTTGTTCCATTGTGATCAGTGCTGACTTTATTGCATGTTCACAATATGGGGCTGCTTAATGCGCCTTATTCTGATACGAAACAGACCCTTATCCCATAGTGACATTTCAATACTTATTCCTTGGGTGTGTAGGGGGCAATATAAAATTAATCAGAAATGAAGAGGAGACATCCCTCAAATGAAGTACAAAGTCTTCGCTGCCTACCAAATCCCTGAGAATGCTCTTTGGAAAATGGTGAGACTGGGCAGTAATTTTGTCCGACAGAGTCCTTTGTCCGGATAAAGTAACAATTCTCTCCTAGATTTTTGAATTTTATATTGCAATGTTGTACATTAGCACTTTAGGAATAAGTCATATGCAGATATCCTGTATGTTACTAAAGAATGAATTAAGACAACATAAAGACAACTCATCTCCTCCAATCCATCACTAAGGTCATTACCATCATCAGGTAGGTTTGATTAAAGAGGAACATGTTCAGCGTCCTGAGGTCTTGATACAGGAGTGTATGGGTAAGAGTTGAGCATCTCTAACGGTACCCCTACAATGCAATTTCTATAGAAAAAGTAGATGCTGCGAGGAGTGGTGGGGAGGGGATGATGGGGCAGATGTTATAGGGTACACTGTCAAGGCAAAGTGACATTTTCATCAGTGGTCAGTGAAGCAGTCAGAAGAGCAGGTGAGGTTCTCGCTTCACAGTTCCATCTCCTCACCTGGCAGCTGCCCAGCTTCCCTTCCCATGCCCGCTGTGCCCCCACCCCCCAAGGGTTCCTGGTCTCATCCACCCTGTTACGCTGAAGAAAACCTATGATCACATCTCATCACATGTCATGTGCTTTTTCATGAAGCAGTCAGAAGAACAGGTGAGTTTCTCGCTTCACAGTTCCATCTCCTCACCTGGCAGCTGCCCAGCTTCCCTTCCCAGGCCTGCTGTCTGCCCCCGCCCCGCCCCCGCAAGGATTCCTGGTCTCAAGAAAGCATGTCCCTGACTCACTTCACCGGCCACTCCCATCCACCCTGTTACGCTGAAGAAAACCTATAATCACATCTCATCACATGTCAGAGACACGTTGTTTGAAAGTTTAACAGACCTTCCCAAACAAATTGGAAAGATTATTTTTAAATTTAAAATTCGGCCACTTGTCCAAATTATAACATCGTCACAGCTGAAAAATAAATTGCACCTTCTCACGTTGCATAAGTGGACATGTGGGTAGGGAAGGGAAAAGGGATGGAGAGTCAATTAAGCATGGCAGAAAAGGGGCGGGGATCATGAAGTGGGGAGTAAATGGAAGACATGTCTTCAACACCACTCGGGATGGATCAGGGCCATCGTAAGCACTTTTGGGGCTCGGGGATTGGACACCTTTGGGCCCCCCCTCCACCTAACCCAAATAATGAAGGGATTCAGAACATATGGTTGCACCACCTTCAATGAGATCACAATCCATAGCTTGATATGTTGCCGTGCAGTAATCAAAATAACGATGGGTTCTCCCTTTCGGTCCCTTTAACCTCCTCATTATTGCTGTAACCAGAATAATAAACAAGTATAATTTCAAGGGCACCATTAGCCGTCCACAAAAAGGGTGGGTGTGCTGCAGCATAGGTACAGGACACTTTATTTTATCAATAGCAGCCACAAGGAAGGTATAGAGGCTGTAGAATAAACACACAGCATAGATTGTATGGAAAAGGTGCACATAGCAGAATAGACAGAGGAGCCAAATCACTAGCCTCACAGAATGCAAAGGTGGTCAAACTTTGGTAGAGGATATCAACTGGCAGCAAGGAAAAGCTATGCATTCCATAACATAGATAGCAGGTGAAAGTTAGAAGCTACCAGGCAGGTGGCTGTATCCAGATAGACTGAGATTAGAGAACACACATGGCTTTTAAGTGGCATTGCCATTAGAGAGCAAATAATGAAGTGGTTGTAGTGTGCAATATATCAATGTTCATTATTATTAAATATGAAGCAATACTACAGCTTGAGTGAGGCTTTTTTGAAGATCATACTCTGAGAACGAAATCACAATGAAGCCCTGACAACTTTAAAAGATTTTGGGACTGGCAATTTTGATAGGTTAGGCAAATGGAGATTAAACGAGATGTCCAGGATCACACATGGTTAAGAGGTGAAGCTGTGATTGTCATTCAATCTGCAATTTCTTCACTTTACCACTTTTTTTCTGCAAAACTCTTCAACCTCTCTGCAAAGGAAGGTGGCTCACAGAAGAACGCAGGGAATTATAAAAGAAACAACATACACTGGAAAAACAATGTAGAAATCACTACAACCAATTGGACAAAAACAAATACCAATGACAAATCCGAATTTACACTCAGCAGTCCGGAAAGCAAAAAAAAACTTATTATAATAATACAAGAATCCAATCAGCAGCAAACCAACAAAACACATTTTTCAAAATCTTCATGGACATTAAAAACTCAACATTGTGCCACAAATGCATTTTACCATCACAATCCTTATGTGACAATATCACAACCCATCTAAGAGCAAAAACAGAAGCAATAAAACTGAGCATCGATGTAAGCCACCCTACCAACCCCCCCAAACCACCAGAAACCAGTGCACCACCAAATACCTCAACACTCAATCGTTTCAAACCAATAAGCAAAGACATTTTCAACAAATAAAAAAAAGATACCAACCTCGCTGGATCCCCAAGTGACCCATGCCCACAGGGCACCTTCAAAAAATTCCTTGACCACAGAACACCAGCCTCATACTTTCAACTACTAATTAACCTATCGCTAAACATGGGAATAGTACCTTAAACTTTCAAATCAGCATACACCCAGCACCTCCTAAAAAATGAAGCAGGTAATGTGGAAGCCCCTACCAACTAGAGACCCATATTGGATGTACCTTACCGAGCGAAAATCCTTGAGAACCACATCTACAACGAACTACTCAACCAGGTAAAAAGCAACAGATTACTTAACTAATCCCAAGTCAGCTTCAGACTCAAGAGAGGAACTGAATCAGCACTTCTCTCCATATGGGACGACCTAAAAATAAACACAGGCAACAGCACCCAATCAGCCCTCATACTACTAGACATATCAGCCGCCTTTGACACAATCAGACACATAACACTAACAAAGAGAGTGTAGGAATGTGGCATAAAAGACTCTGCACTACAATGGCTGAAATATTTACTCACCGACCAAACAGAAAGAATACACTTACCACTATCTACATCTAACATTAAAAACATCACCTGATGCGTACAACAAAGATCAGGCCTATCCCCGCTCCTCTTGAACATCTAAATATACCCCCTAATGAAACTCATTCAAACTCATGGGCTGAGAGCCTACAAATTCGCAGATCACACCCAACTCATCTTCAAGATAACCACCGCCCAAGACCCGAACAACACCCTCAACAAATGCCTCACCGACATATACACCTGGATGACAAACAACAATCTCAAGCTAAATCCATCCAAAACAGAAATGATGATCTCCCTACCATGTGACAATGCAACACAGACATACCTGAACTGGCTGCCGTGCTTGGGAACCCAACCAGAGACATTGGGGTCATTACGACCCTGGAGGTAGCCGTGCCGCTATTTGCCCGGGTTACCGGGTTCGGGTTCCCTGAATGGGCCATTCCGACCTTGGAGGGCCCGGTATTTCCCGATTCAGGGAACCTGGACCCTGTACATCCCCATTCCCATTCGAGCCCCCATAGGGCTCAATGGGAATGGGGAGGATGCAAACAACAGGCCCGTTAACAACGGGCCTGTTGTTTGCATCCTGGTCTGCTCGTGGGACCTGCTAAGGATGCCTGGTTTTACCAGGCGTCCTTACTGGGTCCCGCAAGCAAACCTTGTGATGAGGGGGTAGGGGTTTAACGGGGCCGGCAGCTCCATCGGCCCGTTAAACCACTACCTCCAGGGTTGTAATGACCCCCATTGTCAGTGATAAAATACCTGGAAATCCGCATACACAATGGACTTCCTCTAGATTCACAAATCAACTCAATAGCAGAAAAAATACTTCTTCCTCCTGTGACTAATAAGAGGGGTATTCCCCTACCTCAACTTCCCAAACAGAACCCACACAATCATCTCCTTGGTACTATCAAGACTAGGCTACGCAAACAGCATCTTAATTGTAATGCCATAAAACCTCACAAAAAAACGACAGCACATCCAAAACACTGCAGAAAGACTACTCCGAGACTAAACAGAAGAGACCAGATCACACCAGTCTTGAGAAGTCTAGACGGGCTACCAGTAAAAAAGTGCATTAACATTAAAGACCTTCTGCATCGCCCACAAATCACTACATAGACAAGGAGACAAATGTATCCAACCTAAAATCAACCTCGACCAGCCAGGAAGAAACCTAAGATTGAGTAACGACATCCAAATCGAAACAAAACACTACACCAAAAGGAAATTCGGAGGAACTGCATTCTCCAATTTGATTGCAAAAATATGGAACTTGGTACTGAAGGAAATAAGAACGACATAAGACCACCTAAACTTTCAGAAAACAACTGAAAAACTGGCTTTTCAACTCACAAGCATAAAAACGTGCACCCCCACAAACCAAACTCTGGGACCGAAACAAACATGGGACATTACGGATTGAAGAACCAACAATAAAACCACCGCTCACCCAGAGCCAAACAGAAACCAACTAACCACCCCCCTTCTTTTTCCACACCCGCATACCTCTCATGTACTACACATGTCCAAAAGGGCCAGCAAAACTACACACAAAAAACATGAAAACCACACACCCATTGCTAACCAAGCCATAAAACCAAACAGTTGCAAACAACAAACAATCTAGACACTAGACGCTACGCTCCTGACACAAGCCCAGTGCACACAACAAAGCACACCCATAAAGTTTACACGCACAGACGCCAGTTTCCCCTGGCTCTGCAAGCATCAACAGAAGAGCACAACTCTATCCAATTCCTCTCCCTTCCCTAACCAACCCCATTCATTTTCCTTATGCACCCACGTGAGCACGTGGAGACCAAGCAAATGGCAACGGTGCACGGTATAAATGATCCTAACGTAACATTCTTTTGCAGCTCTTACCATAAGCAAGGAGCAATTGTCTGTTAATATTTGACTTTCATTTAATAAAATTACCAGTTTAATAAAGCTGACTTGGGAAGTACACATAACCCAAAATAACAATGTTTAAATTAAAACACCCTATAAGCATATTATGCGAAATGGGAATTAATGTGATATTAAAAGATTTATCTGGGTTTCCCTTTTTGTATTTTAAACCTTTGAATACACCTGGAAAACACATGCTTGTGGAATGATGTTTATGATGCGCAGAAAAACCTTTGAATTGTACATAAAGGCTAAACGTTTTTTGTGTCAAAAAGGCAGCCCTTAAAATATGCCAGACCAGATATCCAGATGCCTGTGATATTTGGCCCACTTTCTCCTGTCCAGAAATCCATTCAATAGAATTACCTACATAATAAGAAAGATCAGGTAATGGGCTAAACGCGCCACCAGAATGTGAGAAGGTAAACCTTTTCACAGAAGACAGCACAGTACTGTTAGTGATATAAGACGATTTCTCCAGAATCACTGTATCATCTGCTGGCAAAGCCAGGATAGGAGCAAGAATGCTTTGGATCCACAGTTTTGAATTTGGGTACCTATTCACCTCTATTGACTAACACTTTATTCTCATAATTGGGGGTGTATGCCTAGGTTTTACAGCCCCAACTGAAGATACTGATTTCTAAACCTTCACAATACTGATACTATGCTAGTTTTCACAGAAACCACCATCTGGTGCAGGTACATTGGTGATAATAGCACCTAGTGTGCCACAAAATAAAGTACATATGCATGCAGGTTTATCAATTTCAGAAATGAGAAATTTTGAGTAGGCCTTGCTGGAATTTGGTATTGTAATCTTGCATATGACCACACATCTCTGAAATGAGCACTTAACTCACTGAGCTACATTCTGAACCAATGTGGCCTCAAATTTATCAATATGAATTTCAGTTTTGGCTATTCCACGGGATTAATATAATACCTACAGAACGGTTATAGTGCTACAGCATCCGTGTCGTAGGGAACACACATACTATGTATACCACAGTGAACACAGAAAGCATTACAGGATGAATTGATCAGAGCAGAATTTACTTTTCAACAACAGGCAGGAAATATGTTTAGATCCTCAGCAGCACACAATCGAATGTAATGTTTTAGTTTTGTGAACAAGTGGGACTGAGTTCTTCAGATCGGGCAGCTTTGTGGTCACCGCTCCCAAAGTGGGGTCCATTGGCACATGCCGTCTTGCACACCCACAAAGACGTATCTGGGATAGATGACATGAGCGGAAACCCTAAAAGAACAGAGAGGCAGCTAGGTTTCTCCTCTTTTTGTTCCATCAGTCTCAGTACCTTGAGTTACTCATATTTCATTTGGAGACTCAACACTCTGGATCAATACATTCAATTCAATACATTGGATTCAATACATCTTGGTGTGCATTTTCCTTTTGATTATATCCAGGACATGCTTGAATTTGGTCAAACACACAGGTGTGCTCTGGATTCAGATGTTTGGTGGACATTGTCTCATTTCTTTTCATAGCCCCTTTTTTGGCGTATAATGATGTGGTTGCTTCTACTTATTGTCTCGCAACGTTCAATTCACTACGAGGGGATCAATTTGACCTTGCCCTCCATTTGGAGCCGCCTCTGCATGCTCTCTCCCTCACTACCATTTTCAGAACTATTCTCAGCTCATTGGATAGCTCTGGATATGGGTCTATTAGCGCAAAATACCTCTCCAGCAGTTTTCCTGCGAAGGTCATCAGGATTCTCCGAAGGATTGTCCTTCTTGCCTGGATCCATGAAGGGCATTTCAGCATAATGTGGGAGACTGATTTGGTATTATGCACAATGCATTGATAGCTGGGTGTTCATCACTGTCTAATTGTGATCTCATTGCATTTAATGCCAAGAGAATGATCTTCACTGGGGCAAGTGTTTATCGTTGTGCAGTTTGGAAAGAATGTGGGATTTAATGTCCATCGTCCCGTCAAGTTTGCTCTTCTTTGGGGACAAGTGTTATAACTCAGAATTTTATTCCATTCTACGGCAATGCTATTTTCCAATATGCAGAATTGAGTTGATCTCTTTTTTGGTGGAAAGCAGGATAAGCGGCGTGCTGACGGTTTCTGCCTCACCTTCTACTGCTCTCCTGAATGGTGTACTGGCTCCATTTCCTTCATTTCTTTCCAGGGTTTGTCTACTAGTTCATATTTCATTTAAAAACCTAATGCTATTGCACAGACCATTTCTATTTTTCACAGGCTGAGTTCCATGGTCCCAAAGCTGCCAAAGCATTCCTGGAAACATTTGATTCTGTTTGTTGGAAGGACTGGACGTCTTTGGAAAAGCTGTATTGCCCAACACACTGGCTTCTTTATTGTGTTAATAAGCTCCGGAGCTCTGTTTCATATGCAATGATTGCCCCCTACTGGCGACTTGAATATGGATTCCATGTGAGCTACTATGGCTATGAATTGTTAGGCCATTCAAGGGACATAGTGATTCTTCTTTCACCCTGTTATGATTGAGTTCATCTGTATTGATTCTGGTTCCAAGGTTGTTACTATGTCCTGCGCAGGCGAGGGGTGTTTCCACTTCTGACATTCCATGTTTCCATCTGTTTCAACCTCCTCTCCTTCTTGGCGTTGCCTTTACTATTTCCATGCTATATTTCTGTCATTTTATCTTGTGTACAGCCTATTAGCCCTCCTCTATGGTAGCTGCTTCCTGGAGCCCCTCGGGTTGCTGTTGCTGAATTTCCCTCTGGGTGAAGTGGCTTTTGTCAGGGGCATTTTCTCATCCTTCTGGCTGCTACTTGTTCTGCTTTTGTTGCCTTCGAATTCTTCCTTAGTCTCCTCTTGAGTGTTTCCATGTTGATTGCGTCAAGACGGTTTGGTGATACTCAGTTGCGCTCTGCTTTGTCAGGCAGTGAAGTTCATTTAAAGGCCCTCACTGTCTCTCTAGCTCAGTCTTTCACCCCAGCTCTCCTGCTTGTTGATACAACAGCTACTCAATATCTCCAGGTGACTGCACATGGATTGCGATTCTGTGTCTCACCACCTGGGGTCCCATTTTCTGTAGATGACTGCTGATATGATATGCGGCAGTTTTATACCTGATAGACCCCATATTAAAGTTTTGATGAAGGAGTTTTGCACTTTCTTTAGCCACCCTTGGATGCTCTGTAGTATTTATATGCAGAACCTGCTCTTGTTCTGCAAGTTCTTGCCTTCTTATTCCTTTACAATGAGTAGTGGAAACATCTCCTGGGTTTCGAGTTTGGCTGCTTTGAGTTGGTGATATCAACACCAAAGGTATTGCCACTGCCAGTTTAGACTAGCATCGGCCTCTGCCTCCTGTCTCCTTTCCCGAGACTGGACAGTGATTCCCTTACCAGCTGTAAACGTGGGCATGCACAGAGAACCAGTGACATTTCCCTAAGTTGGGTGGTGGGTTCTGATGCCTAAATGCCCTCTCGCTGCAGGGATTTGCTTTTGCCCTTGTGCTGTATGGCTTTTAGAGATGTTAGAGTTTTGAAACACTAGATATTTAAGACTAGTTGGATGCTACTTACTGGGAATGGCTGCTAGCTTGAAGAAGAGGGCACAGAGTGTTATGGCACTTGCTGTACTCAGGGTATGGCACGCTGATCAAGTGGTTGCCCAGACTCTATTTGCCTCTGTCTCTGTGGGCAAGTGTTTCATTGTCAGGTGCACATTTGCTAGACCCAACTCAGTTGTTTTGAAGGGAGCGTGCTGTGGTTTTTATAGTTAAAAGTGTAATAAGAACATCAGCAACAGAGGCATTCCTGAGGTGAGGTCCTTCCTGGTATTTCAAGACATACATTGTCACCGCGTGTTTCCTACACTGACGCGGCATTCTTCATATGGCGGGACATGTAAGGGGCACAGGCAGCTTCGCAGGGCATGCTGGTGCTCTGAAAGACCCAGTGAAGCATTTGGCTGCAATTGTATGTGTTATTGGGCCTCATTACATGGTAGGCGGTAAGGGTTTACCGGTACCGGTATTTTACCGGTACCGGTAAATCCTTACCGGCTTACTACGAGGTCCCTTTGCGGGTCGGGGAATTTAACGGCTGCTTTTTGCAGGCGTTAAAAACCAACCCGCAAAGGGACCAGTGGAGCTCATTACGGGACCGCAATCAGTGCCTTCCCCATTCCCATAGAGCCCTGTGGGTCAAAAATGGGAATGGGGAAGGGCAATGGTGGAAGGGGGAATTACCGCCCCGCCAACCTTGGAATAGGGCGGTAATTCCCCTTTCCACCAAGGCGGTGCCGGTATTTTACCGGCATGAACCATGGCGCTAATAGCGCCATGGTTTACGGCCTACCGTGTAATGAGGCCCATTATCTATTATTTGCTAATGTTTAGTGTTTGTACACACTGTAACAAACATGTCGCTTCTGGAGCACTTCCAACCAATAAGTGGCCAGCATGCAAAATGAAACATTACCTTGGGGCTCAGAAAAGAAAGAGCTCATTGCTTTAAATATGGGCATGAGTCTTTCCAAAAAAAGAATTAAATTTTCAGAGACAAAATTGTGTGTATTCTCTGCAAATAAATGTATTAATAAAAGGACATTACTTAATTGTGCTATCACTGTAAACGGGCTATTTGTAAAATCGTACAATGTTAATTTATAATGATCACTTCTTGGATATACTGTAGTCATAATACGACTATTACACTTGTCTTACTGAACAAAGCTCATTCCCAAAACATAGAATGACCATATACATTATTTTCTGATAGAAGGTTTTCGTACCAAGCTGGACAGTCTGGTCTGCTTCTGTGGTACTCATTGAAATACGCCCACAAAAAAGGGGGTGCGGGCAAATAACACCACTGAGGGTTCCTCACCTCTTTGTGTACAAGCAGGACAATAAAATAGCCTCCTGGGAACATAAGCATAACCACACATTTTATATATGACAAATATATGTGTGATGAAAATGGCTGCATGCTTGAATCACTGAGCACAACGGTGCCCATTTATTTTTTTCAAAAACTCACATTAACATTAAAGTGTTTGTAACCCTGAATCTTACATGCTCTTTCTGATAACTGCAACATCTGTGTGTGAGCATAAAATGGCCGCACCATCTGCCCCTCCACATGGGCCTGAAGGCCATCCTGCGTCTCGCTTCTTCCGATCTGAGGAGAGTCTTTCTGGGTGTGGGAGCCTTCCAGCTTTTTTGAGGATTGGGGGCTCTGTCTCAAGGTAAGTTTGTCTGCGTGCAGTGACATATGTAGGATTATTGACATGTGGCAATAGGATACAGCGACTATTTTAGAAAGTCTAACTGGTTCATGGAGCAGGGCAGAGGAAGCATGCAGTAACGGGGCTACGGCCTGTGGACTGTACGTCTAGTGATGCTTATCACAGGTTAAGTCTTCTTACAGGTTAGCTTCACCGTCCCACCTGGCTGTTCCCATTTTCTCCCCGTCTGTATTTCTCAGTCTCTCCATGTCTCCATCTCTCACTTTACTCTTCTGTCTTCTTCCACAACGTCTTTCATGTGCGGCAGTGGTGAAGTCCTTGGGTTTGGGTGTTGAGGTGGTGATAAGCCATTACCTATCCAAAGTCATCTCTTCCAGGCCCCTAAACACTTTTGCAAGACTTCTATGAACTAGAAAAAGCCACACTGAGTGGCGTGGTCTGGATGCCACCACCCGCAGTTCTGATACTGTCCGCAGGCTGTGACCTTTGCCAATGCACGCACCCATGGTAGTGTACACACTATTGCTCCAACGACAAGCTAACTGCCATTTGCAAGACTGGGCCTGTCATGGTTGAGCCAGTTTAGCACCATGTGCAGCATGATTCGCTTGTTAAATCGCACACGTAGCATTCTGGATCACCCCTATGCTGTCTTTTCCGTGCTCAAGCCAACTCAGCTCACTTCCTAACAGAAGCACAAATGCAATAGACTGCGTTGCAGGTAAACGGATACATGGAGATGTCGGCACTCATACTGGTTTGAGCTCTGACTTTCGGGGTCTCAATCCATGTATTTTAACACTTACAGGCAAAGGGTACCCAATGGAAATCCGGCCATATAAGACTGCTTCCCGGGTACCGCCCCTAAGCGCAAATTACTTTAGGAGCCACAACCCTTTGCACGTTTTGTTCCACTCACTCCTTAATAAGAACATAAAACGGCTGGAGGCTTGTAGCACTAATCTGGTTTTCACGCCTCAGTCTCCTATGCTCATTATGATACAATGTTAAACTATAAATAAGCTACAAGCCATATTGAGGTCCTATAGGGGGGGGGGTCTCAAAACATGTCTTTTGCATTCAGAGGTCATGCAAATTGTTTAAGCACATGGTCTTGGAGACTCACTCCTGACCACCGTCTTTATACTGGTCACAGCCCAGGAGCCCGCTTCACCGTGAAGCGTTGCTCTCACAAGTCCCCAGTGATAACACAAGGCGACTGGATGGTCACTAGGCTTTCAGGTAACTGTTACCATGTACGGTTTACACCTGAGGTCCGTGCTCTCCTTTTGGTATATTTGAACCCCATTTTGCTGTCTCTTTCACCGGAACCCAGAGTTGTACGACATAACCCATCCTGGCCTCTCGCCTGAGTGCGCCTTTAGGGACAGGCAGGAGCATTAGTTAGTTAGAAGTAATAATGGCTGGTGTATAGAGAAGGTATCATGTCCACTGACAGTGTTTCTATACATTATTCACAGGTTATGGTTGCTGAATACGCCGCAGACTCTAAGGAGCATCAAGCATTTCCATCATTAATTAACCTTACTGACGCCTGTTCCCTTTGACAAATGTTCTCAATGACAAGAACAGAAACATGTTGGGTTGTTTAGAGAGCAGTCTATACTAGGTCTGGTAAATACTGCTCTATGCAACAGGCTCCTAACTAGTCTCTCTTCTGACGGCTGTGACATTTTGGCACTGAGTCACTGGGGGCAGTGCTGGTTATTTCTCTAGATTGGCATTGCTTTTATGTTATAATGTGGTGGCCTATCTTGTAAGTCTTACTTCTTTTTAAGGAGTGTATAATACAAGGAAATATTGATGTTTTAATATAAGACAAATAAAGATATATTTTGTATACGTTCACACAGTGTAGGTGAGTCACGTGTACCCAAGGAGCTAGACATTACACCTCCCCTGCATATGCCCTTCACTGAGGGTTCACACAGTTTGTATTACCCGGATATTATCCCACACTTATCGGGTTCCTCTTTTTGGTTGAAAGATATTTGTATTTTCTATGCTCCGGCTTCCTTAAGCTTATCATGCTACACTGTGAGAAGTCATGCTACACTGTGAGAAGTCATGCTACGCTGTGAGAAGTCATGCTACGCTGTGAGAAGTCATGCTACGCTGTGAGAAGTCATGCTACACTGTGAGAAGTCATGCTACACTGTGAGAAGTCATGCTACACTGGAAGTCATGCTACACTGTGATAAGTCATGCTACACTGTGATAAGTCATGCTACACTGTGAGAAGTCATGCTACACTGTGAGAAGTCATGCTACACCTAGCCATGTGTTGAAGCTGTAGGAACATGTTGTGTACTGTTTTGTTCTGTTGGGATCAATGTGTTTTTGTTCCCACAGCTAACCGTAAATTAACTGGAATCTACATGAGTGTTGTTGGTTTTTCACTTGCATTTTTATGTACTTATTCAACCCTTTTTTGGGGGGAGGGTATGATGTCAGTTGTCTTTTATACTATGTTATTAGTTCATGTTGTGTCAGGTCATTTGATGTGGTGTTTCATTATGTTTTGCTTTCCATGTCTAATGTTCAAGAACCTTGAAGCAGCCATGAGGCAGCAGGTAGCAACCCCCCTAAACAAAACAAAAGAAAACAAAAAAAACCCACAGCAACAGACGGTAGACCTGGAGCGCTCGTCTGGTAAGCCGACTCTGCACTCCTCTTTTGACCTAGGATTCGCATGATGCCATTTTTTAACAGGACACAGTATCTGCAGCCCAGGTTGAGAAGGCTATTCTAAGACCGGATTTAGTAAATTAAGCCCCATAAGCACTCAGCCTCGTAGGCTTCCTGCTTCACTCGCCACTATAACCTTCCACATAGAATCCTTTTAGGTATGACCCCATTGTTGTGGACTGTACAGGGTGTAGACAAGGACTGGACATTTGGGGACAAAGTCATTACCCCGAGACAGGTAGGTGGCATGCCATCTGATATGAACAGAACGAGAGAAACAGCCACTGGTGGGAGTTCTGCGCCTTTTCCAAAAGGGTCCGCTTTATGAGAACATGCAAAGATGTCCTTGTCATTTCAAGGAGAGAAGTAGCTTGCTACCTGAAGTACAGTAAGATACATGGTGCATTAAAAACAGAGGATACAAGTGAACACACAGTGTTGCTCCTTTTTGGGGGAGGACATGTTTTTGAAAAAGACACAAATCCACACCTTTATCTGTTACAGTAAGAACCTTTGTTCAGTCGCAACAGAACACATATCTTCACCCATGAACATCTTTATATCTCGCTTCTCAGCCCATGAGCCAAAGACCGCCTATAATAAGCCCCCACGCCCCCATTAATAAACAAAGAACCTCTCATGAGTAGTCTACCTGGATCTGTAAAGCCTTGGCTTTCTTGAATGGGAAATGTTACTAAAAAAGAGTTGGTGGTTTTGTGTGTCAATACTTTGAACCGGATCATTAAAAAGGCATCCAGTTATGAAGCAATTGCAGAGGCTGTCCATAGATGTCAATGTAGTACCCTTTACTAGCAGCGCCTCCGCACTGCTCTGGCCACAGCGCTGCACTGAGGACTTTTGCAGGGTAACAGATCTAGGTGCTCGAGGTTTCGGGGGGCCTCCAAATTGGTTAAACCAATGGAAGAGAAGAATCTTAGGATGCAGAAGTGAAGAATTGAAGCAGAAAGCAATTCCACAGCTTCATGAATTGAAGTCATTCCCCATTCCTGCCGTACAGCACAGTGCTCAGCTTCACGCCACTGCACCAGGGACCTGCAGGACGTTATTCTGTCTAGACTCATGTACCCGACCAAAGGCATGCAGGTCAGTTTCCATTTTCAGCTTTGGAAGAGCTGCCCCTCAGGGATCCACTGAGACACCAAACTTTGGTCATGTGTTTGGTAATGTCTATAAAGCAGCTGACCTGCATCTCAGACAATCTAACCCCACGCCCCCGCCCCCTCCCCCGCTTGCACTGTGGCTAAGGGAATGAAAGAGATTGACTATTTTGCAGCCTCATGATATTAATGTGGCTGACAGAATCCCAGGAGAACCAGCCTGAAAGTTTCTGCAAACGTTCTTGTCCAAAGAACATCACACTGCAGTCATGCACGCCATGACTAGCGTTATCACATGCATCACTCTGAAGAGGCCACCTTGACCATGGTCTACCTGGGCGGTAAAACCATTCCGTACATTTGGTATTGCTTAAATATTTCAATAATACCTCAAATCAGGTTTTCCGACAGAAGTAAAAAAGAATTTCCCGCCCCTGTTACAGGGATGGAAATGAATATGGGACTGACACAATCACACGGCTTCTTTTGCAATGGAGAACAAATGTGCCTAGTAAGTGGTCGTTACCGGTCCTCTTTCCCAATGTGTATTTCCATGCAGGCAGTGGTAAGCATGTTAGTATGAAAGATGCCCACGCCTTGTATTATGGGACGGTAAAAACCGGTGGTATTTCCAATATTGCAGGGTTTTACCATTACCGTTAAACATCATGATAACCCCTTGTGAGGTATAGGTGAAGCGCATTGCGATTTCATCACTGGTATGTTCAATAAGGATTACCCAGGGCTTATTCCTTGCTTTACTGTAACCAATAATTCCTTTATTACTTTATTAGAACATAGTTTGTTAATGCAAATGCAATTTTGTATGTTTTACAGACACACATACAGGCAGTGTGCAAATGTTTCAACTTATTTTGCTTTTACTGGGAAGAAAATACATTCTTCTAATAAACTTTCATATTTAATTGTGCAAAGAGTCATGTAATGATTAGCTGTGCCTGTATTACATTTATGAACCTTGTTAACTTAATTGGACAATCATTCCCTTATTGCATAATTACACACTGGTACTGAAACATGTCAAGTTTTGAATACAGAATTGACTTGGCTCTTGACCATGAATGTGTCTTGAATAAAGAATGTGGGATGCACATTGCAGGCTCTTCTCTGATATTAAGGTTTGGGGCTTGTGTTGGTTTTGGAATCGATGCAGGCACTCTAGGGGCCTGGCAAGGCATGGTCCCATGTGTCTGTGTGAGTCTGGCCACTGCCCAAGAGGATTTTCAATCCTGGCTTTCCCTTTGGCTCGGGTGGAGGGAGCAATGTGTTGCTCTGCATGGCAGGGACCCGAGTAATTTCAAAGGTACGCTACCGGGGTTCTCATTAACAGGCCAATTCTCAGCCTTTCTAAATTCCTCTGCAAAACAGAATGTCCATTATGTCCTTTCCCTGGTGCATTCCAAGCACCCTCCACACGCCGCCAACGTGTGATCGGGTGTCACCACACACACGAGGTGGCTCCACATGGCATCGCCACCGTGCACAACACATTAAGCACCAGGCCGGTATAGACGGGTAAGTGTGTCTTTCATTATGACCACTGCCATCTCACCATGTCATCTGACAGATTGGGCATAGTTTCAGCTGAAGCAGCAAAGAGGGGCACTATCTGAAAGTGCACCAACGCCATCAACACTGGGGCATCTATGCACCACCGCATGGAGCGCTACTGCAACACTATGGACCTCATGTTAACAAAATGCATAATTTGACGGCAGGGAGCGGTTACGTTTGAACTGCAACGTAAACTGCTCCCTGCCGCCAATTTTTCATCATTTGGACGGCAGAGTGCAAAAATGCAGCGCAAAAGACGGCATGCAGGTGTGTCCGCCGCCTTTTGCAATGCACTTTTTTACTCCGCCATGCAAAGTGAGTAAACACTGCCTGGCATGCTCGCATGGCAAGGAGCACATGGTAAGCAGTGTTCACAATTCAAATTAAATCCTCCCGACATGTAAGCATGTCAGGCAGGGTTTAATTGTAATTGTACACACTGTGAGCATAGCAAGCAGCACGTATAACGGATCTCTATGGGGTCTGCTCAGACCCCCTAGGGATCTCCAGCATTTGTGCCTGCATGAAAACCCATGCTGGCCCAAGTACTGGATCATTTGTATGGCGGAGAGGAAGGAGGTGGCGGAAACGCAAGTTGCTTTTCGCCCCTCCTCTACACCACACAAATGAATGAAAGTGTCACGTGGCAGGATTGAAAGGTCGTTAATTGCTTACTCAGGGCTTTTACGCCTTTCATTCACTTTACGCTGCTGACAGACATGAGCCCCTATGTGTTGCGGCATTCACCACACAACTGTCGTGCATGCAGGATCCGCCTCCTGACAGCTGACTTTACAAAGCAAATCGTGGAACATTGCTGTCAAGTGTGAACATTCATTTGTCGCAGGTTTGATTGGTTGTGGAGTGTAAACAGGACGTGGTGGGTTGAGTCGATCAGCAGCCACCACCGCTGCGCTGAGGTGGGCCTGCGCGTCCTCTGAGACAGAGATGGACAGGGTCAACTATTGAGCGTTAGCCAAATCCTACAAAAGGTTTGCAGTTTATGTCCTTCACCGTCAGAAATGCTCAGGTAAAGACATAAAGACGAATATTGCACAGGCAGCACTTGCTTTTTTGAGGAGTCAACCTCTTCTCGTGTGTTTGCTCTTCCCATCACGATACGTTGTTGCTCAGCAATACAGAATTCACAGGTTTCGCGACATATGCACAAACCTTAAAAGTCCTTTCCTCGTTAGATGGCACTCAACTAACTGCCAGCTGGCTTGGATTTCTTTTGTCTCACATAGACGAGAGGATGAATTTGTTCCAATAACAACAATATGGCAAGGAAACACACAGCTGAATTAGTCATGCATTCCTGGGAGGGGCTATTCTTGTCTCCATCACAATAAACATTTCATAGCTTCTTAGATGAGACACGATTGGAGAAAAACACAACACAGCAAACACAGAGAAAATAACAGTTTTCATCAGAGTTGGACATTAACATTAAGACATTTTGCATTTGCAGTGTGTAATAGTTCTCTCTCTTATGATACACGAATAGAAGTTTGGAACCTGTGAGAGTTTTCAGAGTATCTTTACACTCCACAGCCAATTTGGTCCCAGCTAGCATTAAAGAAGCATGGGTCACCCCACTGCTAAAAAAAAACACTCTAGACCCGACTGTACCAACTAATTACCGTACAATGCATAGATAAAATAGCCTACAATCAAGTCCAATCTCATCTAGAAAAATACCAACTTCTCGGCTCAAGACAATCTGGTTTCAGGCCTAACCATAGCACTGAAACAGCCCTATGAGATCTCAAAATCCAGATGGATACCGTTAGAGATTCAGGCAAACTCTGTATCCATCTCTTGTAAGACCTCTATACAGCGTTTGAACTTGTGGACCATGATAAACTATGCATCACGCTAGCTAAGGACTTTAACTTTTATAGGGATGCCACCTTGTGGATCAAATCCTTTCTAGCTGACAGGGCCTCTAGAGTCTCTATAGGCAAGGAAGCTGCTGACCCCATCCCTGTTCCCATTGGAATACCCCAAGGCTCTTGCCTCTCTCCTACACTGTACAATGCTTATACAAAGCTCCTCTTCGCAGCGCTACATGATATGGGTGTCATCTACACCAACTTTGCGGATGACACCCAGATCCTCATCCCACTCTCAGGAAACTGCACCCAAGATACCGTACTCATCAACAGAATTTATGTGATCATCCAAAACTGGATGGCCCTAAATAGTCTTTGTCTCAATGATGAGAAGACTGAAATTCTCATAGTGGGATCGCAGCTTAAAATCAGCGCACTCCACTCTGACTATGACTCAATCAGTATCGACGGCACCATGATACCTGTCGTGAAACAAGTAAAAACTTTAGGAGTTTACTTGGATGCTAATTTGTCCATGAATAAACACATTAGCAACCTCTCATCAACCACATCCTACACAGCAAAACTAATCCCTCTAAGTAGACCATTTCTCACCCCTGCTAATTGTGTCACTCTGGCCAGAGCCCTAATATTGTCACAACTTGGCTATGGTAATGTTTTACTATTAGGCACCTCCAAAACCAACCTAAAAAAACTACAACTTATACAAAATAAAGCCCTCAGAGCATCCCTCGGCATAAGAAAATCAGACCATATCTCCAAGATTAGGAGAGATCACCACTGGCTACCAATTGCAGACAGGATCATTTTCAAAACTCTATGCATATCCTACAAATGCCAACAGGCCTCAGCTCCCAAATACCTTAACAAAGTACTGCAAAAAAAACATTCCTAAGAGCTCTGAGATCCTCCAACCGGCAGCTAATAGAGATTCCTCGCTACCAGAATAGCAAAGCGGGTGGCAGGAGCTTCAAATACTTAGCCCCCAAACACTGGAATGCCCTTCCCAATAGTATCAAAGAAGAGAGATCCTTTGCAGGTTTCAAAAAATCACTCAAAACATGGCTTTTCAAATAATATGAAGGGCAATAACCCTGAGAGTCTGTAAATATAACTATAATTTGTTTCTCCTCATGTATAAAGTTGTAACTAGGCTTTGATTGCCATATTGCTTGATTGACTGCCAAATGATGTAACTCAATCCCACTGTGTAACTATGCTAATGTTGTTTGTAATCGTGAACATTGCTTTTGCAATCTCGCCGTGATACCTGAGGGTCTGGGCGTGTAACAAATGTAATAAATAAATATGTTTACTGAGGCCATTGCTGAAAGACTCAAAGGGCCTGATTACAAGTTTGACGGTAAAAAGGTAAGGAAAATACTACAGTGGCAATTACTGTTATAGCATGTGGGAAAAGTGAGGCGTACCAGATTATTCAGCCTTTACTGCCATGCATGCAGTATAGTTAATCATAATCATTGGGTGCGATAACACAATGAAATCGGACCAGAAACATTGTTAATGCAGCACTGCATCTGGTGAGAGACTTCCCGGAAGCAGAAACACGGCAGGTGCAGAAGTAAACCCTTGGCACCATGGCCGGCCCTTAAAGCTGCAGAACCCTGTGCAGCAAACCGAAATGTGCCCTGAGACTAGGGTGACCAGACGTCCTGGTTTTCCCAGGGCAGTCTGGGGAAATCACCCTCCATCCCGGGGTCCCAGGAGTTATTTCATTTTCCAAACCCTGGGTTTCTTTCCTGGTGCTCTCCTCCAATCAGAGGAGTCCGCCTGTGAGCACACTGCCTACCGCCCCCCGCAACAGGCCAGAAACATAGAAGTAGGACTACCGTTTTATTGTAGTCCTACTTCAATGTCTATGGCCTGTCCCATTTGTTTTTTTTTGTTATCTGGTCACCCTACCTAAGGCCAGCTCCTCTTGGCACATTACATGCCCACAATCCACTGCATATCACAGCCAGAGGAAGCCATCCAATAAAAATTACCAGTAACCAGAATTCAGGGAATCCCACAGGCAGCCAAGCATCTCATTGGAGGCTGCAGAAACCCAGGTTTTCAGAGCAGGAGCTAAGAGTATTAACAGAAGAAGTTGCTAAGGAGGCAGTCAGGCTGGTGGGCTGTCCGATGGCTAGCACTGCTCCAACCAAGCGCGCCTCGCTATGGGAAAGGAAGTGGGACAAAGTGATGGCTGTGTCTGCATAGCTCCGTACAACGATAGACATTAACAAATAATGGAATGATGTGAAGAGGCGAACTTGTAAAATGATATTGGACTTCCAGGAGGAGTGTGTGGAGACTGGATGGACAAGGTTTCAGACTCTCACATGCACCCGTGCGAGGCAAAAGCGGGCACTGTCATAAACATGGCTGGAAAAACAGGATCCAGTGAGGTGAGGGCAGGTGCACACGTTGCAGGAGGTGAGTATCCTATGTACATACACAAGCAGATGTTTCATACTTCATGATGTAGACCCTAATAAGCACCTATCAAGAGAGTCCCCATATTCATTTACAGTCAGTACAACTAAAAGAGGCATGATTCTTCTCCCATACTGCCACATAGTGCACAAGTAAGCACCCCACATCAAGGCACATAGCTGTGCCCATGAACGCAAGGCCACATATCCCATAAAGGGATGTGTCAGTGTCCACAAAATATAGCTGGCCTCAGATGGAGGGGTAGCCGGTGTAGTATCTGGAAACAGCCAGACATGTTGCTGAAACTACTCCGCTCTGCCTCCTCGATAACCCTTGTTGCACCCCGCCCTCCCTGTGCTTCCTCTCGCTTCCGCTATTTCTCTCTTCTTGGTCCACTTGCTTAGAATTATCTTACCCTGGACAACCAAGAAACGGTCCACCCAAATATTTCAAAACCAAACTAAAAGCCTACCTTCTCGCTTCTGAGTTACCCTCTTAACCTAGCTCTCATCTGCCTGCTAGCTAACAAATTTCCCTCACCTCTAACCTGCCTCTGTCCCTCACTTCCTCTGCCTCCACTGTAGCACTTCACCCATCATGGCCACATCCCAATGACGGCAGACGGTGCACAGGGGATCGATCCCCTTTAATCTTGAACAGGTATTTCTACCTAATATATGGGAACTACATATATGGTCCGGCTAACTGCCTTGAGATATTTCACTTTGTTTTTGTACTTTGGTACACGCACTGGCCATCCGTGTAGGACCATTCTGGTACACGGTCCATTACTTTACGCTTTGATATTTATGAAGTCCTATTAGGGGAGTCAACCCGTTACGTTTTGCCTTGAGGACGACCTTATGGTCGAAACACGTGTCGGCTGTGACCACAATAAATCACCATTCAGAATTGTGGATTATCACCTTTATTAAGCAAGGACTCTTAGCTCTCATATTAATGCCAAGGAATTGAACATTTAACACTGAGTTCTCTGCGCAGGAGAGCTGCACATCTTATACTCTCATGCTGTTGTCTGTTGGAGGAACCTAGGGGGACCTCCTGTGCAGTGTCTGCAGCATTGGTCCACCCACAATTTGGAAAAGTTGAGCGCACCTCAGCTTGTCACTCCCATTTACTTTTGCCTTCACATACAAAGACAATGGGTTGCCATTTTCTGTGCCTCTGTGGAAGGGTTAACGGCCAGGAGTGTGCAATTTCCATTACAATCCAAGCTCTGTAAACACAACTGACAAGTCTGTTGTTGACAGCCCTTGTCAACACTCAACACAGGTTTCTTATCCTCCTCAAAGGCCACCAGGGTAAGGTACTTTTTAAGCCACAATGGTGTCTTGTTGTTGGGGGTGTTTTTAAAGGGTAGGTGGGAGGGATATGTTGTATGGTTTTTTGTGAGCAGGGGGAGGAAAGATTGGAGGTGTAAAGTAAAGTAATCAAATCCCCCTGGATGCCCTGGAGAGGGCATGGGCTTGCAAAGCTCTAATGCGTTTAGAGATTGCCTGCCCAGGAAAACCTGTATGTATGCCGTCAGTGGCTTCACACTTTTTAATGAATTAATGACTACTCACCTACATTACACACCATTCCCATCTGGATTATCCGTGGTGAGTGGGGGGGATGGACCCACATGCACAAATACACTGTCCAAGTGGCCTTGGGGACCTTCCCAACTAAGTACACAAGTATGCTCTTATCAAATGCTGCCTCGAGTTTCTGCCACCCCACACCTCCCATTGGAGTTGATCTTGTGTCTTTTCTTCATCATCAACGTTATTGTCAGATGGAATAGTTACATTGTGGGGATGAGCCCTTTGAACTCTGCACTTTAGGCACAGATTGTGTTACATGCAACACACATTGGCAATGTGATATACCTCATGTGGTACATACTTTCACTGGAGGCTGTGGAGCCTGGATCGGAGACGTCAAATGTCTGCTTAATGGTACATCTTTTACACTGTTTATACCCCTTTGCCTGGCCTTAAACATGGCACTCAGAGAACTGTGTAATTACTGGGATTGGTGTCGCTCACCTGGTGCAGTGAGTCCAGAGTGGTCGGTGTGATGCTGGAAATGCATCGGAGGGACAGGGCCTCCGTATCCTTGTCCTTTTTCTGTTCTTATCGTGTGTTCTGTCGTGTTTTCCGCGCAGAAGTCCATGCGGGACTCCTGGCGGTGCAGCTCTCTCTTTTGGTTTGGTGAACAGACCCATGGGATACCCTTATGGCACCCATGGGTAGGGGTGCAACCCTGTGCCCCTAGTGTATGTTTTTGGGCACCCGTGGGTGGCCCACAGAGCCGGGTATGGGCTGGTGGCAGCTACATGCTGAATTTGACAGGTGCGCTGGGTATCCGCCATTTTGGGGTACCCCGGCCCTGCCATTGGAATCAGTTGATTCCTGATAGGAAACAAGATGGCCCCGGTGGCCTCTTGCTTTCTATCGCCTGATACCTTGTTTTCCCAAAGTCCTGGGAAGCCCTGACTCTGTCCCTTCCCCCTGACTGGCTGTTGGGTGGAAGTTCCGTATATGGTGTTGTTGTGAAGGCCCAGCTAGACTTACTGGAGCCTTCCCGCTGACTGTATGTTGTGGGTACCTCCTGTGGGTGGGACCTGGGTGAATGGGGAGTGTGACCAATATGCACTCCGTGTTGTGGCTGTCTGGTTTCTGCCATGTGAGACAAAGACTGAGACAGCCCTGCCCGAAACTGGACTGAATGCAGTGTGTAGAGTTGAATGGCTGAGTACTTGTCTCAATCCACATTCCTTGTTGTGAGTGTCTGAGCGGGAGAAGAGTGGCCTGAATGCCCTGCGTGCCTGATTGGCTGACCGACTGCATGAATGCCCTTCTGTACGATTGGCTGCTGAGTGTGTGCCAGCAGTGTGGATGAGAGACCAAATAGTATATCTGGGGACCTCTCACCACTGGAAATTGTTCAGAAGCTGAAGTCCACTACGACGAGTAACTGGAGTAACTGACGCTTGACCTTGAGGCCCTGCTGGAAGAGAAGGATTGCCGTGGCTCTCCTTCACGATCTAAAGGCTGCTGTGTCTCCAAGGACTGACCCAGAGAGGACCTGGTAAGGCGCCCTCTTCCCGAGCTACGAGGGACCATCGTGCACAGCTGACCTTTGCCAACGCTCCCTGGTAGACAGACCTACGACAGGCTGCCGACCCGATACGGGGACTGCTGAGGAATCCCAAAGCGAAGCGCCCGGACTGTTGTCCGCCACTGTCGACGACCGCCGTCGCCGACCGGAGCCGCCGCGCTCCCGTTTGCCTAAGAACTTTAACTTGATCAACGGACGCTCTCGTCTGCATCGCCGTACCGTCTCCTGTGGGAGAAGGCCTGACCGTCGACGCGCCGAGGAGTATCCACCGGTGGGTTTCCCGCCACCCAAAGGCCGCAGAGACGCCGACGACTCGACGCCCTTGCTGGGCCACAGTTCTTCTTCATCTCTTTGCGGTCCAGAACTATCGTCACCGAGGTGCCCCGCACGCCTCTTCCTTGCAGGACGCCAACGCTCCGTCGTCGACGAGCACCGCTCGGATCAAAGCCTGCTGCCTCATCGACGTCGTTCTACCCGGTTCACGGTCGGACGTTCGGCGCCCCGTGTCTCCCGCTTGAAAGGGGCGACATTCAAGAAGGGCCGCCGATTCCCCGACACCGAACCCCGAGTCCGCGACGCCTCTCGACGATCCGTGGCTCCTGCCTTAAAGGGAGTCACTCCAGAAGGATCGGTCGACGCCTCGCCGACGAACTCTACTCCACCAGGTACATTGGGGGGGTAAAACATTGTAGGAGAGAACGAGACTCTTGAACAATATATGGACTGGGCTTGTTTTATATATCGTTATTTTACAGGTTGCCCAGGTGGGGGGATCTCCACTCAGAGCTGTGTCCAGTAGCAAGGACCAGTCGTCTGCCTATTGTTTCATCCGTCTGCTTTCTCTCTTCTCTCTATTGCTGGTTTCATTGCTATTGATCCGTGTGGCATTTTCACAGCCTTGTTGATGCACTCTAATCGAATACTAGTGGTACCACTTTAGAATTGTAGATATTTACCATTGTTGATTTTCCGGAGCACAAAGTGCATTATTGTGATAAGTGTACATAACCTTTGAATATTAATTATATAAAGACTGTGTTTTCAGTAATACAGTGTGTGGACATTCCTTTGTGGGGGCTTGGGGATACACTGTACTTAAGAACCAGCCTGCATCATCTCCTGAGAAGCTAGGCCTTGATTGCTCGTCCATCGTTACCATATCAGAGAATCTTGGCTGGGGTCCTCTGTGCCTTTCCTCTGCCATATAGAGAGTGGAAGTACAGACCCCCCCACCTCGTCCTGACAGTCGGTGCGCAGGGGCTTGTTTCAGATGCTGCTCTGGTGGTGCGTTTTACACCTCACCTTTTTAGTCCTTTTCAAGCTGTCCTGACTGCTAATGACCTATGTCTTTGTTCAACCTGTCTCCAGCTGCTGGGCCCTTTGTGGCAGGAGTGATACAGGCGTTGTCTGTATATGAATGACGCAGTGAGACGGTAAAATTTGATCACCGGGTTTTGTTTAGTTCAAGTGCGAAGGGCACTATATTATTTGGGCCTTTTTTTATATTTTTTCTTTTTTTATCTGTCTTCTCCTCTTCGTTACGCGGGTCTACTAGCCTTCTGTTTGCAGTGTAGTTTGGCGGGCACAGGAAGATGATAGTCTCGTCGGGGGTGGGGTGATTGAAGGGGTGGCTGGAAGATATTTGTTAATGTTTTTTGCCTGTGGCGTCCTGTAGACGACTTTGGGGGCCTGATGTTTTCCCTCGACAGGCTAAGCCATGAATGGAGAGCGCCCAGGGGATTCTTTCTTTGTGAGGACGGTGTCTGGGGTTCGTCCTGGGAGTGGCGTAACACAGGTTGTGGGGGCCCCCCTGCGAGCCATGCTGAGGGGGCCCCCCAACTCAGCAACAAATCAAGGGTCGCGCCACACTCTGGGCCAGCCTAGATTATCACACTTGCGCAATATGCACAAACGTGCTCCTGAACGGATATGCCGCACACTACAATAGGAGAAAGATATACATATGTGTTTTAATATAACATACAGCACACTGTCTGAGAAAAATTGGCTAAAAAGCCAGAGTGTTTGCAATTGTTTTGTAGGGTAACACCAATCCAATAGATGCAAGTCACCAACAGAGTACAGGAACATTAAAGCTTTACTATTAAAAATGCCATGCCACAATGAAAACATGTCCAACTGGCTGCACAAGTTAGGCCAGTGTTGACATGTAATAACAATATAGTAAATCTTGCCAGGCCACATTTAGACATATCTAGAGTGGTTGCACCAAAATCGCAGTCGAAGCAATAACACTCATCAAGAATAGAACACACATTCAAGCCTGTGTCTCTCTGGCCTCTAACAACTCGGCCAAACTCTTTAAAATATGAAAAGAACTGGTCAATCCGGTTGAGGTCTTTACATCTCCTTTTCCCTCCCAGGCCCTCTGTAAGGCTCTGTCATCTCACTTCTACGCTAAAACTCAGGACATCCTGTCCTCCATCTCCTCTTCCTCTCCCTCTTCCTCTCTCGGCCCCCCTTTGGCCATCTCTACCTCTCTTCCTCCTTTCTCCTCTTTCTCTCTGACAACACCTGTCAAGGTTTCTAGACAAGTCCGATCTATGAAAGTGTCATCCAAACAGGTGCTCTCCTGCTCCACCAGAACCATCAAGAACCATATTGACACCCTCGCTCCAGCCTTGACCGATTTCTGTAATCATTCTTTCCCCTCTCCCGTTAAGCACTCCCTTATGCACCCACTCCTCAAGAAACTTTCTGCCGATCCTGCATGCCCAGCAAACTATCGCCCAATCTCCATCACCCCTTTCCTGGACAAACTGTTGAAAAAGCTGGCCAGCTCCCAGCTTACTCTCCACACGGAATCTGTTGGTTGTATCCATGACCATCAGTCTGGCTTCAGTGCCAGAGACACAGAAACTGCTCTCCTGAACACCTGTGAAGTTCTGCTCTCTAACCTTGATTCCAGCATTCCTTCTGTCCTCATCCTCCTTGATCTTTCCTGTGCTTTCGACACGGTCAACCACGCCATCCTGATCAATCCTGATCAAGTGACTCCATGAGAACCTGTTCATCATGGATCAGGCCCTTGAGTGGCTGACCTCCTTCCTCTTGGACTGCCCCTTCCAGGTCCAACTTGGTCCCTTTCTCCCTGCTCCATCCTCTGACTCTGTTATTTCAACCTCTATGTGGCCCCTTTGACCCACCTGATCTGTACATTCTCCTCTAACTTTCAGTGTTATGCGGATGACACTCCGCTTTCCTTCAGGCTCCCCTCATACTCCTCTCATCCCTCGCTCATTCCCGACTGTCTATCCGCGATTCAGGATTGGTGTGCCTCCAACTATCTCTGCCTTAATGTCAGTAAAATGGAGATCCTTCTCATTTGGACTCCTGCCTGTGCTTTCCCTCTCTCACTCTGGCCGCCCGCCTTGGGCCCTCTTCCTTCGCCTTCCTGTGAGGCAAACAACACTGGTGTCATCTTTGACTCCACTCTGTTTCTCTCCTCACATCTCAGACGTTGCCAAGAAGTCCCACTACCAGCTGCTCCTCCTCAAAGGTACTCTTCCCTTTCTCACTTTCCCCCAGAAGCTCACTCTCTGCAGAGCCCTGGTTCTCTCTAGGCTGGACTACTGCATCAGCCTCTTTCTCATTCTGCCTTTCTCTACTATCCAGCCCCTGCAACTAATCCAGAAAAGGACTGCAAGACTTATCCTTGGCCTCAAGCACAGGGATCGTATCTCCCCAGCCCTGAAATCTCTCCACTGGCTCCCAGTTGCTGTAAGTATCAAGTTCAAGACCCTTTGCATTGTCAACAAGGCTTTCTGGGCCTGGGGCCCGCACTACATCCAATGCTCTCTTCCAAAATATCTTCCTTCTCAAGCCCTTCACTCAGGTACCTACAACTCTTTAAGGGTAAGACGCTTCTCCAGGAAGAGAGTGGGGGTAGATCTCTCTCCTGTACAGGTGCCTTCCTCTGTAATAGCCTCCCTGCCCATCTTAAGCTTTAGCAGACCACCTGAAGTTCTGGAAGCAGCTCAAAACTTTCCTCTTCTCCTCTGCTTTCTCTCTCTCCCTCCCCTGCTGGCCCACCTGACCTACCTGTCTGCTGTACCGACTGGTTGCTTGGCTACCCTCAGAGTCTCACTGAGTCGAGACTCTTTCTTGATCAGTCACCCTTGCACTGCCTCTGGTCCTACCATGCACTTAGGGGCTGTAACTGTAACCCTACAGTCCCTTGTTCTCCTTGCACTACCCAGAGCTGTGCTGCCCTGACAGCAATTACTCAGAGCATTGCTGCCCTGTTTTTCCCTCCCCTCTCCCTTGCACTTCCCCCGTCCCTTTCCCCTTGCGCTTCTCGTTATCGCACTTGCACGATCTGAATGACACAAGGCCTAGTAAGATCGTTTGTCTTGTCCTCCCTCTATCTTCCATCCCTTGTCTTGTCGTGCCTAGAAACACTTGTGTGCAGGTGCGTTATAAATTACTTATATCATATCATTTTATCACAAATGCCCAGAAAAATATACAATGCTGCAGTAAGAAACGGCTGACTGGCAGCACCCAAATGGCAGTCTAGCCAGGTAATTCACTTAGCAGGACTGCTTTATCATAAATGCCCCATTAAAAAAAGTCTTACCAAACTGAGGAATGACTAGACTGGCTGCACCAAAATGCCTCTCTAGCCACTAATACCACATATCATGCCTGCTTAGCCTGGACATGGACAGCCATTATAATTTGTCATATAATCCTGCCCCCCCACACACATCGACTCTCCCTCCCACCCCAACCTCCAAAATCAGCTCCTTGGCCCAGAATTACCTCCACGTCCCTCTTCCTTGCCCCAGATCTTACGGTTGAGGCTCCTTGCCTCAAAGGTAAGTACTGGGATGAGGAAGAGTGGGACTAGGAGTAATAAAGACTACAGTTAGCTAAATCAAGCATTACTTCCATGTACCTCTACCTCATCCCAGTACTAGTGTATGAGGCAGAGTGCCTTATACACAAGTGCTGTCTCATACACACTGGGACGAGGAAGAATAGGGGTAGGAGTAATGAAGATTACCTATAAGTAATCGAGGCATTAAACACAAGTATTGGTGCAACACCATTGAGTTGACTGGGATTCAGCACACCCCCCCCCACCCCCTGAAATGTTGGACTATGTTGACCAGACCTGGCTGACCTTCAGAGCAGTTGCCAGACAGAAAAGGACACAGATGTTAAACGGCACCTGGGTTTCTCTGTTAACAAGAACCCACCAATTACTAACATAAAGCAATTCACTGTTAGTACCTGCGTTCAAATGCCAAATTTTTAGGGCAATTGAAATCGTGATGTGGGTTTAATACTTGCATGTCAGGGGAGTAATTGGAAGGGTAGAGAGGGAACAGGAGACCACTCATTCTCACAGCAGTCCATAAATGGGTGCTTTAAACCTTAAAGGAGAGAGTTAACTGCTTGTAACATTGAAGCCGCACTAGAATAGTCTCATAAAAATGCACGAAGAAATTAGATGACCCAAACAAAATAAGTTTGCCCTTCCCCCACCGCCCATGAAGTTGGCACCCCTCCCAACATTTGAAGGGTTAGCCCCCGAAATGTAGGATTTGTTGCGCCCCTGAACGCAAGCACACACACCATTCACCATATACACACACGCACACCCAGCCATCCATACATTTAAGTGTGCATTCTTTCACCATACTGGCACACCCAGGTAGCCATCCATACATTTAAGTGTGCACCCTTTCACCATACAGGCACACCCAGGCAGCCACACATAAAATTACATGTGCACCCTTTCACCATACAGGCACACACACCCAGGCCCCCACCCACACATTTAAGTGTGCACCCTTTCACCATACACTCACACAGGCAGCCACCTATACATTTAAGTGTGCACCCTTTCACCATGCAGGCACACCCAGGCAGCCACCCGTATATTAAAGTGTGCACCCTTTCACCATACACTCGCACAGGCAGCCACCTATACATTTAAGTGTGAACCCTTTCAACACACACTCACACACGCACACAACATGGGGTTGAGGGGTGCCCTAACACTTAAAAAAGAAATTGGCCCTCATTACAACTATGCCGGACTGTAAACAACGGTGCTGGTAAGCTCACCGGCACTGTTGTTTCCCGGGCCGGCATATTACAGGTTTGCAGGCGGTTGCCATCCTGCCTGGCAGGTCAGACCAGCCGGGCAGAACGGTACCCACCCGCATAGTTGTAATCCCCCACTGTTACCGGGAAGTCGGGCGCCGGTAAATCGTTACGGGTCTGGCGGCAACCTGCTGGTGGCAATGGCACGGTTGCTGCCAAACCCGTAATGAGGCCCATCGTTACTTTTTGAAGTCACTCTGACTTCATAAAGAAATCATTTCTGTTTCATAAATCATTTCTTTATAAAATAATTTCTTTATAAATGCAGAGGGAATTCAAAATGAAAAAAAAAAATATTTTGTTTTGCAAAAAAAAAATGTTTTTCTACAAGTGGGGGCCCCTCCCAGGACATGTGCTGGTGGGGCCCCCCGCACCACGGAGGCAGCGGGGGCCCCTGTTATGCCAGTGAGTCCTGGGCTAGGGGTTTGTGGCTGTTGCCACAGGGCAGGCTTTTCAATAGATTCTAGAACACAGGCGCACATTGTTTTGCTTTTGGGGATGCACTTTTGTATGGGTATTGTTTCCGGTGGATTCATTTGAGGAGGTCCATGACTACAAGTTCCAGAATGCATGGTTCTCTTTTACATGTATTGAGGCATAAAGGGTGAAAGACACTGGGCCTCATTACAAGTTTGCCAGTCCGGAAATAATGGTGCTGGTAAGCTTACTGGCAGCATTGTTTCCGGACCGGCAAACTATGAGTTCTGCAGGCAGGTGCCATCCCGCCTGCCAGGTCAGACCTGACTGGCGGGACGGCACCCGCCCGCAGACTTTGATGGAAGCACCGGCATTTTTCGCACAGTGCCGATGCTTCCGACCTCCCCAATCCCGTGGAGTCCTCTGGGACCACACGGGAATGGCGATTAATAGAATTGCTGGTGCCGGATTTACCAGATCAATGGGGCTGTAATGCCCTGTTTAATCCAGCAAGTCCGGCGCCGGTAAATCACTACGGTCCCGTGGCAACCTGCCGGTTTTACCGGCACGGCTACCGCCAGACTCGTAATGAGGCCAACTGTTTTTCTTCTAGTTCTCTTTTAAATATAATTTGCATCTTATTGGTATGTTTGATGATTGCTTGCTTCCTTTCTCCTTTTTTAGGGTTGGGGGTGATGACTTGGATTTGCTGCTATATGCTGTACTGGCCACGCTGAGGAGGGAAAGCGTGCTTTGGATTCTTGGATTGGGACATTGTAGGGAAAGCTTTTTCATGCTGAGTGATGTTTTTGCGTACGTTCGACACATTTCTGCTACTACACTGCTGGTTATGGGACTTGCAGTTTAGCATGTATTAGTTCTGCTAATAATTGCTTTATGCTCATCTCAGGCGCACACTTTTTTCACTTTCGGCATTCAGTTGTTCTGGCAGTGTTACTGGTTGACTCATTTAAGATGGTGTGGGGTGCATTTAAAGGTCCCAAACAGAAGTCCCTTAAAAATGAATAGCAAGATTTTAAATGCTGAAACAAAAACGGCCTGGCATTTGCTTTTGTTTTTCAAGTAAAGTTAAAGAGCCACATGGAAAGGAGCCTACCTGTGATTACCAATGGACGGAATCAAAGATACCTGTCACATGGAAAATAGGATTTTTAAACATTTAAAACAAAAACGGCCTGCACATGAGCAAATAAAAAGGTTTTTTGAAATAATAAAAGTGAAAGAAATATCATTGCTCACAGAAAAATGTCAGGAAAAGGTAACATGATGTGTGGGTTGACAAAGAGAAATGTATATTATGTTTCACCCGCAAACTCCAGTGACATTTGAAGAGCCACTTTGTCTTCATGGAAAATGTCAGTCCAGACCCTTTTGCTGGCTGTTGGCAAAACTTCACAAAGGGAAACTCCCACTGTCAGCCTGGATGCCACATCTCCCATCTAATGACCGACTGCAATAAAATGTCCTGCTAAAGACGCCAAAATTCAGTGTTCTCCAGACCTGTTGGCTCTGAAAGCAGGGACTTCAAGATAAGTCATCCTTGGCTGGAGCACGACTTATATGTGCACAAATGGGGGCATCCACTGCAAAGAGTAAGCTTCCAACACAAAGGAGACTGATAAAGACACAGACTGACCCAGGGAAAACAAATGGCCCGAATGCAGGAGGCAGGACCACTTGTCCCACTTGAAGACTCACAATTTATGTAAAAGGACTATTATCTTTTAGGCCTTTTTCTCAGCCATCTTAAGGTGGATGGATTTAATCTATGTACCATCTTTTATTGAATTTCCAGGTGATTTTTTGGATATACAATTCATCTTCCTGTGACTCTGGGAACTGTAAATGACCAGTTAAACTAGGTTTCTGGCTGATCTGAACATGTTCCAAATGTGAGAACTGGTGAGCAGGTGGAAATTGAAATCAGGGATATTCTTAATAACTTACATATCCATAACTGTTGTGCTTTTTATGGAAGTGGCAGAAAAGTTCCACATGGATGTGCTACATGATACAGATTTGGTGGTCGGCTTATCTAATTCCACATGATTAGCGGAAACAGAATATATGTTTAGTCTGGCAGTTGCTAGTAAAATTATGAAGTTGTGATACATGACTAGTTTTTGCCAAAAAGTTGAAAGGAGAATAGAGGATGATGACAAATGGGAATGGCCATATGTTGCTCCAAACCCCTAAACCAATCCTGATTTGGAGGCTGGGTTTTGTGGGATGTATTTACCCATGCATCCGAGCCCTACCTCAAAACTGTGCAGTACTGACAGGAAAACATCATGATGGCCAGAGCTTCCCAGAAAATGCACAGGGAAATGCAGGAAGAATAGGCTGCCACCCATTTTTGCCGATGTTATGGGCACAGAAGGACACTGCCCAAAACCACCATTGGACTACCCACACAGTAGTCTAAAACCATTGGGAATGGCAATGCTGATTGCCAAATGCAACCTAGAATTGTGGGGAATTCATTCTTCAATCCCAAAAATGGGTGCAGTACCAGTACTCACCACTATCCAAAAGCCGGCGTTTTAAAACCACCCTGTGTTCCTCTGAAGGCAAGCCAAAGTGTCTATTTTAAACATTGCAACATGTGCAAAATATTCACTGAACACCAGCAGACATTTGGCAGAATGAGGTTTTGTGTGCTTACAAAATCTGGGAAATGAAGAGCCCAAAACAGTGCTTATAACAAAACTGCTATGGAGTCAGCAGTTTAAGTTGCACTGGATTTAAAGACACTAAAACCGAAAATGTTTAGATGAAATGAGTGACCTATGTTTGGTGTCACATGCCTTTGTAACTGTTGAAATGCCATAGTTTTGCACTTAGAATCAGCATTCTAGCTGCATATGTAAAAATGTTTAGTTTTATTTGAATGCAGGAACTGGGGAACAAAAAGTGACATTTTATCTGAAACTGGCTTAAAGAGATTCCAATTCTGCCTGGCAACTACCCCCATCAGGAGTGAAACTTGAGTCACAGCTGTGTTCCCAGGCCTAGCTGCCCTTTTGCTGCTCACACTAAGGATATGCCATCTATCTGATAATTGAATTACCTGTGCTCTGCAGGAGAGTGAACAATGCAACTCCCTTCACCCAGGCAGAGGGTTTATTGAGAGGATCATAAATGGCTTCCTCTTGAACAATGAGCCTCTCCTGACTCAGGCAAAGGTTTTATTACAGCAGTCGTAAAATGTAGCTTCCTCTTGGCAGAAGCTGGGAGGAGCACTGCCTGTGAGAGCAAGCTGGCTTGGCAGAACTGGATAAACCAGTATTTCTACCTTGTGCTGGGAGGAAACCACACCCCTTTGGAGCCAGAACATAACTTTAAAAAGATGGATCATTCATAGAGCGGACATGTGAAAATTTTATAAATGACACCATAATTCTTGTGATTTTTCTGCCCACATTTTAAGAGGTTTTTCGACCCGGTGGCATGTTCAGGGGGGTGTCAGCGGAAAAGTGGATATTACTCTAAATGTATGCATGTTAAAAGTCTGAAACTTCATCAGTTAATGTCCATACTCCCTGCGCACATGTATGTAAAGTTGGGTCAATGTCAGAAAGTGAAAAATCAGTTAAAAAGTCAATTATGTGCCATTTCTGAATGCAAGCTCCCAGGAAGAGCAGAGTTTGAACAGGGGATACCTCCTGTAATGCATGATGGGTGCATATGATTTTAAAACAATATGTACCTCTGCAAATATGTATTTGTTTCAAATCTAGATTTGTGTGTAAGTTGACAGGAGGAGTGGACTTTCTGCAGGCTGTAAAATGACATCACTCTGACTCACAGTTCATTCCCCAATCAAATGATAAATGGAAGTTTGACCAATTAGAAGCTGAGAGAGAGGTAGGGTCAGTGATGCTAGAACACACCCACATTCTAAACACATAAAAGCAGACAGACAGGACAGATAGGGACCTTCAAAATCCATCTGCCGCTGGAAGCTCTGCCGGAAAAATCCATACTTTACCTCCATCAAACCTCCAGAGAGAAAGCAGTGCTGTACCCAGAGAGACCCAGACCAGCAGAGAGAGCTGACCCAGATCACTGTGAAGTGCAGAGGCCAGACCAGACCAGACCAGAGTCTAAAATCTGACCAGATCCGTGGCGTGGCCCATTTCACTCAAGAATATAGTGTGAGTACCTAGAAAACTGTGCAGAACCAATCTCCTAGTTAAAATAATATAATTCAATCCTATTTTAATCTAAGTAGAACTGTCTCCTAACTGTCACCTGTCATTTGCATAGCTGTCACTTGTCATTTTCTAGTTGCAAGCTGCACTTGTCTTTTTGAACTTTAAAATTTCAAATCTGAAAAACGACCTTCACAAAATCGCTCATATCTCCGCAACCGCTTGTGCTAGAGACATGCAGTAACTTTTATTTGAAAGCTTAGAATCTTAGCTTTGAATCGCACCAAGAACCACCTTCTTCCCCTTATAGTTTTACCGCAATCGCGGAACACGCATCCGCGAATTTTACCGCGATTTGCAAATTTCTCCACATGTAAAATCAGCTGCTGCTTGCCTTCCATTTGCCAGAAATTCGTTTAACCTGCTAGCTATCCCTGCATCATTGCTAGTGTGAACTTGGACTAATATTAACTAGATACCACTCACCCTGAACCTCTGAAAGGGAATTGAAAGCATTTCCAGCATATTTCTCATCCATTGCTAGCACATATCAAAGCATTTTGCCTGTGTTTTCAAAACTCCTATCTGTTTTCTGTAGTGTAAGCTTGCTGGGGTGAACTGATTTACATTGATTGCATTTCTGAGAACTGTGTGTTTTCCTTCCATTTCCTTGCCTTGCATCAAGGGGGGGAGGGGATTGCCAGAGAAAAGTGATTACATTGTTTGGTTGAAATCATATTGAGTATTTTCTGTACTGCATTCATTGAATATTGCATCCACCTGAGCTTTCATAAAGCATCCTCTACCACATTATACTTTTGTTCCTATTTACCAGTGTGCTACCTTATCCATTTCATGTCAACTCATTAGTGATTATAAGAAGTGTGCTAGTGCCAGATTCTCCGTTGTTGATCTTTATCATATCAGATTAAGTGTGCTATTCAATTATTAATTTATTATAAAGTGTGATATATATATTTTAAATTATCAAATAAACCTTTTAAACTTGCAAAACAGAACTACTTCTTGGCTCAGTGGGGTCAGGGGGATTCCAAGAGAGGGGTGTTATATAGGGGTAGTCATCCAGAACGCATGAACTGGACATAAAGACATATCAATAAGGGTTTTCATTCAGTATTATAGACTAGGCGTTGACTTAGCTGTAGTGTTGAATTGAATCCTCTTACAAATTGGGGGCTCGAGCCGAGACGTTGGGTTAGATTTACCACTTGTGCAGCTTAATACAGTGTGCTAACTGACGGGATACATACATCCGGTCGGATCACCACGCTGCATTACGCTGTGAAGCATTCCTCAAAAGGGACACTCCAAGAAAAGTTCTGTTCTGCAAAAATAAAATACTAACTTCTGTAAGTCAGGACAGAGACCAATCTCTAGAATCACGACCTTAGTAGACATGAAAATAGCCAGAGAGCACCTCTTGCATAAGCTATTTGTGAGAGGTGAATGGACCGAACAGGGCCAGGATGCCTGGTTGCAGGCCATCACGCGACAGGTCACTGAAACAGGGTCAGACTTATGGAGAGATCAGGGTCCATTACATGTGGCCCTGAGTGAACTATATATGGCTCCTAAAGCCAAAGAGGAACACAATAAGATTGCCAGGATAGCAGCATACCTGTACCTATATATGGGAGACATGCAGGATAGATGTGCTGAAAGCCAAAATCTGGCAAATAGGCAACAGATGGTGTTAGAGAAGGCCCAATCTGACCTGGTCTCTTCTGAGCAGAGGCTGCAGAGGAGCCAGGAGTCAGAAGATGATAGTAGGCAGCACATCATTAAAATAAAGAAGGATATGGATGTGCTGCAACAGGAAAAGGTAGAACAGGATACTAGATTTCTGGCCCTGCAGAAGGAGCACCAAGACAGTTTGGACTCCTTACTGCAGAGCCAGAAAAAGCTGGAGCAACAATTAGACTTTAACAGGGCATGCACGGAGCAGGTAGCCACCCTGCAAAGTCATCTAGATAGAGTGAAGGCAGAGAGCAACAAACTAATTCTGAAAGACCTGGATACCCAGGCAGAGTTTGATCAGGAGCGCCAGAATGCTGGTGCCTTTCAAAGGCAGAGGGACGACCTGGCGGCACAAATGCAGGCTCTTAGTCAGGAAAGAGACGCCTTAGGCCAGGAAGTCTGCCATTTAAAAAGGAAAATGGAAGAAAATCACCTGGCCCACCAGGGACTGGGTGACCTCCAAAAAGAACACCAGAACTTGTTAGAGCACACCAGGAGGGTGGAGGATGCTCTAGCAAGAAAGGAGCAGGCCAATAGGGACATTGCCCAGGAGGTAAACCTCCTGCAGCAAAGACTGGCCTTAACAGAGGAACTGAAGGCACAAATGCAGGCTCTTGCATTGCAACAGGGAGCAGGGGCGGATAGAGATGAGGTTCGCTGGGAAATGGAAACTCCGGAGCATAACCTCAGGAGCCCTAGTACCAGAGGCCCTCATACCTCTCAGTCCCTGGACTCTGCCACCCCCATGTCCCCTGGTGCACATGAGCACAGGGCCACAGGGATGGCAGATTACTATCCAGCTAAAAGTATGGGGCTCATAGGCCAGTACCACTCAGGAATGGAGGGGTGGGCATCCGGGTATGGGCACCCAAGTACAGTACAGTTCAGTGGGGAACCCCAGGAGAGTAGGCCCATTAAGGGCATCCTGAAAACCTCTGCCCAGTTAGGTCAGTGGAGGGGGTACCCATCAAATCCTGGCAGCAAGGAGGAATCTGAAGACTCCTCTGAACTGCGCAGGACACAGGAGACCATGTCCCCACATTCTGCCAGCCATTCCCAGGCTCGCAGAATCCGGGAAAACCTGGAAGATCAGACGGGAACCTCTGGGAGCAGTGCCTCTGAGTCCGAGGATGAATGGACAAGGGTTACCCGAACCAAAAAGGCCAATAAGGCAAAAAGGGCCTTGCTTAAGGACCCCTTAAAGCAGATTAAGGCGATCAGGAGCGTCATCACGCCTTACCATAAGAACGCTAAGTATTCTGTTTGGGAGCACTTAGAGTTGTTTGAACAAATGATGGAGACTTTCCATGTGAAGGACAGCCAAAGCTGTATTCAATATGTAAAGTGGACCTTCTCCCCGGAATACTCCAGTTTCTTTGCGGGGCTGGAGGACCAAAATCATTTAAGATGGTCCACCTATAAGGCGGCCATCTTGAAACATTTTTCTGTTCACAGAAATCCTCAAGAGGCTCGCAAGGCAGCCTATAATTTGCAATGTGGGGAGGATCAGGCCCCACAAGAATTTGTGCAGGAGTTAAAGCGTGCTTTTGCACAGACCACAAGAAGGGTGCGCACGGATAGCAGGGAATTTATTAATACGTTTTTCCATGCCTTGCCCAAATATATCATGACCCAGCTCGTGAGGGATTTTCACGAGAAAAGATCTTTAGACTGGGTCATTGAACAGGCTACCCGGATCTATGAGGTGCAGAAACCGGTAGATAGCAAAAGTAATGCCCAGAAAAACCCCAAAGTCAACAGCACCCCTGCTGCTGCCAAGGTGGCAGAGGTAAAGGTCACCCCCGTTTTGGATTTGGAGATGGGGGTGCCTAAAAACCTACCTGCACCTAATAATGCTAGGCCCAGAAGGTCCTCGGGCCAGTCACAGACAGGGAGCCAGGGAGGCAGCCCCACAAATGGGGTCCCTCGCTCTCCTGATTATGTAAGTCCCCGTTACAAGGGAAACAGACCCATCCTGGGTTATGTGTGGACTCCTCCAGCCCAAGGGGGGGGGATCCAGCCAAGCACCTAACCCAGGGAACTTCCCTCCTAACTTCCCACCGGAGGGCAGAAACTCTCCAAATCCTGGGCAGAACTTTTTCCCCAGGTATCCACCCAACTTTCAGCCCCAAAACCATCCATCCTTCTTTCCCCAATTCCCTGAGCCCAGACCACTGAATCCGGGAGAGGGGAGGCCAAGGGTGGAGGGGTACCCAAATCTTCCCAACCCGGGGTATTACCAGAGGAGGGATAGCTACCCTTCCCGGGATCAGCCCAGGGGAGAAAACAGGGCCCCGTATCAGCCTGAGCGGGTTTCCCAGTTAGAGCGCCAGGTTCAAAACATGGCACGGGATATGGGTCATATACTGAGGGCGCAGCAGAACCCTCAGATCAGCATGCCGGCGCAGAACGCACCCAACTCTGGACCTGGTGCTCCAGAACAATGACGGGGGCAGCACCCCGATAACTCACCGGTTCCCAGGGAGGAGGCACAAGGGGAAGGGGGGTGTAAAGCCTTGGAGGAAGCTTCCTTCCTCACTTGTAAACAGCCCCTGGAAACCCAGGAACCGGAAACAAAATCTCTTGCCCCTGAAAGTCTGCCTCCTAAGGAGCAGAGGGGGGGTAGGAGAAACAAAAGACCCAAACAGACTCAGTTTGAGGAGGAGGTACAGATCTTCCAATTTGAGGGAGAGGGATCCTCAGAGGATCCTGAGAAAAGGATCTTCTCCTTCAGAGAGGGGGGAACTCCTCCCAAAGGAAAATGGGTCCCTAGGGATGCAAATCCAGACTGGGGAGATGTGGAGACTGAGCTACCGCCGCCCACCATCTCATCCCAGAACCAACCGCAAGAAAATCCCCTGATTCAAACCCATCCTGGTGACTGCCTCCAAAAAGGGGGGGGCGGCCCAGAAATGGAACCAGGGGAACCCACAATGGCTCTGATCTCCAGTTGCCAACTTTTTCTTTCAGATTCCCAAGACTCTCCACAGAATTCTGCCCAAATCTCTTCGCTATCAATGTCCAAAACCAGAAGGTTAGCCCACCAGTTGTCCAAAAATGTACATTACCTGTGCCCCCTTGAGGAGAAGGAGGGAAGATATTATGCCCCGGTACAAGTACAGGGGCAGGGTACAATCTCGGCACTGGTGGACACTGGATCTCAAGCTACCCTTCTGTCCAGAAGGGCCTTTGACGAACTGAATGCAGGAAGGGGAGAGAATTACCAAATTCCTCTCACCTCTCTTCCGGGACAACTACAGAACTTTGACGGGAAGGAAATTCCCGTCGAGGGGACGGCAGATTTGGACATTAAAATTGGGCGACATAAGTTGAAACACCCGGTCATAGTTGTGACCCCAGAGGGCACCCCTTGCTTACTAGGGAATGACCTCCTGAGAAGGTTGTCACCCCTAATAGATTGCGTAAACAAGGTCCTCTGGACCCAGACTAGGCGACGGATAAAATTAAAACAGAGTGTCAACCATGTTAGTTTAAACGGCACCTGCCACATGGTTGAACAAAAATCAGACCAAGTAGAATTTCACTTCCAGAACAACCAAATTCCAGACGTGACAGTCATAGCAGTAGGACAACAGACTGGTGATGGGGGGTCCTCTCTGTTTCTGAAAATCAACCTTCCTTCCAGTCTAAAGTGGTATTCCACGCTGGAAGGAAACACGCTGAAATTCTATACCAATCCACAACCTGAAACTCCCACTCCTATAGTCCAGAAAGATGTGAAATCAGCTCAGAGCCTGGCTGATATTCAGCAAATTGGAGAGCAGTTGTTTATCCCTGTTCAGTTAAATGATGGGAAGGACTCTGTTCTCGCTCGAGTGTGTGTGAACAACGGTAAGAGCTTCATCAGCGAAGCCATGTTTCGCCAACTTCCAAAAGATCCAGCCATTCCCACCTTCAAACTGATAGACAAATGGGAAATGGACCTGGAAGCACCCAATTCAAAACATCTCCTGCCAAGCAGGTGTATGCTCAAAATCTCCATTGCCAACAAGAGCATAGTCCATAATTGTTGGGTCGGGCGAGACGTCACTGCCGCCTTTTACTTAGGCAGTGACATTCTCAATCGCTTTGCCATTAGTTTGGACCTAATAAACTTCAAAGCTTGGTCCCGATTAGCGGATAATCCCATGGGCTTTGATGATCCAGAAAAAGCATTTAGGTCAGCTCAATTGCTACCTTATGCAGTTGAAATTCAGGTTAAAGAGGAAGTCACCATCCCAGAAAGGACCCGACAATTCTCCCTGGAAGTGAAAGTTAAAAGGGGACAAGAGTTGAAAAACCCTGATGCTTACATACATCTAAATGCTTCTTTCCAACAGCAAGGGTTGGGGGTAAACCCAACTCCATTAGTCAACATAGAACATGACACCATTCTAATAGAGGTGGATAACAGCGACTTAAAGAGTATTACTCTAGCCGCAGGCACCATTATTGGAATGGCGGTTGATGACCGACATTTTTCCATCGACTTATTAAATGAACTGTTAGGACCAATCCCCAAGGACTGTTTTGACAGTGACAGTGAGGACAATACAACACCAGACAGGATTTTTACCCGGCATGGGGGGAACTTCCTGGTGTACACTTCCTGCCCTTATGGTAAGGAAGATGTGACTTGTGACTTCAGGAGGGATGAGGTGATTTTCCAGGTCCATGAGGGATGCCTTTCCCACCTGAAGCCTCCAGTCCAAATCAGCACTCTGACCAGGGACTTCTCCACCCAGCTGGAGGAGGCCGCTGAAATAGCCAGACCAGAAGTCTTTCCAGGCTTCAGGCAGATGGTGGAAGAGAGAGTCAACCTAGCTGATGCCTGTGTGACTCTGGAACAAAAGCAAAAGTTGAAACAAGTTTTCTTGGATTTCCAAGATCTCTTTGCGGTAGACTCATATGACTGTGGTCGCACTGACATCCACACAACAACAATCCCCACGGACCCTGGCATGAATCCTGTGTTTGTGAAGCAATATCGCTTGCCTCTCGCATCAATGGAGTCCCTTACTGAAATAATTAAGAACCTTGAGTCCCGGGGAATAATCCGTCCAGTCCACAGCACCTTCAATAATCCGGTGCTGGGAATATTGAAGCCAAACGGCCAGTGGAGACTCTGCGCCGACCTTAGGGAGCTCAACAAACGGGTCCATACTTCCCGATGGCCTCTGCCCTACATTGACCAAGGGCTGGCCCAGATTCAGGGGTCACAGGTATTCACAGCAATAGACCTGACCAATGGATACTGGACCGTGCCTGTCAGCAGGGAGGACCAATACAAACTGGCTTTTACCTTTGGGGGCCAGCAGTACACATGGACCCGGACTCCCTTCGGATACCTTAACTCCGGTAATGAATTCAACATTTTCCTACATAAGGCCATGCCCGACCTGGGTGCGAGGGGTAACCTGGCTTATGTAGATGATGTCCTCATCAAAAGTTCATCTGTGGAGGAACACATAGCGGAGATCCGTTATGTTCTGACACAGTTGAGGGCTGCCGGAGCAAAACTTTCCTTTCAGAAAGCACAGTGGTGTAGAACCCGTGTTAATTTCTTGGGGCATGAGATTACTCCTCAGGGTCTCTGTCCCCAGGAAAAGAAAGTGGAAGCACTTCAGAAACTGAAAGACCCCACAACTCTGCGGGAACTAAGGAGCCTCCTTGGACTGACTAATTACAGCAGAAAGTTCATTGAGGGCTACGCAGAGATCACCAGACCCCTGATTCATCTCCTGAAGGGGGGGGTCAAGTGGGAATGGGGTCCAGAACAAGCCGAGGCGGTAAAACAACTCAAAAGAAGCCTCTCACAAGCGCCTTGCCTAGCTTACCCTGTCAGAAACAAGGAGTTCTTCCTGGAGACAGGGTTCTCTGATACGTGCTTGACGGCAGTATTATACCAAAAGCATGACAAGGTCAATAAAGTAATCTCCTATGCGAGCAAAACTTTATCCTCTGTGGAGGAAAAATTCAACGATTGTGAGAAGGCACTCCTGGCAACGGTGTGGGCATTGAAGAATTACCGCCCGTTTATCCAGGGGGAACACATCATAGTGGAGACTCCACACCAGCCTCTGCAATATCTCCAAAGTGACAGAATCCGGGCCGGAAATGTGAGTAATTCCCGAATTACTTCCTGGATTCTGTCAATGCAAGGCTTTCCTGTGGAGGTCAGATATGGCCAAAACAAGAAGAGTCCCCTCGCGCAAGGTCTGGCTGACTTGCATGATTGTGCCAGAGAAAACTGTCTCGAGGACGAAAGTCTGAAAATCAAGGACAACATGGAGGCATACCTTAATTCCCCACACAAAGTCTTTGAAGAAGACAAGTGTGAGGGAATGCCCACTGTGTATGTGGATGGATGCTCTTACCATGTTGACAACAACGGGGGGAAAGAACTGGTGGCCGGCGTAGGGAATGCATGGGTGAATGAGTCCCCAGAACCCTCCGCTGGATACAAAATTGGTCCCCGAAGTAGTCAGGTGGCAGAATTGATGGCTGTGCATCAGGCCATCCTCACTGCTGCCCAGCATCAACTCCACGAACTGGTCATAATCACAGATTCGGATTATGTACGGAACGGGTTCGTGGAGCACCTGGTTAATTGGAAAACCAGAGGCATGTTATGTGCTAACAACAAACCCTTGAAACATGGGAAGTTGATCCAAAACATTGATGATCTGGTCACATCGAATGGGATGACCATCTACTGGAAAAAGATCAAGGGTCATTCCAAAGTAGAGGGACCAGCCAAAACTGGAAATGACTTAGCTGATCAGCTGGCCAAAACCGGGGCCATCCAAGGGGATCTAATTGAGATTGAGTCCCTGTTGGGGGAAATCCAGGTCACTGCTATCACTAGGTCCCAGACAAATGCTCACAACAACCTTTCAATTGCACAATGGAGTAAGGAGACCCCTGATGCTGATTTGATTACTGCTCAGAAGGGGGATCCAATAATTGGTAAATTTTACCAGCACCTTGAGGACCCTGAGAACTTTCCCCTGACGGATACCGATTACATTGGGAAAGAGGACCTAAGAGTGTTGATGAAATGTCCAAAAATGTTCCGAATCCAAGACGGGTTGCTGGTAAGGAAATCCAAAGCTGGCCACGATCAGTGGGTGGTTCCTACCTCATTCCGAAGCCTGATGTTAAGTCACGCCCATGATGCGGCCACCGCCGGTCATAGGGGGTTTCACAAAACATTGGAAATCTTAAGAGAGGTTGCATACTGGCCACACATGGGACAGGACCTCGACCAATATTTGAAGGGTTGTCTTGTGTGTGCACAATTTCAGCCGACATCCCTCACACACCGGGCGCCTTTACAAAAGAGGGGGATGACACTGCCATGGTCAGATTTACAAATTGACTTTGTAGGCCCTGTGATTCGCTCGGCTAGGGGGAATAAGTACATGTTGACTGTGACATGCTTGTTTACCAAGTGGGTGGAATGTCTCCCAGCCCCAAATTGCAAGGCAGAAACTGCAGCTGCCCTGATGATTAACCACATCTTTTCCCGTTTTGGTCTACCTCAAAGGATTGAGTCAGACAGAGGTAGCCACTTCACCAGTGAAGTAATGACAAAGATGTGGGAGATACTGGGGGTCAAGAGAAAGCTGCATATTGCTTATAGACCAGCTTCTTCTGGGGCAGTAGAGAGATATAACCGGACAATTGTGAGCATATTAAAGAAGTTTGTGGCAGATTCTGGGCCAAGTTGGGATATCCGATTACCTCTGGTCCTAATGGCCATCAGATCTACCCCTTCATCTGCAACCAAAATGTCACCATTTGAGTTGATGACTGGGCGCAAGATGGTGCTTCCGCAGCATTTGCTCTACAGGACCCAAGAGCAGACACTGATAAATGCCTCCACTACTCATGAGTATGTGGAGAATTTAAGGAAACACCTTCAACATGCTTTTGCTTATGCTCAGCGGAATCTAGAAAGATCAGCTGATAGCATGAAGACCCACTATGACCTGAAAACTTCCAGGAAGGAATATCAGGTGGGAGACCGGGTCTATCTATACAACTTCCAAAGGAACCAGGCCAAGCAGCGCAAATTTTTGCCTACATGGAAGGGACCCTTTGAGATCATCGACAAGATCTCCCCTGTGGCCTACAAAATCCACATCCCCAAAGGTCCTTTGGCAGCGGGGGAAGACAAGTGGGTCCACATAAACCAGTTGAAATGTTGCCATCCCAGGCACACTCTGCAACAACTGGAGGAATCCTCTGGAATCCTAGCGGGTACTGTCTCAGACTAATTCTGTTCCAATCATAAAACATACCACATCTAGTCTCTAAAATATTGTGATTTGCATGAAACTGTCTCTTAGTTATACTGTTTTTTTTTTCAAAATAAGAATGTAATGTTTCGTGATGATGAAATGCATATGCTGCCCCACTATCTCAACGGTGGTGGAAAAACGTCTATGAATAGGTATTGCCGCTCTTCCTTTGTCATCCTAGGAGAAAGAAAACCTTGAGACGGGCCAAGGAGGACGATCCGGAGACCGGGAGCTGAGACGCAACGGGCTCGGGGTACCGCCCAATATTCCCATCAGGACCGGCGAGGAGAACCGATCGATCCGACCGGATGGAGGAAAAGATGCTGAACTGTGCCATCTATTGGAAGAAGATGAGGAAACATCCCAGATCTTGCGAGTCCCATCAGTGAAACCGAATGGCCTTCGCAAGAGGGGGGCTTGTGGGATGTATTTACCCATGCATCCGAGCCCTACCTCAAAACTGTGCAGTACTGACAGGAAAACATCATGATGGCCAGAGCTTCCCAGAAAATGCACAGGGAAATGCAGGAAGAATAGGCTGCCACCCATTTTTGCCGATGTTATGGGCACAGAAGGACACTGCCTAAAACCACCATTGGACTACCCGCACAGTAGTCTGAAACCATTGGGAATGGCAATGCTGATTGCCAAATGCAACCTAGAATTGTGGGGAATTCATTCTTCAATCCCAAAAATGGGTGCAGTACCAGTACTCACCACTATCCAAAAGCCGGCGTTTTAAAACCACCCTGTGTTCCTCTGAAGGCAAGCCAAAGTGTCTATTTTAAACATTGCAACATGTGCAAAATATTCACTGAACACCAGCAGACATTTGGCAGAATGAGGTTTTGTGTGCTTACAAAATCTGGGAAATGAAGAGCCCAAAACAGTGCTTATAACAAAACTGCTATGGAGTCAGCAGTTTAAGTTGCACTGGATTTAAAGACACTAAAACCGAAAATGTTTAGATGAAATGAGTGACCTATGTTTGGTGTCACATGCCTTTGTAACTGTTGAAATGCCATAGTTTTGCACTTAGAATCAGCATTCTAGCTGCATATGTAAAAATGTTTAGTTTTATTTGAATGCAGGAACTGGGGAACAAAAAGTGACATTTTATCTGAAACTGGCTTAAAGAGATTCCAATTCTGCCTGGCAACTACCCCCATCAGGAGTGAAACTTGAGTCACAGCTGTGTTCCCAGGCCTAGCTGCCCTTTTGCTGCTCACACTAAGGATATGCCATCTATCTGATAATTGAATTACCTGTGCTCTGCAGGAGAGTGAACAATGCAACTCCCTTCACCCAGGCAGAGGGTTTATTGAGAGGATCATAAATGGCTTCCTCTTGAACAATGAGCCTCTCCTGACTCAGGCGAAGGTTTTATTACAGCAGTCGTAAAATGTAGCTTCCTCTTGGCAGAAGCTGGGAGGAGCACTGCCTGTGAGAGCAAGCTGGCTTGGCAGAACTGGGTAAACCAGTATTTCTACCTTGTGCTGGGAGGAAACCACACCCCTTTGGAGCCAGAACATAACTTTAAAAAGATGGATCATTCATAGAGCGGACATGTGAAAATTTTATAAATGACACCATAATTCTTGTGATTTTTCTGCCCACATTTTAAGAGGTTTTTCGACCCGGTGGCATGTTCAGGGGGGTGTCAGCGGAAAAGTGGATATTACTCTAAATGTATGCATGTTAAAAGTCTGAAACTTCATCAGTTAATGTCCATACTCCCTGCGCACATGTATGTAAAGTTGGGTCAATGTCAGAAAGTGAAAAATCAGTTAAAAAGTCAATTATGTGCCATTTCTGAATGCAAGCTCCCAGGAAGAGCAGAGTTTGAACAGGGGATACCTCCTGTAATGCATGATGGGTGCATATGATTTTAAAACAATATGTACCTCTGCAAATATGTATTTGTTTCAAATCTAGATTTGTGTGTAAGTTGACAGGAGGAGTGGACTTTCTGCAGGCTGTAAAATGACATCACTCTGACTCACAGTTCATTCCCCAATCAAATGATAAATGGAAGTTTGACCAATTAGAAGCTGAGAGAGAGGTAGGGTCAGTGATGCTAGAACACACCCACATTCTAAACACATAAAAGCAGACAGACAGGACAGATAGGGACCTTCAAAATCCATCTGCCGCTGGAAGCTCTGCCGGAAAAATCCATACTTTACCTCCATCAAACCTCCAGAGAGAAAGCAGTGCTGTACCCAGAGAGACCCAGACCAGCAGAGAGAGCTGACCCAGATCACTGTGAAGTGCAGAGGCCAGACCAGACCAGACCAGAGTCTAAAATCTGACCAGATCCGTGGCGTGGCCCATTTCACTCAAGAATATAGTGTGAGTACCTAGAAAACTGTGCAGAACCAATCTCCTAGTTAAAATAATATAATTCAATCCTATTTTAATCTAAGTAGAACTGTCTCCTAACTGTCACCTGTCATTTGCATAGCTGTCACTTGTCATTTTCTAGTTGCAAGCTGCACTTGTCTTTTTGAACTTTAAAATTTCAAATCTGAAAAACGACCTTCACAAAATCGCTCATATCTCCGCAACCGCTTGTGCTAGAGACTTGCAGTAACTTTTATTTGAAAGCTTAGAATCTTAGCTTTGAATCGCACCAAGAACCACCTTCCTACCCCATTTCTCCACATGTAAAATCAGCTGCTGCTTGCCTTCCATTTACCAGAAATTCGTTTAACCTGCTAGCTATCCCTGCATCATTGCTAGTGTGAACCTGGACTAATATTAACTAGATACCACTCACCCTGAACCTCTGAAAGGGAATTGAAAGCATTTCCAGCATATTTCTCATCCATTGCTAGCACATATCAAAGCATTTTGCCTGTGTTTTCAAAACTCCTATCTGTTTTCTGTAGTGTAAGCTTGCTGGGGTGAACTGATTTACATTGATTGCATTTCTGAGAACTGTGTGTTTTCCTTCCATTTCCTTGCCTTGCATCAAGGGGGGGAGGGGATTGCCAGAGAAAAGTGATTACATTGTTTGGTTGAAATCATATTGAGTATTTTCTGTACTGCATTCATTGAATATTGCATCCACCTGAGCTTTCATAAAGCATCCTCTACCACATTATACTTTTGTTCCTATTTACCAGTGTGCTACCTTATCCATTTCATGTCAACTCATTAGTGATTATAAGAAGTGTGCTAGTGCCAGATTCTCCGTTGTTGATCTTTATCATATCAGATTAAGTGTGCTATTCAATTATTAATTTATTATAAAGTGTGATATATATATTTTAAATGATCAAATAAACCTTTTAAACTTGCAAAACAGAACTACTTCTTGGCTCAGTGGGGTCAGGGGGATTCCAAGAGAGGGGTGTTATATAGGGGTAGTCATCCAGAACGCATGAACTGGACATAAAGACATATCAATAAGGGTTTTCATTCAGTATTATAGACTAGGCATTGACTTAGCTGTAGTGTTGAATTGAATCCTCTTACAGTTTGAGAGGAGCGAGAAGGGTAACTGTCCAATCCTAGTGGCAGGGATTATTGCAGGGTACTTTCCCAACATTGTAAAATTGGTGGTATCATCACTGCTATATAAGGGGGACTGCACTAGGACAGAGGGAGAGAAAAAGGAGAAAGACACGAGGACAGAGAGAAGAGACAAACCATCCGGAAGGCTGCTCAAACCTACCACATGACAGCTGTAAGGAGACACCAGATGATATTGCTGAGAGTGCATCTGGGTGGAACTGAATATCTCTAGGACGGCCTCAAAGCTGACTGGGTCCTATGGTGGAGAGCGGGAGGCCATCTTTGCCATTTTTTTAAAAAAACTTTATTTATTATTGCACACAGGTACAGCACATACAAAAAAGTTCAGAGTATTTATCATTACATCATACACAATTACATTTAATTAGAGTCTGTGTCCTCAGTTTCGGCTTTGTCCGATAGGTACTGTTTATATTGTAAGAGGATTCAATTCAACACTACAGCTAAGTCAATGCCTAGTCTGGGATACTGAATGGAAACCCTTATTGATATATCTTTGTGTCCAGTTCATGAGTTCTGGATGACTACCCCTATATAACACCCCTCTCTTGGAATCCCCCTGACCCCACTGAGCCAAGAAGTAGTTCTGTTTTGCAAGTTTAAAAGGTTTATTTGATAATTTAAACAATATATATATATATATCACACTTTATAATAAATTAATAATTGAATATCACACTTAATCTGAGCAGTAATCAATAATGGATAGTCCGGCACTAGCACACTTCTTTATAATCAATGATGAGTGGTTATAGGATGGATAAGATAGCAACAATACTTTTATGGTTTCAAATGGATGCAAGGTGGAATGAAAATGCGGTACAGAAAAAAAACTTGATATGATTTCAACAAAACAATGTAATCACTTTCCTCTGGCAATCCACTCCCCCCCTTTATGCAATGCAAGGAAACGGAAGGAAAGCACACAGTTCTCAGAAATGCAATCAAATGTAATTCAGTTCACCCCAGCAAGCTTAGACTACAGAAGTTTGAAACACAGACCCAAAATGCTTTCATATGTGCTGGCAATGAAGTGAGGAATATGCTGAAAATTGTTTTAATTCCCTTTAGGAGGTTCAGGGTGAGTGAAATATACTTGGGATGAGTTCAGGCTCACTTTAGCAAGGATCTAGGAGTAGCTAGCAGGTTAAATGAATTTTTGGCAAAGGAAAGCAAGGAAGCTGCTGTTTTCACACGTAGCGGGATTTTTAACCAAATCGCGAATCGCGGCAAAATTTGCGAATGCGTGAATCACGATTACGGCAAAATTATGAGGAGTAGCAAGTCGGTTCTAAGCTTGTTGAAAAGCTGAGATTCTAAGCTTTCGGAGGAAAGTTACACCAAGTTCCTAGCCCAAACGGTTCCAGAGATACGGACGATTAAATAAAGGTAGTTTTTCGGATTTGAAATTTTAAAAGTTCAAAGCGACAGGTTACAGCTTGCAGCTAGAAAATGACAGGTGACAGCTTTGCAAATGATAGGTGACAGTTAGGAGGCAGTTCTGGTTAGATTAAAATAGATTGAATTATATTATTTTAACTAAGAGATTGGTTCTGCACAGTTCTGCTAGGTACTCACAATATATTTTGAAATAGGCCTCCCCACGGATCTGGTCAGGTTTTGGACTGGCCTCCGGTTCTGGTCTCGGCACTTCACAGTGATCTGGGTCAGCTCTCTGGTTCGGCTAACAGCGGTCTGGGTCACTCTGGATCTCTGGCCTCTGGTTCTGAATACTGCTCTGCTTTCTCTGGGTACAGCACTGCTTCTGGATCTTTCTGCACAGCTTTCTCTGGACCCAGGGCTGATCTGCACAGCTCCTGGATGCTGCTACCGCTGTTAGGTTTGCTGGATGCTGAGGCCTACTGAGAAGAGTTCTCAGTTTGTGGGTTTAGGCCCTTGCTTTGAGTTCTGAATCAAGTTCTTTGGAGTTTTAAAGTCTAAGTGTTGAATCTGGTATCTTCTGGATGTTGTATGGTCCGGCAGAGCGTGTTGCAGCAAATGGAATTGAATGTCCCTACCTGTCCCAGCAGTCTCTTTTTATGTGTTTTGAAAGTGGTTGGAGAGGCTAGCTTTCTAGGCCCAACCCCTTCAGAGTTCTGATAGGTTGGAGAATTCTTTGCGTTCTCACTGGAGAGCAGGATTGTGTGTCAGAATGATGTCATTTAATGGCTTGCAGAAAGGATACTCCCCTGTCACATTGCACACAAATCTATATTTGACCTAAAGACATATTTGCACAGGTACACATTTGTTTAAAATTACATGCACCCATCACATATCACATGAGGTATACTCTGTTCAAACTCTGATGATTCTACGAGCTTGCATTCAAAAATGGCAACTTATTTTCGATTTTAATGGGTTATGCAACCTTGGTTCTTTATTAAAATTGATACACATATACACGGCCTGTCTATACATACTCCAGTAAATTCCCATGTCTCTAGCTTAAACACAGAGTCTGTAGTATCAATAAATGGTGGGGTTTTGCCCCAGAACATTACAGAAATTGGAGTTTGGGCTTGAATCGAAGGTACATTATTTAAATGAAGGCTCTCAAAGTTATACATTCCTGTCATTTGATTACAAAGAGTTATCAGTGTTTCTGTAAAATATATATTTTGCTTTCAATTCAGTTCTCAGAGTGTTGGAGTCCGCCTCCAAGACTTGGGTGGGTCAGTGATCACATGTGTCTTCTGGCAGGCAGGCCTTTGTTGACAGGAAACAGTCAAAATCAACATATCCTATTCAAGTGCAAGAGCCTATTGTGTGGTCTCCAGGAGGCTCCCAGCCAGTCTGCCTTCTATCAATCAAGAGGTCATGTGAGATTCTAACTCCTGGTGTGAATCTCTGGAGGTGAGAGGTTTCCCAGCCTTTGGCCTGTTAATTAAATCAGATTGTCTTCTGGGAACAGCATGTGGTTAAGATTTTAATTAACTCCCAGCCTTTGATGTGACGGCCTCTCCTGCAACTCCTGACATGCAGTTTCCCTGTCAGAGTTTAGACCGCTAGTGCCGCCCTCAGTCAAAAGTGGGTACTGCATGCATTTTTGGGATCTTTCTTGGATTAATGCATTCTAAACAGGAATGGTTCTTACATGGTAGTAAATAATCCTTGCTTAACATTGTTTTGATGGGGCTCCTTACAGTAAAATGGTTATGTGGAACCCCACAAAAGGGTTGAATCTTTAAAGTGGTCCGATGAGCCACGATTTCAGCAACTTTTTGACATCCGTAACAGTGGATTTTGTTAACAAAGATCTTTCTTTACACTGGTGGGTGGCAAGTTAGGTAACCATTTTGGTGTGCGCACAAACTGCATGGTTCTCCTGGATTCTGGCGCACATGTGGGCTTTTTGATCATCTTGGATTTTCTAAGCCACAGCACCAAATGTTGCAGCATGATAGCCCAAACGTGGGTCAGGACACCCAACAAAGCCCCCCCAAGTGACTGCACTTTGAATTTGAGTCGATGGGGAGTCGGTGCACAAGGGTTTTGACCCACGCACTGGTATGTCAGCATCTTCTTCCAATTCTGCAATGGCACAGTTCAGCATCTCTTCCTCCATCCGGTATTGATCGATCGGTTCTCCTCGCCGGTCCTCATGGGAATATTGGGCGGTACCCCGGGCCCCTTGCGTCTCTGCTCCCGGTCTCTGGATCGTCCTCCTTGGCCAGTCTCCACGTTTTCTTTCTCCTAGGACGACAAAGGAAGAGCGGCAATACCTATTCATGGACATTTTTCCCCCACCATTGATATAGTGGGGTGGCATATATATTTTAGAACTCAACAGATATGAACATGCACATTTTTTTAAATTAAGAGACAGGAACACATAAACTTGAGAAACACAGAATTTGATAGGTTATATGTAGTATCTTTTAGGGTTGGAATTGAATTACTCTGGAGCGGTAACCTCTGGGATTGCAGAGGACTCCTCCAGTTGTTGCAGAGTGTGCCTGGGATGGCAACACTTCAACTGGTTGATGTGGACCCACTTGTCTTCGCCTTTGGGGATGCGGATCTTGTAGGCCAAAGGGAAGATCTTGTCTATAATCTCAAACGGTCCCTTCCATGTAGGCAAAAATTTTCGCTGTTTGGCCTGGTTCCTTTGGAAATTGTATAAATAGACCCGTTGCCCCACCTGATATTCCTTCCTGGAAGTTTTCAGGTCATAGTGGGTCTTCATACTCTCAGCTGATCTTTCTAGATTCCGCTGAGCATAAGGAAAAGCATGTTGAAGGTGTTTCCTTAAATTCTCCACATACTCATGAGTTGTGGAGGCATTTATTAGTGTCTGCTCTTGGGTCCTGTAGAGCAAATGCTGCGGAAGCACCATCTTGCGTCCAGTCATCAACTCGAATGGTGACATTTTGGTCGCAGATGAAGGGGTAGATCTGATGGCCATTAGGACCAGAGGTAATCGGATATCCCAACTTGGCCCAGAATCTGCCACAAACTTCTTTAATATGCTCACAATGGTTCGGTTATATCTCTCTACTGCCCCAGAAGAAGCTGGCCTGTAAGCAATGTGTAGCTTTCTCTTGACCCCCAGTATCTCCCACATCTTTGTCATTACTTCACTGGTGAAGTGGCTACCCCTGTCTGACTCAATCCTTTGAGGTAGACCAAAACGGGAAAAGATGTGGTTAATCATCAGGGCAGCTGCCTTGCAATTTGGGGCAATTTGGGGCTGGGAGACATTCCACCCACTTGGTAAACAATCATGTAACGGTCAGCATGTACTTGTTTCCTCTAGACGAGCGAATCACAGGGCCTACAAAGTCGATTTGCAAATCTGACCATGGCAGTGTCATCCCCCTCTTTTGGAGGGGTGCACGGTGCGTGAGGGATGATGGCTGAAATTGTGCACACACAAGACACCCCTTCAAGTATTGGTCGAGGTCCTGCCCCATGTGTGGCCAGTATGCAACCTCTCTTAAGATTTCCAATGTTGTGTGAAACCCCCTATGACTGGCGGTGGCCGCATCATGGGCGTGACTTAGCATCAGGCTTCAGAATGAGGTAGGAACCACCCACTGATCGTGGCCAGCTTTGGATTTCCTTACCAACAAACCGTCTTGGATCCGGAACATTTTTGGACATTTCATCAACACTCTTAGGTCCTCTTTCCCAATGTACTCGGTATCCGTCAGGGGAAAGTTCTCAGGGTCCTCAAGGTGTTGGTAAAACTTACCAATAATTGGATCCCCCTTCTGAGCTGTAATCAAATCAGCATCAGGGGTCTCCTTGCTCCATTGGGCAGTTGAAAGATCATTGTGAGCATTTGTCTGGGACCTAGTAACCTGGATTTCCCCCAATAGGGACTCAATCTCAATTAGATCCCCTTGGATGGCCCCGGTTTTGGCCAGCTGATCAGCTAAGTCATCTCCAGTTTTGTCTGGTCCCTCTACTTTGGAATGACCCTTGATCTTTTTCCAATAGATGGTCATCTCATTCGAGGTGACCAGATCATCAATGTTTTGGATCAACTTCCCATGTTTCAAGGGTTTGTTGTTAGCACATAACATGCCTCTGGTTTTCCAATTAACCAGGTGCTCCACGAACCCGTTCCGTACATAATCAGAATCTGTGATTATGACCAGTTCGTGGAGTTGATGTTGGACAGCAGTGAGGATGGCTTGATGCACAGCCATCAATTCTGCCACCTGACTACTTCGGGGACCAATTTTGTATCCAGCGGAGGGTTCTGGGAACTCCTTCACCCATGCATTCCCTAAGCCAGCCACCAGTTCTTTCTCCCCGTCGTTGTCAACATGGTAAGAGCATCCATCCACATAGACAGTGGGCATTCCCTCACACTTGTCTTCTTCAAAGACTTTGTGTGGGGGAATTAAGGTATGCCTCCGTGTTGTCCTTGATATTTAGACTTTCGTCCTTGAGACAGTTTTCTCTGGCACAATCATGCAAGTCAGCCAGACCTTGCGCGAGGGGACTCTTCTTGTTTTGGCCATATCTGACCTCCACAGGAAAGCCTTGCATTGACAGAATCCAGGAAGTAATTCGGGAATTACTCACATTTCCAGCCCGGATTCTGTCACTTTGGAGATATTGCAGAGGCTGGTGTGGAGTCTCCACTATGATGTGTTCCCCCTGGATAAACGGGCGGTAATTCTTCAATGCCCACACCGTTGCCAGGAGTGCCTTCTCACAATCGTTGAATTTTTCCTCCACAGAGGATAAAGTTTTGCTCGCATAGGAGATTACTTTATTGACCTTGTCATGCTTTTGGTATAATACTGCCGTCAAGCACGTATTAGAGAACCCCGTCTTCAGGAAGAACTCCTTGTTTCTGACAGGGTAAGCTAGGCAAGGCGCTTGTGAGAGGCTTCTTTTGAGCTGTCTTACTGCCTCGGATTGTTCTGGACCCCATTCCCACTTGACCCCCCCTTCAAGAGATGAATCAGGGGTCTAGTGATCTCTGCGTAGCCTTCAATGAACTTTCTGCTGTAATTAGTCAGTCCAAGGAGGCTCCTTAGTTCCCGCAGAGTTGTGCGGTCTTTCAGTTTTTGGAGTGCTTCCACCTTCTTTTCCTGGGGACAGAGACCCTGAGGAGTAATCTCATGCCCCAAGAAATTAACACGGGTTCTACACCACTGTGCTTTCTGTAAGGAAAGTTTTGCTCCGGCGGCCCTCAACTGGGTCAGAACATAAGGAATCTCAGCTATGTGTTCCTCCACAGATGAACTTTTGATGAGGAGATCATCTACATAAGCCAGGTTACCCCTTGCACCCAGGTCGGGCATGGCCTTGTTTAGGAAAATGTTGAATTAATTGCCGGAGTTGAGGTATCCGAAGGGATTCCGGGTCCATGTGTACTGCTGGCCCCCAAAGGTAATAGCCAGCTTGTATTGGTCCTCCCTACTTACAGGCACAGTCCAGTATCCATTGGTCAGGTCTATTGCAGTGAATACCTGTGACCCCTGGATCTGGGCCAGCCCTTGGTCAATGTAGGGCAGAGGCCATCGGGAAGTATGGACCCGTTTGTTGAGCTCCCTAAGGTCGGCGCAGAGTCTCCACTGGCCGTTTGGCTTCAATATTCCCAGCACCGGATTATTGAAGGTGCTGTGTATTGAACAGATTATTCCCCGGGACTCAAGGTTCTTAATTATTTCAGTAAGGGACTCCATTGATGCGAGAGGCAAGCGATATTGCTTCACAAACACTGGAGTCATGCCAGGGTCCGTGGGGATTGTTGTTGTGTGGATGTCGGTGCGGCCACAGTCATATGAGTCTACCGCAAAGAGATCTTGGAAATCCAAGAAAACTTGTTTCAACTTTTGCTTCTGTTCCAGAGTCACACAGGCATCAGCTAGGTTGACTCTCTCTTCCACCATCTGCCTGAAGCCTGGAAAGACTTCTGGTTTGGCTATCTCAGCGGCCTCCTCCAGCTGGGTGGAGAAGTCCCTGGTCAGAGTGCTGATTTGGACTGGAGGCTTCAGGTGGGAAAGGCAGCCCTCATGGACCTGGAAAATCACCTCATCCCTCCTGAAGTCACAAGTCACATCTTCCTTACCATAGGGGCAGGAAGTGTACACCAGGAAGTTCCCCCCATGCCGGGTAAAAATCCTGTCTGGTGATGTATTGTCCTCACTGTCACTGTCAAAACAGTCCTTGGGGATTGGTCCTAACAGTTAATTTCCTAAATCGATGGAAAAATGTCGGTCATCAACCGCCATTCCAATAATGGTGCCTGCGGCTAGAGTAATACTCTTTAAGTCGCTGTTATCCACCTTTATTAGAATGGTGTCATGTTCTATGTTGACTAATGGAGTTGGGTTTACCCCCAACCCTTGCTGTTGGAGAGAAGCGTTTAGATGTATGTAAGCATCAGGGTTTTTCAAATGTTGCCCTCTTTTAACTTTCACTTCCAGGGAGAATTGTCGGGTCCTTTCTGGGATGATGACTTCCTCTTTAATCTGAATTTCAACTGCATAAGGTAGCAACTGAGCTGACCTAAATGCTTTTTCTGGATCATCAAAGCCCATGGGATTATCCGCTAATCGGGACCAAGCTTTGAAGTTTATTAGGTCCAAACTAATGGCAAAGCGATTGAGAATGTCACTGCCTAAGTAAAAGGCGGCAGTGACTTCTCGCACGACCCAACAATTATGGACCATGCTCTTGTTGCCAATGGAGATTTTGAGCATACACCTGCTTGGCAGGAGCTGTTTGGAATTAGGTGCTTCCAGGTCCATTTCCCATTTGTCTATCAGTTTGAATGTGGGAATGGCTGGATCTTTTGGGAGTTGGCGGAACATGGCTTCGCTGATGAAGCTCTTACCGTTGTTCAAACACACTCGAGCGAGAACAGAGTCCTTCCCATCATTTAACTGAACAGGGATGAACAACCACTCTCCAATTTGCTGAATATGAGCCAGGCTCTGAGCTGATTTCACATCTTTCTGGACTATAGGAGTGGGAGTTTCTGATTGTGGATTGGTGAAGAATTTCAGGGTGTTTCCTTCCAGTGTGGAATACCACCTTAAACTGGAAGGGAGGTTGATTTTCAGAAATAGAGAGGACCCCCATCACCAGTCTGTTGTCCTACTGCTATTACTGTCACGTCGGGAGTTTGGTTGTTCTGGAAGTGAAATTCTACTTGGTCAGATTTTTGTTCAACCATGTGGCAGGTGCCGTTTAAACTAACATGGTTGACACTCTGTTTTAATTTTATTGGTCGGCTAGTCTGGGTCCAGAGGACCTTGTTTACACAATCTATTAGGGGTGACAACCTTCTCAGGAGGTCATTCCCTAGTAAACAAGGGGTGCCCTCTGGAGTCACTACTATGACCGGGTGTTTCACCTTGTGTCGCCCAATTTTAATGTCCAAGTCTGCAGTCCCCTCAACGGGAATTTCCTTCCCGTCAAAGTTCTGCAGTTGTCCAGGAAGAGAGGTGAGAGGAATACGGTAATTCTCCCCCCTTCCAGCATTTAGTTCCTCAAAGGCCCTTTTGGACAGAAGGGTAGCTTGGGATCCAGTGTCCACCAGTGCCAAAATTGTACCCCGTCCCTGTACTTGTACCGGGGCATAGTATCTTCCCTCCTTCTCCTCAAGGGGGCACAGATAATGCACATTTTTGGACAACTGGTGGGCTAACTTTCTGGTTTTGGACATTGCTAGCGAAGAGATTTGGGCAGAATTCTGTGGAGAGCCTTGGGAATCTGAAATCTGAAAGAAAAAGTTGGCAACTGGAGATCAGAGCCATTGTGGATTCCCCTGGTTCCGGTTCTGGGCCGCCCCCCCTTCTTGGAGGCAGTCACCAGGATGGGTTTGAACCAGGGGATTTCGGTATTGTGGGTTCTGGGATGAGATGGTGGGCGGCGGTAGCTCAGTCTCCATATCTCCCCAGTCTGAATTGACATCCCTTGGGACCCATTCTTCTTTGGGAGGAGTTCCCCCATCTCTGAGGGAGAAGATCCTTTTCCCAGGATCTTCTGAGGATCCCTCTCCCTCAAATTGGAAGACCTGAACCTCCTCCACAAAGTGGGTCTGTTTGGGTCCTTTGTTTCTCCTACCCCCCCTCTGCTCCTTGGGAGGCAGGCTTTCAGGGGCAGGAGATTTTGTTTCCGGTTCCTGGTTTTCCAGGGGCTGTTTACAAGTTGGGAAGGAAGCTTCCTCCAAGGTTATACCCCCCTTCCCCTTCTGCCTCCTCCCTGGGAACCGGTGTGTTATCGGGGTGCTGCCCCCGTCATTGTTCTGGAGCACCAGGTCCAGAGTTTGGGGCATTCTGCGGTGGCATGCTCATCTGAGGGTTCTGTTGAGCCCTCAGTATGTGACCCAGATCCCGTGCCATATTTTGGACCTGGCGCTCAAGTTGTGAAACCCGCTCAGGCTGATACGGGGCTCTATTTTCTCCCCTGGGCTGATCCCGGGAAGGGTAGCTATCCCTTCTTTGGTAGTACCCCTGGTTGGGAAGATTTTGGTACCCCTCTACCCTTGGCCTCCCCTCTCCCGGATTAGGTTGTCTGGGCTCAGGGAATTGGGGAAAGAAGGATGGATGATTTTGGGGCTGGAAATTGGGTGGATACCTGGGGAAAAAGTTCTGCCCAGGATGTGGAGAATTTCTGCCCTCCTGGGGCAAGTTGGGAGGGAAGTTCCCTGGGTTAGGTGCTTGGCTGGATCCCCCCCCTTGGGCTGGAGGAGTCCACACATAACCCAGGATTGGTCTGTTTCCCTTGTAGCGGGGACTTACATAGTCAGGGGAGCGGGGGACCCCATTTGTGGGACTACCTCCTCGACTCCCTGTCTGTGACTGGCCCGAGGGCCTTCTGGGCTGTGAGTTATTTGGTACAGGCAGGTTTTTAGGCCCCCCCATCTCCAAATCTAAAACGGGGGCAACCTTTACCTCTGCCACCTTGGCAGCAGCAGGGGTGCTGTTGGTTTTGGGGTTTTTCGGCGCGTTATTTTTATTTTCGATAGGCTTCTGCACCTCATAGATCCGGGTAGCCTGTTCAATGACCCAGTCTAAAGATCTTTTCTCATGAAAATCTCTCACGAGCTCGGTCATTATATATTTAGGGAGAGCATGGAAAAATGTATTGACAAACTCTTTGCTGTCTGTGCGCACCCTTCTGGTGGTCTGCGCAAAGGCACGTTTCAGTTCTTGCACGAATTCTTGTGGGGCCTGATCCTCTCCACATTCCAAATTGTAGGCTGCCTTGCGAGCCTCTTGGGGATTTCTGTGAACAGAAAAATGTTTTAATATGGCCGCCCTATAGGTGGACCACCTTGAATGATTTTTGTCCTCCAGCCCCGCAAAGAAACTGGAGTACTCTGGGGAGAATGTCCACTTTACATATTGGATGCAGCTTTGGCTGTCATTCAAATGAAAAGTCTCCATCATTTGCTCATAGAGCTCCAAGTGTTCTTATCATAAGTACTTGGCGTTCTTATGATAAGGCGTGATGACACTCCTGATTGCCTTAATCTGTTTCAATGGGTCCTTAAGCAAGGCCCTTTTTGCCTTATTGGCCTTTTTGGTTCGGGTAACCCTGGTCCATTCATCCTCTGACTCAGAGGCACTGCTCCCAGAGGTTCCTGTCTGATCTTCCAGGTTTTCCCGGATTCTGCGAGCCTGGGAGTGGCTGGCAGAATGTGGGGACCTGGTCTCCTGTGTCCTGTACCGCTCAGAGGAGTCTTCAGATCCCTCCTCGCTGCCAGGATTTGATGGGTACCCCCCCCCACTGACCTAACTGGGCAGAGGTTTTCAGGATGCCCTTAAATTGCACTGTGCTTGGGTGCCCATACCCAGATGTCTGCCCCTCCATACCTGGGTGGTACTGGCCTATGAGCCCCATGCTTCTGGCTGGATAGTAATCTGCCATCCCTGTGGCCCGGTGCTCATGTGCGCCAGGGGACATGGGGGTGGCAGAGTCCAGGGACTGAGAGAGATAAAGGCCTCTGGTACTAGGGCTCCTGAGGTTATGCTCAGGAGTTTCCCTTTCCCAGCGAACCTGGTCTCTATCCGCCCCTGCTCCCTGTTGCAATGCAAGAGCCTGTGCTTTTAGTTCCTCAGTTAAGGCCTTACTAGACTCTATCAGTCACTCCTGCATCGCTACCTGTTGTTGGAGCCTATCATTGTGCTGACAGAGAGCCTCATTTTCTCTCTGTGCCTCCTGATTGATCCTGGAGTACTGGGCCAGTCTCTGCTGCAGGAGGGTTACCTCCTGAGCTGTGTCCCTATTGGCCTGCTCCTTTCTTGCCAGAGCATTCTCCACCCTCCTGGTGTGCTCTAACAAGTTCTGGTGTTCTTTTTGGAGGTCACCCAGTCCCTGGAGGGCCAGGTGATTTTCTTCCATTTTCCTTTTTAAGTGGCAGACTTCCTGGCCTAAGGTATCCCTTTCCTGACTAAGAGCCTGCATCTGTGCCGCCAGGTCGTCCCTTTGCCTTTGAAAGGCACCAGCTTTCTGGCGCTACTGGTCAAACTCTGCCTGGTTATCCAGGTCTTTCAAAATCAGTTTATTGCTCTCTGCCTTCTCCCTATCTAGGTGGCTTTGGTATCCTGGTCCGCCTTTTCCTGTTGCAGCACATCCATATCCTCCTTTATTTTAGTGATGTACCGTCTGCTGTCATTTTCTGACTCCTGGCTCCTGAGCAGCCTCTGCTCAGAAGAGTCCAGATCAGATTGGGCCTTCTGTAATGCCAGCAGTTGCCTACTCGCCAGATCTTGGCCTTCAGCACATTTGTCCTGCATGGCTCCCATATGTAAATATAAATATGTCGCTACCCTGGCAATCTTGTGGTGCTCCTCCTTGGCCTTAGGGGCCATATATAGTTCACTCAGGGCCACATGTAGGGGACCTTGATCTCCCCATATATCTGACCCTGTTTCAGTGACCTGTTGCGCGATTGCCTGCAACCAGACCGTTTGGTCCTGATGAGTCCACTCACCTCTCACAAATAGCTTATGTAAGAAGTGCTATCTGGCTATTTTGATGTCTACCAGTGTCGTCATTATGGAATTTGAGTTCCTTCCTGACTTACAGAAGTTTGTATTTTATTTTTGCAAAACAGACCTTTTCCTTAGAGCGTTCCTTTGAGGAGTGCTTTACAGCGTAACACAGCGTGGTGATCCGACCGGATATGTGTATCTGGTCAGCTGGCACACTGTATTAATCTTCACAAGTGATAGATCCAACCCAAACGTCCGGCTCGAGCCCCCACTTTGTAAGAGGATTCAATTCAACACTACAGCTAAGTCAATGCCTAGTCTGGGATACTGAATGGAAACCCTTATTGATATATCTTTGTGTCCAGTTCATGAGTTCTGGATGACTACCCCTATATCACACCCCTCTCTTGGAATCCCCCTGACCCCACTGAGCCAAGAAGTAGTTCTGTTTTGCAAGTTTAAAAGGTTTATTTGATAATTTAAACAATATATATATATATATATATATATATATATATATCACTTTATAATAAATTAATAATTGAATATCACACTTAATCTGAGCAGTAATCAATAATGGATAGTCCGGCACTAGCACACTTCTTTATAATCAATGATGAGTGGTTATAGGATGGATAAGATAGCAACAATACTTTTATGGTTTCAAATGGATGCAAGGTGGAATGAAAATGCGGTACAGAAAAAAAACTTGATATGATTTCAACAAAACAATGTAATCACTTTCCTCTGGCAATCCACTCCCCCCCTTTATGCAATGCAAGGAAACGGAAGGAAAGCACACAGTTCTCAGAAATGCAATCAAATGTAATTCAGTTGACCCCAGCAATCTTAGACTACAGAAGTTTGAAACACAGACCCAAAATGCTTTTATATGTGCTGGCAATGAATTGAGGAATATGCTGAAAATGGTTTTAATTCCCTTTAGGAGGTTCAGGGTGAGTGAAATATACTTGGGATGAGTTCAGGCTCACTTTAGCAAGGATCTAGGAGTAACTAGCAGGTTAAACGAATTTTTGGCGAAGGAAAGCAAGGAAGCTGCTGTTTTCACACGTGGCTGGATTTTTAACCAAATCGCGAATCGCGGCAAAATTTGCGAATGCGTGAATCACGATTACGGCAAAAGTATAAGGAGTAGCAAGTCGGTTCTAAGCTTGTTGAAAGCTGATATTCTAAGCTTAAGTTAAACCAAGTTCCTAGCCCAAACGGTTCCAGAGATACGGACGATTAAATAAAGGTAGTTTTTCGGATTTGAAATTTTAAAAGTTCAAAGCGACAGGTTACAGCTTGCAGCTAGAAAATGACAGGTGACAGCTTTGCAAATTACAGGTGACAGTTAGGAGGCAGTTCTGGTTAGATTAAAATAGATTGAATTATATTATTTTAACTAAGAGATTGGTTCTGCACAGTTCTGCTACGTACTCACAATACATTTTGAAATAGGCCTCCCCAAGGATCTGGTCAGGTTTTGGACTGGACTCCGGTTCTGGTCTCGGCACTTCACAGTGATCTGGGTCAGCTCTCTGGTTCGGCTAACAGCGGTCTGGGTCACTCTGGATCTCTGGCCTCTGGTTCTGAATACTGCTCTGCTTTCTCTGGGTACAGCACTGCTTCTGGATCTTTCTGCACAGCTTTCTCTGGACCCAGCGCTGATCTGCATGGCTCCTGGATGCTGCTACCGCTGTTAGGTTTGCTGGATGCTGAGGCCTACTGAGAAGAGTTCTCAGTTTGTGGGTTTAGGCCCTTGCTTTGAGTTCTGAATCAAGTTCTTTGGAGTTTTAAAGTCTAAGTGTTGAATCTGGTATCTTCTGGATGTTGTATGGTCCGGCAGAGCGCGTTGCAGCAAATGGAATTGAATGTCCCTACCTGTCCCAGCAGTCTCTTTTTATGTGTTTTGAAAGTGGGTGGAGAGGCTAGCTTTCTAGGCCCAACCCCTTCAGAGTTCTGATAGGTTGGAGAATTCTTTGCATTCTCACTGGAGAGCAGGATTGTGTGTCAGAATGATGTCATTTAATGGCTTGCAGAAAGGATACTCCCCTGTCACATTGCACACAAATCTATATTTGACCTAAAGACATATTTGCACAGGTACACATTTGTTTAAAATTACATGCACCCATCACATATCACATGAGGTATACTCTGTTCAAACTCTGATGTTTCTACGAGCTTGCATTAAAAAATGGCAACTTATTTTCAATTTTAGTGGGTTATGCAACCTTGGTTCTTCATTAAAATTGATACACATATACACAGCCTGTCCATACATACTCCAGTAAATTCCCATGTCTCTAGCTTAAACACAGAGGCCCTCATTACGACCCTGGCGCTAAGGGGTTTGCGCCAGCGTTAGCTGCGCCGACCCCTTACCGCCAACTACGAGTTCCCATAGCGCCATGGTCATTTTTCCGCCCGCTTTTTGCGGGCGTAAAAATCCATGGCGCTATGGGACCTCGGTGTTAATTACGCGACCGTAGTGTACGGTGGCGTAATTAACACCTTCCCCACTCCCATTGAGCCCTATGGGGCCGAAATGGGAATGGGGAAGGGTAAATGGGTCAATGGGGACTTACCGCCCCGCCGACCTCGGAATGGGGCGGTAAGTCCGCCATCCGCCATGGCGTAAAGGGACTTTGCGCCATGGCGGAAAAGTCCGCCGATGGCGGAAAAAATCCGCCAGGGTCCTAATGAGGGCCAGAGTCTGTAGTATCAATAAATGGCTGGGTTTTGCCCCAGAACATCACACAAATTGGAGTTTGGGCTTGAATCGAAGGTACATTTTTTAAATGAAGGCTCTCAAAGTTATACATTCCTGTCATTTGATTACAAAGAGTTATCAGTGTTTCTGTAAAATATATATTTTGCTTTCAATTCAGTTCTCAGAGTGTTGGAGTCCGCCTCCAAGACTTGGGTGGGTCAGTGATCACATGTGTCTTCTGGCAGGCAGGCCTTTGTTGACAGGAAACAGTCTAAATCAACATATCCTATTCAAGTGCAAGAGCCTATTGTGTGGTCTCCAGGAGGCTCCCAGCCAGTCTGCCTTCTTTCAATCAAGAGGTCATGTGAGATTCTAACTCCTGGTGTGAATCTCTGGAGGTGAGAGGTTTCCCAGGCTTTGGCCTGTTAATTAAATCAGATTGTCTTCTGGGAACAGCATGTGGTTAAGATTTTAATTAACTCCCAGCCTTTGATGTGAAGGCCTCTCCTGCAACTCCTGACATGCAGTTTCCCTGTCAGAGTTTAGACTGCTAGCACCGCCCTCAGTCAAAAGCGGGTACTGCATGCATTTTTGGGATATTTCTTGGATTAATGCATTCTAAACAGGAATGGTTCTTACATGGTAGTAAATAATCCTTGCTTAACATTGTTTTGATGGGGCTCCTTACAGTAAAATGGTTATGTGGAACCCCACAAAAGGGTTGAATCTTTAAAGTGGTCCGATGAGCCACGATTTCAGCAACTTTTTGACATCCGTAACAGTGGATTTTGTTAACAAAGATCTTTCTTTACACTGGTGGGTGGCAAGTTAGGTAACCATTTTGGTGTGCGCACAAACTGCGTGGTTCTCCTGGATTCTGGCGCACATGTGGGCTTTTTGATCATCTTGGATTTTCTAAGCCCACAGCACCAAATGTTGCAGCATGATAGCTCAAACGTGGGTCAGGACACCCAAAAATATCTAGCCCATATGTTTCTGGGCCTGGACGCGGGTAGTACCAAGTCTATGGCCCTCATTACAAGTCAGGCGGTGGACCATGGTGCTATTAGCACCATGGTCCATGCCGGATTCCGCCATGGTGGATGGCGGAATTACCGCCCCATTCCAAGGTGAGTGGGGCGGTAATTCCCCATTCACCATTTGCCCTTCCCATTTTTGCCCCATAGGGCATAATGGGTATGGGGAAGGCGCTAATTACGGCACCGTAAATTACGGTGCCGTAATTAGCACCAAGGTCGCTTAGCGCCTTGGAGTTTAACGCCTGCAAAAAGCAGGCGTTAAAGTTTGAATCAGGCGTTAAGGGTTAACGGCGCCGACGGCGCCATTAAACCCTTAACGCCTGACTTATAATGAGGGCCTATATATAGCTCCTCTGTATCATTTGTCCATAACATATCCCTGTCCCAGTCTGACTTGGTTGGCGCTGTAGTGCTTTCCCACTTCAATAATATTGCCCTTTTGGCTATCAACAGACTCAAATTAAAAAGTTTCTGCCATGTCGGGTTCATCTTCCCCACCGCGCCCAGAAGACACAACCGAGGTGTCCACTCCACGGGCTGGTCTGCCATTTCGCCCAAGGCTGTGCATATCTCTGCCCAGTAGTCTTTCAGTTTTGTGCATACCCAGAGCATATGGAAGATATCTGCATCTTCGGATTGGCACCTCAGGCAGGTTCCTGAAATTGCGGGATAGATGCATTTGAGCCTTGCAGGGGTATAGTGTGTCCTATGCACTATTTTATAGTGTATTAGTGTGTATCTAGCACTACATGATATGTGTTTGGTCAATGTACATATCTGTGTCCATTCGTGATCTTCTATGTGATGTCCCAGATCTTGTTCCCACTTATTTCTGGCATCGTGGTTCCCTGCTGGGCGTGTTTGAACTATAGTTTAATATAGTGTAGAAGCTGTAATTTTCCCGGTGCCACCTGTAAATATATATCCCAGCCCCATGTTTATCTCTGGTTCTTCTGGGAAGACGGGGCACGCATCCTTAATAGTTGCTTTTATACATATGTACTGTAACTTATGTGTGGTTGTATTCCCCACTATATCTTTGAGATCTTCCCATGTCACAAAGTGCTTGTCTGGGAATAGCTGTCCCCATTGAACAATGCCCCTAGTACTCCAGTGTGTGGCTATCTCCCCATCCAGTGTAAGTGGCATATGAGGGTCACCCCAGCTCGGCATGCTCGGATGGTGTAATTTGGCTGTGCCAAATATATCGTCAATTTTGGCCCAAGCCGTGATCGTTACCTGCGTAGGGTCTATAGAGTTGTGGTGCTTGGGGCATGATGTCGTCATTTTGGTGGATTCTTGTGCACGCCGTTCTTGGGGTGAACTCCCTGGGACGAGGAAGTTCATGGCCCACTAGGCAGCGTAATGTGCCTGTGCTGCTAGGTAATAGAGTTGCAGATCTGGTGCCAGAAAGCCACCTCGTGGATATGTGTCTGTTAATGTCCTCCAGCTTAGTCTGGGATGCCCTCCCCACACAAACGTGATGCATGCGCATTTCATTTTTGTGAATAGTGCGCGACCTGACCAGACCGGTACTGTACTAAATAGATAGAACAGTTTTGGAAGTATTATCATCTTGATAAGGGCGATTCTTCCCATCATTGAGATAGGCAGGGCGCTCCAACGCTTCATCTTCGCGCATAGGGTGTCAGCTAATGTGCTGTAGTTTAAGACTCGGGACAGTTGGGCTGTTCTAGCCACGTATGTTCCTAGATATTGGATATGTATCGGGCTCCAAATAAGACCATGAAGGTCTTGGGGCACTACTGTTGTTTTTGTGAGTGGGAAGATTTCGGATTTATTGGCATTGAGCCTTAGGCCAGATAAATCGCTGAATTTCTTAACTTCTGCCAGGAATCTGCCCAGTGCACAATCCAGATTCTTCAGGTACAGAAGAATAACATCAGCGTATAGTGTTATAATTAGTAGTTTACCCTCAATCCACAGTCCGTGTGCACTGTAGCGGGCCCTGAGTATGTCTGCCAAGGGTTCTATCACTAGGGCGAATAGTAGAGGTGACAGCGGACAACCTTGTCAGGTTCCTCCTAGTAATTCTAGTACGTCCATTAGGGTGCCGTTCACTCTTATCTTAGCGTAGGGGTGTGAGTATAATATTTGAATCCATTTAATGAAGTTGCGGCCAAATCCATAATTCTGTAGTACCCTAAATAGAAAAGGCCAGTACACTGTATCGAATGCTTTTCGCATGTCGAGAGAAACCGCTATCGCTTGAGTTTCTGCAGGTATTGTCGCCATTATTTTGTGGCACCGTCTAATATTTGTTGCTGTGGACCTACCTACAACATATCCAGGTTGGTCCTCATGGACCATATAAGGCATCAATGGGGTTAATCGGGTTCCCAGTATCTTTGCGAAGATCTTAGCATCCGTGTTTATTAGCGACAGCAGTCTATATGAGCCGCATTCTTCTGGGGGCTTCCCTGGCTTGAGCAATTATGACTGCCTCCCTGGTAGTTTCGGGTAACTCCCTTTTAACTAGGGCTTCCATCCATACTGCATGTAATTTGGGTACTAAAAGTTTACTGAATTCTTTATAGAATTCCGCCCCAAGACCATCTGTGCCTGGCGCTTTCCCATTAGGAAGCGTTTTAATTGATTCCACTATCTTGGCCTCGGTGATCGGGTTTTCAAAGGTCTCTCTAGTGGTGCCAGCTAGTAGTGTCGTTGGTATTTGGGAGAGATATTGATCTATCTCCTCTTCAGTGGTATTGCACTGAGGGGAGTACAGCTGTTTGAAGAATTCATAGAATGCTTCCTTATCCTTTTTGTTCTCTGTGGTCACCGTTCCGTCTGACAATTTTATGCATGGTATAGTTGTCGATCCCCTTTCACCGTGCACTGTTCTGGCCAGTAGCCTTCCCGGGCGCTCGCTCTCGCCATATCGACGTGCTGCTGCCGCTTCTTTATATTCGTCTAGTTTAATTTTAATCTCCGAGCCCAGCTGTGATGATGGGGACTGTGCGTACTATGATTGTAAAATAGTAATTTGTGTTTCTAAGCGTGCTTAATTGCTACGGATATCCTTGAGGACTCCGAATTCAGTTGATATTGCATTGCCTCTTACACAAACCTTCAATGCCTTCCATAGTATTGCCTGACTGGACACGGAGCACTCATTGATGTCAAAGTATTCATGTATCTGCTGGGCCAGTGTCGTTCTGAAGACCAAGTCTTGAAGGGCAGCTGGTTTAAATTTCCATGGTGGTCTGTTCATTGTAATTTAGGGATTCGTAACGTTAGCTGTATTGGCGAGTGGTCGGAATATGTTCTGTGGTAGATATGTGCACCTATCGCCCAGCTCAATGCTTCGCTGGCAACCAACCATAGATCTATTCTGGAGTGCATATCGTGCACTGTGGAGTAATATGTGTATTCCGTTTTAGTGCCGTTTAGTGCTCTTCATGCGTCCCTTAGGTTTAAGTCAGCCATGTGAATGAGTATTTTTTGTGCTGACTTGGACAGTGCTCTCGGCTGTGATGAAGTGCGGTCTAAGTGTACATCTAGATTGGTATTGAAGTCACCGCCACATATCAGATAGGCTGTGGGGTAGCTTGCCAGTTTTCCAAATAATGTAGAATAGAAGTCAGGGTCATCAATATTCTGACCGTATATGTTAAGTAGGACTATCTCTCTATCGTGGACAGTGCCATGTATCAACACATACCTACCCTCAAGGTCGCACTCGAGGTGGAGGCAGGTAAATGGCAGAGTTTTATGTATGAGGATCGCTGCTTGCCTTGACCGTTTGGAGTATGTCGTGTAATACTGATGCGTTCCCTAATTTGGGACAAGTTGTCCAACTTGCTGAGGTTCTACATGTGTTTCCTAAAGGAAAACTATCTTGGTGCTCTGCCTATTAATATATGATAGTATCTTCCTTTTCGTAATCTGGGATCCTAAGCCACAGACGTTCCAGCTCAACATTTTTATGTCGTTAGTGCCTGTATTAGCCATCATCTATGAAGTGGTTGTAGTCATGTGCGACGTGACCCATTTTTATTATGTACTGAACATCGTTAGTGCTCAGTGCCTGTGTGCTTTTTGTTATAAAAACTTGTTCTTCCTAACTAAACCCCAACAAACTTACCATTCACCCTCCCCCCTCCCTTATAGTCCCCCAAACTTCAACTATGCCCATCATTCCCCCCCCTTCTCCCTCCCATTAACTTCTTGTGCACCTGCTACAGAGGGGTCTGAAGTGACATCCTGAGCCATTGCGGTTTATGTTCATTCGCTGAATGGCCGGTTACTTATGTTGTTACTCGCACTCATATCCACATGTATGGGGGTTAAGCTCAACAACATGATCTGCAGGACAACTCGAATTCACCCCCAGTGTGGGCCTCCCAGAGGGGGCCTTTATCTTCCCTTAGTCAATTATTCGTTTTTTTCGTGTCCGCCTTTGTGTGGTTTCAGGATTTCAAGAGTCCTGCCCAGTGCTTGTTTGCTGGACCGGAGCTTGAATGTGTGTCTCCACGAAGTTTGCTGCCTCTTCAGGGAATTTGAAGAAGTAGGTTTTGTTCTGATGTATCTTTAGTCTCGCCGGATATAGCATGGCATATGGGACCTGCCATTCGCGCAATAGTTTCTTAACCCCGGTGAAGAGTCGTCTTCCCTGTTGCACGGCCATTGTGAAGTCCGGATAAATACGGATAGTGTTGGCTTCCGATCTTAGTTCCTGTTTTTCTCTGGCAGTTTTCAGAACTAAGTCTCTGTCCCTGTAGTTTATCAAGCGTGCTATGATAGGTCTCGGGTATGCGCCTGGTTTTGGCTTTGGGGCAAGTGACCTGTGTGCTCGTTGCACGCCGCCGTGTGGGGTGTCTGATGGTGTGCGTCGCCTCCTCCCTACCTTCGGGCCGGAGTGCCTCGCAGTCCCCAAGCCCCGGTCTGCCTCCTCTGTGGATGCGGCGTGTCTGGGGTCAGCGTGCCCGCGACTTTTCAGGGACAGGCAGTCTCGCAGCTGGTCCCCCGGTCCTCGCGTTGTCTCGATGCCGGGCTCCTCGTCCTGCTTCTGTGGCGTGTCTCAGGGTTGTTTTCCTTCTCGGCGCGTGGGACCTTCCTTTTGATTTATCTCTGTCATCTTGCAAGTAGTTGTGCCCAGACTTCACGTGTGCAGTCTTTGTAGGCAGCGGCACGTTTTCACTGATCTCCAGGCTGAACCGGGTCTATTAAGCGATCATATCAGGATTACGTGCCAGGATGTCGATGGAGCTCACACGGGAGTGGCCATTTCTCCTTGTGCGCCCAGTAGCTGCTGCGGGAGGCCATCTTTGAGAGTGAAGTGACAAGACGCCTGCCCTATCTTTCCAGAGTGTCCTGAGATGCAGCTGGCTTTCCCAAACCTTAAACAGAGGCTTGCTATGTACGTAGAACTGAGCCCTGGGAAAACAAAAGGTGGGAAGTCTGCTTGCCTTGAATCCTTTCGTTATAGTGGGTGAGGGGGCAAAACTTTTTAGATCCTTAGCCTAAGGAAAAAATATTAATTTAATTAATTCCCCATTTGGCAGAACACTACGGGGTGTTGTTAAAATTCGAACTTAACAAAGCTCACTTCCCAGTGTGTGCTGAAAACTATAGCCTATAATTTAATTGGGTAATCCTTGTTGTCCAACTGACCCCGACTTTTTTAGGGAAGAGGGTGTTTTGCCATTAAATCAGTCCAACCTTGTTATCCAGCTTCCCCAACATAGGCCTTTCAGTAAGGGGGGTCTGAAATCCAAACTTTCCCAAAGCATTCCAGTTTTTCTGTCTGACATCCCAACATAGACCAAAGCAAGGGGTGGGGGTGCTGAAAAACCGAGCATTAAATCACCATGTGTCTATTTTAAACCAAAAATGTGGGCGTAATTATAATTGACATATGTATTTTTACCCATCTTGAAATCCTAGTGCTACCCTTTTTAAGCTGCCGTAAAATCAACATCGCATAACATTACATCAATGCCTTTGTTATTGATCAGTGGAATTATTTCGTGAAGTGAAATTTGCAGGAAGCAATAATTGTATCTGTGTTCTTTTTAACTCACTTTTATGATTTATTTATGCTGAGAGAAGTTGATTGTGTTGTGCCACCGATAAAGTTGTGTTTTTGATATTTTCATGCTAATTTCTATTACTGTTAATTTAAATAAATACCAATCTATTTCCCATACACCGGCCTGGTTCTTGGCTCATTGTTATCTGAGGGGGGAGGGATCCAAGGGGAATGATATGTGTCTGATGTAGGGCTAAAAAAGAATCTGTTACACAGTTTGTTGCATATCCACTTAAGTGGGGAGGGAAGGGACTCCCTGTGTTGAGGGTGGTTTATCAATAAACCGTTACAATGGTCCGTGACTAGAAGTCCCAGAATGCATTTTTTCCCTTGCTAAAGTGGGCCTGGAAGGGTGCTGTCTCACAAATTGCACCCTCTTGCAAGCTCAGGGGGATGTATCACGCTAAACCCTGTTTAGCTAAAACATCTGACTGCAACGCTTGGTTGCAGGGAACCATTTGTCCCTGAGAGCTGGTGGCGTGCAGGGGGCTTGGGAAAGATGGCATGAGAGATTT